>NC_135634.1:51581829-51909329 GCF_053574225.1 Canis aureus | reverse complement strand
CCAGAGCGGGTGATGGGGCCCCGTGCGGCTGACGGGAGTCGACGGCTGCGGCCAGCTCTCGAGGCGGGAGCGTGGGGATGGACGCCCCGTGGGAGCCGGACTCGGTCACCCGCCCGGGGCCTTGTTTTGTCCTGTCGCATCACCCGGTTCAGGGGTCCCGTCCCACCGCGTTCTATCCCGCGTGGACATCCGTGTGCGTGCGCCCGAGCACGTGGAAGGCGACCCGGTGTTACTGCATCGCACGGCACCAGCTGTGGGCCGTTACTGTCCTCTGGCGACCTGGGCTGTTTACCTGGGGCCGCGTCAACCCGGCAGCCAAGTCTGAGGTCTAGGACGCGGGTTCGTTAACCACTGAGTCAGCCGGGGCGGCAGGGTTCACTGGGATCCCGGGGGCCGTCGGGTGGGGCGGCCTGGAGCGGTGGGCGCTGCGGGGGGCTGGCGGGGCCGAGCAGAGCGCCGGCTCAGGGAGCCAGGGCCTGAGGCCGGGAGGGGCGCGGGGGTGGGTGCCCGTCCCCGCTGCTGCTGCGCTGCGGTGGCTGCTCGGAGGGCCGCGCACGGAGAAGGCGGAAGTCACGGAGCAGATCCTGGGGTGACCGCACCCACCCAGCGGGGCGGCCCCCACCTCTGCCATGAGGGAAGCGTGAGTGAGATCCCGGAGCGGGGTCCCAGCGGGGCAGGGTCCCTGTGCGCACCCCCTGCCGCCCCACGGTGTGCGGGCCGGGAGCCGAGGCCCAGAGGAGGGGCGGCCGGCCTGAGCCACGCCGCGGACGGGGAGGCCGGGTGCTGGGTCCAGTCCCTCCCGGGCCTCTCTCCGGAGCCGAGGCTGTGCTTGCGTGTGTATGAGTGTGCGCGTGCCCACGCTGACCATGTGAGCGCCACGCGCCCCTTGGAGCCGGGGAGGTGTGGCCCCTCTGGGCACCCTCCCAAGGTGCCCTCGGAGCCTATGCCCAGGAGGGTGCTGGAGGGCGGGCGCCCCACTGACCTGGATCACGGCGTCCAGCCCGGGTGGGGACTGCGGAGCAGCGGCCTCCCCATCGCCGGGCTCGCTGGAGGTGGAGCTCATCTGGGTCGGATGCTCGGGGGCCAGGGTGGGGGGCCGGGGCTGGGGGGCACAGGGCTCGGGGGGCCGGGGCTGGGCCGCCCGGTGAGTCTCCTCCTGGAGCCCTGGCCGGGCCGGACCTGCTTCAGGGCAGCAGCTGCACACCTGCGGCACCTGGATCCTCCGTCAGGGCGCCCAGCTGCCCCCTCTGGGTTGGCGACCTGAGTGGCCAGCTAAGGGCGGAGGCGTTGCCGTGGCAACCACGACGTAGGGATTGAGTTTCCCTGGAAACAGGAGTGCCGCCCTGTTGCCATGGGGACCGTGGAGCGCTGTTGTCTGGAAGCCGTTTCCTGGAGACCTGGAGGCGCCCTGGTGGCGCTGTGCACCGGAGCCACCGCGCGGGGCAGGGGGCTGGCCTCCCCCAGCCTCGGCCCGCGCCCGCCCGGCCTTCCAGGGGCTTCTCCCTGGACCAAGTGTGCTCGGGGGTGGACTCCCGAGGGAGGATCGTACACTGTGGCGTTTTCCCCAACACCTGGCAAAGAACTTAGGGGTCATTGGTGGGGTGGTGTCCCCAGAGGGCCGGACGGGACCCCCAGGTAGGAGAAAGCACCGCCCAGGGACGGAGGGAAGCCCCGTCGTCCTAGCCCTGCTTGTGGACTCGCCCTCCGGGCTTGGCTTCCCTCTGGAGCCCCCACCCCCACCCCGGGACCACCTGCTCTGGGGGGCATTTGTGTCTAATTGGGGGGGCGGGACCCAGTCCCGGGGGGCGAGGCAAGGGGAGGGACGGGCACAGACCTGCACCCGGTCCCCGGGGTGTCCCAGGGCCTCCTGAGCCAGCGGCCCCCCGCCCCCTGCCCGGCTGCACCCCTCCCAGCAGAGACCGTCTTGAGCGGGGGCGACCCCCGTGACCCCCAGAGCGCGCGCTCCTCGGAGGCTGCCCACCTGGGCAGGGCCAGAGGGACCCGTCCTGAGGAACACGGCATGGTGCTGCCATCCGCAAGGCCTCTGCCCACTGCCCCCGGGGCGACAGCCACCCGAGTGGCCGTGCGGGGACGGGCAGGCCCTCGGGTGGACGGAGCCCCATGGGCGTGAGGGGCTGGCCATAGCCTCCGGCTTCCCCCGGGCTGTGGCTGGGGCACCTCCCGCACCCAAGGCTGTCTATGGCACCCCCACCGCCGCGAGGTGGGCCGGGGGCTCGGGGGCTCGGGGGCTCGGGGGCTCCGGGGCACAGCCACCTCCGCGGTGTGGGGCAGCGTGTAATGGGGGCGCGTGTCCCCGCGGGCATCCTGGCCTGCCCCGCCCCCACGCACCCCAGCGTTCCCCTCGGCCCGGGCCCCCCAGCCCTCCCGCCAGCCTCCGCCCCTGCACCCTGTCCAGGCCCTTATAGGTTCTGGACGTCCATTCCAAGCCTCCTGGCCTGGGGTCCCTGCTCGTGGCTCCCGGTCCCCGGCTGTCACTGGACAAGAAGGAGAGCCTCTGACAGGGCAGCCCTGGGCCTGGGCCCAGCCCCGCGGAATGTTCCGGAACGGAGGCAGGCAGCGCCCCGGGGGGGTGGGCAGGGCCGGGCCCAGGAGGACCGTGTCCGCCCTGCCCAGGGCCACCAGCAGCCGCCCCACTGGATTCAGACCCTCCTGGGCGTCCCGGCTTCCTGGTGCGAGGGCCACCCCGTGCCCTTGGCGGCATCTCTTGTGCTCGCCCCGACACACGGGCCGCGGGCAGGTGCAACAGGGCCTGCGGGGACGGGACACGCGGCCCCGACACGCCCCGGGAGGACGGGTCACTCGCAGGGCAACCCCAGAGGAGGCGGGAGGCTTCCAGGGAGCGCTGCCCCCCCCCAGCCCCCACCCAGCCCCGGGGCCTCCCGGCCCGCCCTCCGCTCCCCTGCCAGCTGCCAGCCAGTCTGCACCTGGGGACTCCTCCCCGGGAGCTGCCCCCCCGCACGGCCAGCCGTCGGCCAAGTGTCCATGGACGGAGGGCGGATCAAGGGAGGTGCCACCCGGGAGGGGACCGGGACGCGGCCGCCAGGACCAGGGACTGCCCGGCCCCCGCGGGCGTTGGGCTCCGTGGAGCGAGCGTCGCCACAGCACTGACCCACGGCCACGAGGTCCTTAGACGGGACGGCGGGCGTCCGTGGCTCCGGATCCTGGGGCCGTGACCTCCGGCCCCGCATCGGGTGCAGAGACCTCTTAAAAATAAAATCCTAAAATAAAAAAATCATGGAGACAGAACGAGGGTGGCGGTGGGTGCGGTGGGTGCAGTGGGTGCCGGGTGGGGTCGGGGGAACGGGGAGGGGGTTTTGGCGGCGGCAGGCGGGGGGGGGGGGGGAGTTATTCTTCCACGAGGAGGACGGAGTTTCAGTTTGGGGCGGGGTCCTAGAGGCGGGGGGAGAGCCGGAGGCGCCCGGTGTGAAGGTCCCTCGTGTCACGGGGCTTGACATTTGAAAATGGTTAAGATGGTAAATTTTATGTTTATTCATCATCGTAAAAAACACAAAACCAGACCAAACTCAGGCCTGCCTACAGCACCTGGGGGCGCCGCGCTCCGTGGCTCCCCGACGGTCTGCGCCTGAGCTGCCGGGCGGACCCAGGCTCTAGCGGGCGGCGGGGAAGTCGGTCTGGCCCCCGCTGGCCCCCGGGCCCCGGACGGACAGACCTGGGTCTCCCCCAACCGCGCGTCGGTGCCCCCGCCTCTCTGCCCGGGGCCTCCTTCTCGGGCCCCCTTCCCCGGGGAGCCCCCAGGACTCCGTCTGGGGTGGTGGCCGCCCCCGGCCCCCTTCTTGCCTCCGGAAGCTTCACGGCCCCGCGTCCGCCCCGTTGCTCGTGCCGCTGGCTGGGGTGGCCACGTCCGGGAGACCGTGCTGGCCGGCCGCGCCCCTGCTTCTCCTGGGGCGACCCTGAGCGCCCGCAGACACCCGGACGGCCACCCCTCTGCCGCCCCCCAGCCACAGGGGCCCCCGGCTTCCTGCCCCGCAGCCCTCAGTGCCCTCCATCCGCCACCTCCGGGTGCAGCCCCACGTGCGCCCTGCTTGATGGCAGGGGTGGGGGGTGCCGGCCTTTATGCCAGAGCGGTCTCTGCGAGGGAAAGCAGCGAACTCCCACCCCGCCCCCCTGCACCACCCCCTGACCCACCCCTTGACCCGCCCCGCCCCCTGCACCCCTGCACCCTCTGACCTGCCCTGCCCTCCACCTGCACCCCGACCCTCCTCGCCCTCCCCCTGCACCCCCTGACCCGCCCCCCCTCCCTGCGCTTCCTGGGGGCCTTCTGCCTCAGGCCCTCGCCCCTTCCACAGACCAGGAGGCTGCGGGCCGGCAGCCCTGCACCGGACGCTGGAGGCAGCTGGGAAATGGAGCGGGGCCTTCTGAGGGGGCTCTGGGGCCGGGGAAGTGGGTGGCGCCTCACCTCCCTGCGGCGGCCTCACCCTTCCCGGGGCCACCGGGGGGCATGTGTGGCCGACGCCCCCGGGGCCTGGCAGGCAGGAACACGCCGCAGGAGCAACGAAGGCGCACTCACAGCCCCGTCCTCGGCCACCGGGCACGCGTGTCAGACCGCGTCCACCTTGACTGCGCGTCGTGGGGCCACACACGGGAGTTCGGCCGTGCTGCGCCCGTGACGGTGGGGCTGCGGGCACCCTGGCCGCCGCTGGGGGTTGCTGCCCAGGAAGGCACCGCGCACGAGGGATGGCCGGTCTCCCGCCAGCTGGTGGCCAAGGCGCTGTCATCACCGCCGGAGCGGGAGGCGTCTCGGGAGCCCCTTGAGGCCCGACGGCTCTGTGTGTCCTGAGCGTGAGCAGCTTCTGGGCCCTTCGGCTGCACGAGCCCCTGACCCTGGGGGAGAGGCCTCCCGGGCACGACGGAGGGACCCACAGGCCCCGGGAGCCAGGGCCAGGGCAGGGCTGTGGGACCAGCTCCTCTGCAGCAACGCCCCTGCCTACCGGTCGGGTCCCTGGAGACCGAAGGACCTGTGCAGGGGGGTGGGGGGGAGGCAGGCCAGGGCGTCCGGTCCTTGAGCTGAGTGGCTGCCCTAGGACAGGGACGGACGTGCTCTGGGCAAGGCCACAGGACAGCACTGGGCCCGCTCTGAGGACGGAGAGCGTCTCTTGGTTGGCCGTGCTGTGGCTGCCCTGAGAGGTGGTGAGCTCCCCGTCCCGGGAGGTGTGGAGACGGAGGCCCAGGCCCGGGGCCTCCAAGCACCAGCACCAGGAAGTGCACGCCTTGGATGGCGGCTCTGCCCGTGGCGCCCGAGGCCCCTGCGTGGGTGGGGGTGGGGGTGGGGGCTCCCCAGGGCAGAGGGCGGGCGGCAGGCAGCGTCTCCAGGATCCCTTGTTAGGGGCTACTTCCAGGCTCGCTGTTTGCACACCCTCCAGCGGGGCACCCGGCATCCAGGGGCCAAGGGTCGGCGGGGGTGGCTCCCCGGCTGGTCGGGACCTGCCCGCCTGAGCCTGAGCTGAGCGGGAGACAGGCTGGGCCTGGCGGGCTCCCAGCAGGGCGCTGGGGGGGCGAGGCCTTCACCCAGCGAGGCGGGGCCGGGGAGACTTCCCCCGAACCGGGGCGGCGACGGGCCTCCAGCTGCAGCCCGGGGTGGGTGCGGGCTCCCCGCAGCCTTGGGGGTTGGAAGGGAGGCCCCAGGGGGGCAGGATTCACACCCGGGCCCCCCCGAGGCTCCCCCTCTCAGCTCTCGGTCGGACACAGGTGCCTGAGTGGGTGTTGAGGCTGCCGGGCAAGTGCAGCTGCCCAGGGGCTCCTCCCACGGGGGCTCAGGGGGCCGCCACCCGGCCTGGCCTCTGTCATCGCAGCAGTGGGGCCGCCGTGGGTCCCTGCCCCCGTGGCTGCGGCGAGGGGACCGGGCACTAGGCCCCCACCCCAGGACGGCGCGGGGGAGGTGGCCGGGCCCCGGGAGGGGCGGAGTCGGGGTGACAGGAGGGAGGAGCCCCGCCCCGCCCCGGGCTCCCAGTGACATTCCTGGCTGCTGGCGACTGACTCGGCCCCACCTGAGAGGCCAGGGCCGGGCCTGGCTATTTAACCGGGTGGCGGTGGCGGTGGCGGTGGCGCTGTGCTCGGGGATCCTGCTCCGCGGAGCTGGGCCCCACCTGGAGGGCAGGTGCGTCCCCCCGGCCCGCCGGCCTCAGTGTGGCCCTCGCAGGCTGCCCTGCCCCGGGCCCAGCCATGGCGGTGCAGGTGCCCCTGTGGCACCACTACCTGCGGGCCATCCGCTCCAGGGGGGCGCCGCGGGCGCGGGACTACCAGCGTGCCGAGGACGTGCTGCTCACCGTCCTGGAGCGCGTGCACGACCTGGACCCGCGCTTCCTCGTGGACTACTCCCGTGACCTGGAGGCCTTCCAGTTCGCCCTGCGCTCCTCCGAGGACCCCCTGGACATGGAGGTGCCCCTGTGCGTGGACGCCGAGGCCCTCCTGGTGGAAGAGGTGGGGGCCGCCGAGGCAGGGGACGGCCCCGCGTCCTGCCGCCTGGGGGTGTCCCGGGAAGGGCCCCGGCCCGAGCAGTGGACGGCCGACGACGTCTTCAACGTCTCCTCGGACGGGAGCACCAAGTGCTGCGGCCACATCGTGCCCAGCAAGGTCCTGCGCGTCCTCAAGGACCTTCTGGTGGCGGCCATCGTGCACTGCAGGCACCAGAGCCTCATCGCGCCAGGTAGCCGCCGAGTGACTGGGCACAGGTGTGAGGGCAGCGCGAGCGCGTGAGTGCGTGTGCAGGCGTAAGTGTGCACACGTGGGGGCGTGTGGGTGCACGTGTGCACAGACTGCGGTCTCTCAGCACCTGCGTGTCGGGGTCCGAGGTCCCTTCCAGCCCCAAACACCGCTCAGAGCACAGGTCCTGCGCTTCTGGCTCTGGCATGAGGACCCGGAGGTCACGCTGCAGCGGCCGGGACTCGTTAGGCCGCTGACCCGCCGGCAGAGGGTCCCTGCCGTCCTGGGTGCTTCTGCGAGCAGCTCCAGGCCAGGGCGATGGTCGTACGGGTGCCACACGGCACGGGTGGGAAGCCTGGGTATGTGCACGCGTGTGTGTACGGGGTCATGATCACGTGTGCGTGTGCGCCTGTGCGTGTGCAGGTGTAAGTGTGCACGCATGAGCGTGTGTAGGGGCTGTGTTCGCGTGCACATGTGTGCACAGATCCGTTTCGATTTATGGTCTGGTTGCCCCTTGGTGACCTGGGCCCTGAGCAGGCCGTGCAGGGCAGGCGGGCCTCAGTCTCCCCTCCGGCCTCGCTGGTGTGATCTGGGGGGTGAGCCCCGGGGTCGGACCGGGGTCCTGGCGCCGCGTGGACTGAAAGCCCAGGACGGGAGGGTGTCCCCTGGGGCCGGAGCAAAGGCCTCGGGTTGTCCTGAAGGCGCCGGGACTGGAGCAGAGGGTCCGGCTTCCCCTGGGGGGGACAGGCGGGGGGCGGCGGCTGCCCCCGAGCGCTCACCTGGTCCCCACGTCCGCCGTGATGTCAGACGACGGGGCCGGTCAGCCCATCTCAGGGACGGCGACCTGCCCCGGCTGCTCCGAGTGCTCTTCCAACACCAAGGGGAGGGGCAACTTCCAACCCTGGCCGTCCCCAGACCTGCCCGGTGGCCCGGGGCGGGTGGCCGCCCTCGCAGGGCAGCCGGGGCCCGTCATTATGCGCGCCGAGTGCCCCCGGCCCCTTCCGCATCTTCTCTGGCCATCTTCTGAACCTTCCAATTACTGGGGCCACTTCTGTCTTCTCGGGTGACTAACGTGGCCGTGGCCATTCCCACCTGGCCCTGTCCCCCGCCGGCCTGCGCCCCTCCCGCTGGGGTGCGTCCCGCCCTGGGCTGAGCAGCCACACTCCGAGGTCCCCGCCCTCCCGGGCTGCGCAGGCTGAGGCGGCTGGGCCCCCGCCCAGGGGCCCGGGGCGTTGGGTGTGCAGGGAAATTCCAGGCATTACTTCCTGACACTTAACCTTAAAAGGTAAGCACAGCGGCTCCAGGTGACAAGGTTCAGGCTGCTCCCACCCAGGGACGGAACCGGTGAGACCGGGCTGGGGGCTGCGGTGGGCGCGGTCGTGACAGGGCAGGTGTGGCTGGCCGCCTCCCAAGCCGTCGCCTCCGTGGCCAAAATGTGTGCCCCATGGTAGCTGAGGACACGAAACCGCCGACGGAAGCTCTGGGGGGACGCGCCTCAAGCCTGAAGCGGGGGGAGCCAGGGATCCCTGGACGCCTTCCTTCCTTTACAACTGATGGGGAAACTGAGGCTCGTTGAGGGGGCCCAGGTGGCAGGGCCATGACCTGGTCTGGACTGGGTCCCAGGAAGAGGCTCAAGAACTACCCTATAGGAGACTGGGGAAGGGGTCTGCATGGAGGGAAGGGGTCTGCATGGGGAGTAAGGGGTCTGCGTGGGGGATGGGCCTGCATGGGGAGTAAGGGGTCCGCGTGGGGAATGGGCCTGCATGGGGGAAGGGGCCTACGTGGGGGGGCCTGCATGGGGGGGTCTGCATGGGGGAGGGTCTGCATAGGGAGGGGCCTGCATGGGGGAGGGTCTGCCTGGGGGAGGGGCCTGCATGGGGGGGAAGGGGCCTGCATGGGGAGAGAGGGGGTGTGCAGGAGGTGCAGGCTCCTTCCTACAGGACCCCCAGGGCTGTGTGTGGGGTGGGACAAGGGGAAGGCGGCTCCCTCTGCTCCGTCCCCGGGGACCTTTGTCCAAGGCACGTACTGGGGACTCCCCGGGGGGCTCGGCTCCCGGGCGAGGGCCTCGCAGCCTGGCTGGGCTGGGGGAGGGAAGGGGAGACCACTCTGAACCCAGGGCTGGCCGGGGGGATAGGAGTGCCCCCCACACCACAGCTCCTCTTCCTCTCTGTGTGGTGTTGATATGTTTTGGGGGAAATGACGACTGAAGTAGAAGGCCCGGGTCTTACCAGGGCAGCCGTACACCCAGCCCCCAGCCCCATCACCCTGGGGATGTCCCCTGCTGGGTGGGTGGGGGTTCGGGGTCGGGGGGCGGGCTCGGGGCTGCGTCTGAGTAGCGAGGGGGGCGGGCAGCACTTTCCCTGGTGTGCCGGCCGGGCTGAGGTTCTGGGGGCCCCGGGGCGGCGTGGAACCCGGGAGGGCAGGCTCCCGCACCGTCAGCCTTGGGGTCCAGGCCATGCTGGGCGCCGGGCACCACGCGGGCCCCTCCCGACACCGGCCTCCCGAGAGGTGGGGGGGCAGTGGAGACGGCGGTTCCAGGGCCCGGCGCGTTGTTGCAGGTTCCCTGAACGCGGACAGCCTGAGGGAGGAGGAGCTGCACCTGTCCCTGCTGGTGTCCAGCGGCTGGAGGACGGTCCGCTTCCACGTCGTGCCTGTGGTTCGCAGAAAGCACCGGGTGCCCGCCCTGGAGGGGGCCCAGCTGATGCGTGCGTTTCCTGGGGGCAGCTTGAGAAGGATCGTCGGCCAGGAGGTGGCCCTGGTGCCGGCCGGCGCCCAGCTCTGGAGGTAGGACGTGCCTCCTGTGCCCGTGGGTCCCGGGGAGCCTGCAGGACGGGCCTGCTGACCACCGAGCCCCCGGGCCCGAGCAGGAGGCCTGCGGGGATGAGGCGCGGAGAAACTGGGAAACGCAGGGGCCGCCCTGGACGGGACCCCCGCGACCCAGCCGACACCTTTGTCTCGGGCGGGAAAGTCTCCAAGAGGACAGCGACCTGTCCAGGGCCCTCAGGTGCCCGGAGCGCTCAGGAGGGGCCCCACACGGGGAGGGTGACCAGACGATCCGGAGCATCCCCCAGCGTGGGGCTGGTGCAGGTCCCCCTCGCCCACCGGCCCCGGAGCCCCGGCCACCCTCAGGGCCCCGCGACTGCCCCCAGTCCGCGAGCTCGGTGAGGCCCTTCCTCTCTCACGTCGGCGAGAGGACACCCCGAGGTGGTGTCTGTGGGACGTAGGAGGGGGGCAGGAAGGGGAGGGTGGGCTGAGCCGTCCCGTGTGCAGGGAAGCAGGGCCGTCCATCCGGACGCCGGTGTGCGGCGCGTCGGTCCTGAGCCTCCACGAAGAGTGGGGCCCCCGGGGCCCTGGCCGCCACGGCCCAGCAAGCATGTGGGGAGCGCCCGGGTGCACAGACCCCGAGGGCCGGCCCTGCTGCTGGGGGCGGCTTCCGAGCCCCTCATGGCTTGCGGGGCTGCCCGGTGAAGGCCGCACCTCTCCAGTGGGGCCCGGACTGGACACGTCAGCCGAGCGCCAGGAGGCTCCCCGTACCCCTCCGTGTTCTGGGGCCCGGCGTCTCCATGAAAGCCCACCCTTCACATCCGACTGCCCGGCCGGGGCGGTTCCTGGGACGGGGCGGGGAGGTGGGGCACCGGGTGCCGGCCTGGACCACCCTGCGTGCACGGGCTTCTGATCCGGGGAGGCCGCAGAAGCCGGCGCTTTCCCTCCTGGGGACAAGCCGCGGCTGCAGGGGGCCCTGCGCCCCTGGCCGAGGCCCCGAGGCCGACACTGCGGTGCCTGTCCTGGCCCCCAGGGTCTCCACCGACCACCTGCTCACCCGGCTGCTTGGTGCGCTGGGCTCCTTCCGGGGCCACCGCCTGGACAGCCTCTCCATCCTGGACCGGGTCAACCACGAGAGCTGGCGTGACAGCGGCCAGAGCCCCGGCCTGACCTACGGCCACCTGAAGGTATGCATCATCGGGGGGCGCGGGCGCGGGGGTCCCTGGTGGCCGCGAAGCTTACCCCCGGGGGTCCTCCCCGGACAGGAAGCAGCCTGTCCTGCAGCTGGGCCCCTCGCTGGGCTGCTGCGACGTGGTGGGAGCCGTGTCCTCCTCGGCCTTCGTGACCATCGGGTGCCGAGAAGAGTGAGGGAGCAGGGCCGGGGCGCCAGGCAGCGAAGGCGGGCAGACGGCGTCTCTGCCCGGAGCGAGCCTGGGGGGGCAGTGCTGCTCCGTGAGGGGATGGGGGCTGGCAGGGCGGCCTGACCCGGCACAGGAGAGTCCCTCTGAGCCACTCCCTGCCCCCTGCAGGCCTCCGTCCCAGCCCTGAGGGTTGCCAGCTTCCCGGGGGGCCCTCGGGGTCTGCACGCTGCGGCTGCTCTTGGGGTCGGGCTGCGAGCACGTTCGGTGGGAGGGGACAGGGCGTGAGGCAGAGGCCGGAGAAGGCGAGAAGCCTCGGAATCTCCTGAGAGGGGTCCTGGGCTGGGGGCTGCGGCCCCTGTGAGCCTGGACTCAGTGGCAGCGCCCTGGGGAGTCGGGGAGCTGCCAGGATGGAGGCCGCAGGCCGGGAGGAGCTGAGACTCACCCTGGGGCATCCGGGGGGCGTGAAGTGGGGGGTGGGGGGCTGGTGGGCCGGGCCCGGGGGCCGGGGGCGGGCTGCGGTGGGCTGGGCCGCACTGGACCAGGCCGGGGCCGCCAGCGGGCGCCTGACCCCCCGACCTGCTGCAGACCGTGCTGCTGTGGGCCTCGGTGCTCTTCCCCGCGCCCGAGGACTGGGCGGAGCTGCAGGGCGCCGTGTACCGGCTGCTGGTGGTGCTGCTCTGCTGTCTGGCCACCAGGAACCTGCCGCACTTCCTCTACCCCGGCTGCAACCTGCTGCGGGACACCGGCCTGGACCTCAACGCCCTGTACCAGCGGGTGGAGCACTTCGCCAGCCAACCTGAGGCGTCCCTGCGTATCCACGTCACCCACCTGGGCCGCAGCCCCCCACCGCGCATCGGCAACGGGGTCAAGGCGCTCCTGCAGCTGCCCGCCAGCAACCCTGCCTACTGGGCCACCGCCTACTTCGACGTCCTGCTGGACAAGGTGGGCAGGGCTGGCCGAGGGCGTCCCAGGCAGGCCCGGGGCAGCATGCAGGTGGGGACAGAGCCCTCATCCACACCCCCAGGGTCAGGTCTGTCCTCTGGACAGCAAGAGAGCGTCAGGGAAGGTGTGGCCTCTGGAGGTCAGACAGGCCGTGGGTGCCCCCTGCCCGTTAGTGCCCGGGAAGCAGGGCACGCGTCCGAGCCAGAACCACCCCCAAGCACACCCCTGACAAGTGCTCCGTTCCTCACGGAGTCTGCTGGCCTCACGGGCTGTCCCCGCAGGTGCAGTTCCTGCTCACGCCTGGACCCAGGAGCCCCATGCTGTGTCCTTGGGACTTGGCATCCTGTGGCCTGATGTTCGGGGGTCGCCTGGCCACTCTGCTAAGCCCTCCCTCCCCTACTCCCACAGAGCCCACTCCTGCTCCTTTCCCTTGGGCCGACCCGCACCCTCACCCCGAAGGGCCAGCACCGTCTCCCTCCAGAGCACAGGGGGCTGGTGGGATGAGAGCAGGGGGGTGATGGGTGCTCAGCCCACCACAAGCACCTGCGGGGTCAGGCCCATCTCGGGGGACACCCACGTGCGAGGAAGAGCCCCTGGAGGAGAGGCCCTGGGTGGCTCCACATCTGAGGAGGCCTTGCAGGCAGACCCAGAGGCAGGAGGTCCTGGCGGCCGGGGAGCACGTGCCCCTGCGAGGGGCTCTCATGACTCTGTGACCCCTCTGCCCCCTGCCCCATCTGCAGTTCCAGGTCTTCAACATCCAGGATAAGGAACGGATCTCCGCCATGCAGAGCATCTTCCAGAAGACCAAGACCCTGGACAGTGAGGAGTGCTGAGCTGGCTTCCCCCGACTCAGTCTTTACAACCCACGGCCCTGCCCCACAGAGGATCCCAGGACACTTGGGGGAGAGTGGGCTTCTCCTGAGGGGGGCGGTGGGTGGTAGGGACGTCCGCAGGGCCACCGCAGACTGTCAGGATGGCCTCGTGGGAGCCTGAGCGTGCCGGGCAGCAGGCCTCTGGGAGCAGCTGCCCAAACGCCGGGCCTGGGATGAGGTGCCTTGGGTTTCACAAGATGCGTGTTGACCCATTCTGTGTGATGTCATCAGACTCTCAAAACCAAGCGTCTGCATGACACCTGGAGCCCCAGCGCTTGTCCCCACCTGCGTCACGAGCCACTCTGTGGTGACGAATACTGTCTATCTGATCTCGAATAAACTCGCGCACTGGATATACACAGGGGGACGGGGCCTTCCACTTTCCGTGTATCTACGTGGAGAAGATTTCCCCCGGGGAAGCCTAGATGTACAAGAAGCTGGTGTGCACACAGACAATCCCCAACTTTCTCCAATCCCTGTAAATGACCAGCCTCTTCCCCGGTGTCCCCTCCTTCTAGTTCGTAGAGGAAACTGAAGCCCACACCCGCAGCTCTGCCTGCCAACCCGGTGTCCGTCCTGTCACGGTGGAGGTGCCCCCTTTTCCTGTGTAAGGTGGCGTCTCCCCGCCTCTGACACCACCCCCTGCATCTGTTCTCCCTGCTCCATCCCCCCACTCCGCATGCTCTCATCAGCCCGTGACAGCCAGCCTGCAGCCCCTTCCCCACTGCGTTCTCACGTGAGAGTCCCAGAGACCTCCGTGTGCCCCAGCCTAACAGACATTTTCTCCTTTCCACCCTCTTCACCTCTCGGTTACATTCGTTCCTCAGCTTCCAAGCTGCAGCCCACACCCTGGCTCCAGGAAAGGGGCCTGCAACCCCACGGCAAGTGCATGTGGCAGCAACTTCCCCAGGATCCTCCACAATTTCCATGACCATGTGCCAGAATAGCCACCCATGCATGGAGCAGAGGAAATGCAGGACCCTTGAAGGCTATGGGGTGCGGGGCCTCAGCTGAGACTAATACAGGGGGATGCAAAATGCCATTAGAGTGGGGGCTTTAAGAACACAGAACCTTGGCCCAACCTATTCAGGGAGGGTACAAAGTGCCCGGGCCCACCCTGTGAGCATTTCCTCAGCGTCTGAGTGTGTAACAGGATGTGCGTTCTCAGCAGGAGCAAGAGCCTTAATGGTAGGAGAGGTCAAGGGGAAGACTTCAAAAGCACTTGTTTTCTCATGGCCAAAATAGTCTGGCAAAACAACCTTAGCATCACCCTGAAACACCCTGATTCACCAGTATAACCCTGGCAAAAGTCAGGAGAATAAAAAAAATGAGATACTTGGGTATAAATCCAACAAAATATGTAAAATATCTCTATGAGGAAAGCTATAAAACTCTGACGAACAAAATCAAAGAAGAGGGATCCCTGGGTGGCGCAGCGGTTTGGCGCCTACCTTTGGCCCAGGGCGCGATCCTGGAGACCCGGGATCGAATCCCACATCGGGCTCCCGGTGCATGGAGCCTGCTTCTCCCTCTGCCTGTGTCTCTGCCTCTCTCTCTCTCTCTCTGTGACTATCATAAATAAATTTAAAAAAATAAAATTATAAAACATTTAAAAAAAAAATCAAAGAAGAGGTGAGAACGTGGACATACCATGCTCATGGATAGGAAGGCCCCACATTGTCAAGATGTCGGTTCTCCCCAGCCTGACCTGTACACTCAGTGCAATCCCAAGCCCAGCAAGTCATTTCGTGGATATTGACAAACTGATTCTATTTTTTTTTTTTTTTTTTGACAAACTGATTCTAAAGTCATAGACTCATGACCCAGAATAGCCACCATGATACGGGAAGAGGAGAACAAATTTGGAGGACCAACAGTACCTGACCTCAAGACTTCCCATAAGGCTATAGTCCTCGTGACAGTGTCATATCAGTCAGACAACAGACAAATAGGTCAGTGGAATGGAATATAGAGCCAGAAATAGACTCACAGAAATAGAGCCAACTGATCTTTGACAAAGCAGCGAAGGCAATGCAATGGCGCAAAGATAGGCTCTGCAACAAATGGCGTTAGGACAACTGGATGCGCACATGCAAAACGATGAAGCTAGACACAGACCTTACACCCTTCTCAAAAATTAGCTGAAAATGGGTCATAGACATCAATGTAAAGCAAAAAAACAAAAACAAAAAAACCCCAAAAAACAAAAAACCTATAAAACTCCTGGAAGATAACATAGGAGGACACCTAGATGACCTTGGGCGTGGTGATGACGTTTTAGCTACAGCACCAAAAGCACGATCCATGAGAGAAAGAATCAGTCGACTGAACGTCACTGAAATTAAAATCTCCTGCTCTCTGAAAGATGATGTCGAGAGAGTAAGACAAGCCACAGACTGGGAGAAAATATTTGTAAAAGACACATCTGACAAATTATTGTTATCCAGAGTATATATTAAAAAAAAAAAAAAAAACCCCACCTCTTCAAACACAACAAGAAAGCCAACAACCTGAGTAAAAAATGGCTCAATGGTTGAGTGTCTGCCTTTGGCCCAGGGCATGACCCCAGGGTCCTGGGATCGAGTCCCACGTTGGGCTCCCTGCATGGGGCCTGCTTCTCCCTCTGCCTGTGTTTCTGCCTCTCTCTCTCTCTCTCTCTCTCTCTCATGAATAAATAAAAATCTTAAAAAAAAAAAATTAAACGCACTTTTACCATACACCATCCAGCCATGGCATTCCTTGGTATTTACCCAAAGGAGCTGAAAACTCATGTTTGCACAAAACCCTGCACATGAATATTTACAGCCGCCGTAAACCTGGAAGCAGCAAGATGCCCTTCAGTAGGTGACTGGATAAATAACCTGGTCCATCCAGACAACGGGATATTACTCGGTGCTAGAAAGAAATATGCTGTCAACCCAGGAAAAGACGGGAGGTACTTAAATGCTTGTGACAAAGTGAAAGAAGTCGTTTTGAGAGGCTGCATCCTGTAGGATTCCAAGTCTGACATTCTGGAAAAGGCAACACCACGGAGACAGTGAAAAGATCAGCGGTTGCCATGGGTGAGCAGGGAGGAGGGGGTGGGAGGGATGAAGAGGTGAAGCACGGAGGATTTCAGGGCGGTGAAAATCTCTGTATGATACCATATGGACGGGTCCAAGTCATTGCACACCTGTCCAGACCCGTAGAGGGGACACCACCGAGAGTGAGCCGTAATGTGCACGACGGGCTTTGGGCGATGATGGTGATGAAGTGTCTGTGTGGGTTCATCCGTAATAACCCACGTACCGTCGGGTGAGGGGTGTCGGTGCCTGTGTAACGAGGGGCAGCGGGTTTATGGGAAACCGCTATACCCTCCTCTCCATTTTGTCATGTATCTGAAATTGTCCCCCAAAGGAAAGTCTTTAAAAAATAAAATAAATGTGGGGATCCCTGGGTGGTTCAGCGGTTTAGCACCTGCCTTTGGCCCAGGGCGTGATCCTGGAGACCCGGGATCGAGCCCCACGTCGGGCTCCCGGTGCATGGAGCCTGCTTCTCCCTCCTCCTGTGTCTCTGCCTCTCTCTCTCTCTCTATGTCTATCATAAATAAGTAAATAAATAAATCTTTAAAAAATAAATAAAATAAATGTGAAATGTCTAAAATCACCTGCATCATGGTGAATGACACCATGATGAGCCAAGCGGCTCCGCTGGGAGCTACAGACTCAGAACCAGGGCAGCACGGCGGAAGGCCCTGCGTGGCAGCTGACCGCGTACGGCTCCCTTCCAAGCCCCGCTGGAGAGGACGTTACAAACGACTTGAGTTCGCCTGGAAGAGGCCTCAATGTCCGCTCAAGGTTGCCCCAGGCGGGGGTTGACCCCCCCCTGCTCGGTGTCACGACATAGGCCTCCTGGACCCTCGTCACCTGGCCTGGTCCCGTAGAGCATCTCGCTCACGATACCGACCACATCATGCTAATAAGACCTGAGGAGCGTTGACCGGCCAGTGCTTCAGATGCCTCATAAGACGGTTTTATCCCGGAGGGTGGGCGATGAACGCTAGTCTCAGGGTCTGTGTCACAGCTGAAGTTTCGAGAGGCTCGGTGGCCTGGGCACGCCAAGCCGAGACATGGCTTCTAAGGAACAGCCGAAGCGTTTACCCCTTGCCGCCCCGGCCGTGATGAGCCGGGCAGTGCTGGCCGGACCTCCTTGGATTTGCAGATGGCGTGCACCTCGCTTGGCGTGTCCGCCTGTCGGGGCCTCAGAGGCTGTCAGTCCTGAGTGCGGCCAGAGCGCGGCAGGTTCATGCAAGGGTGCCCCCGGGGGAACGGGGCGCTGCAGGGCATCCCTGGGAACCATGGCCTGCAAGCTGCAGCTCTGGGGCAAGCCTGGGCCCTCTGGAGCGGAGAACTGCCCTCCGTTCCGAGTGCAGCGTCTGTCGTCAGTCTGGGCCCCGGTGGAGAACGAGCCCCTGGCACGAGACCCTAGGGGGCTACATGAGCCAAGTGTTACGGGGCGGGGGGCGGGGGTAGGTCTCACCTGTGCGGCGAGGCAGGAAAAACAAGTAAAAGGCATGAATATTGCAAAGGAAGCAAGACTGTCATGTTCATAGACCAATTGCTCTCCTAACAGAAAATCGTGAAGGAATCCGCCAAGAAACTACTGAACTTTGTGAATTTGGCGAGGTTGGAGGACAGGTTATCGGGGGAATGTCAGGTGTCCTTGTATACACGTTAAGAATGAACTATTGGAAATAAAGATTTTAAAATACCATTTACGGGAGTGTCAAAAGTGCAAAAAAAAAAAAAAAAAAAAACCACTCAGGAAATAGGTAACGAGAGGTACGGACGTCCTCCGCACTGGAAACACCGCTGGATAGGGTTTAAAATTCCCCAGGCCACGCTCAGGAGGAGGAAGTTGCATTTTGACGATTTCCATTAACCTTGATGCTTAGATTTGCTGCAATTCCTATCAAATTTCTAAAGAGATAGAAAAGGTGATTCTAAACTTACATGGGAACTCGAGGGACCCAGGGTAGGAAAAACAGTCTTTACAAAGGGAGGGCGGGGGGCACGGGCACGTCTGCTTCACAAACTGGGACCCTGGGGATGAGCGCGAACCTGGCTCCTCCTGCACCCCACGCGCAAGACGCACGCAGCGCACACCCCGGACCCCAACGCAACAGCCGACTCCGTGGAGGATCCAGACAAAGACGCAGGGAGATACCCTCAGGACCCGGACGTCATCGTCATCGAAGGTGTCCTGAGAGGTGACCGACGGCGCAGATCACGAGAGCAGACACATGGGTGGATCGGAGCTCGCGAAGGGAAGGGACCCGCTCTTTGGAAACCGGGATGGCGGAGACGAAGAGGGGACCCGGGAGCAGGGGAGAGGCCGTCGCTCACCCGCAGTCCCCGGAATGTGAAGTAACGGCCGTAAGTTCACAATAAAAACATGAAAATCACACAAGAGGAGCAAGACACGGGAGCCGACAAGTCCCAAAAGCCGCGGGCACCCGAGGAGGCTCTGTAGGATTTGCCATCGGGGAAGCGGAAGATAAAGCCGAGTCGGGGACGATTCCACGCCCACCGGAAGAGAAGACCCCTGGGTGCGGGTGTGGATGGGGCCGACGGGCTCGCGCGTCTGGCGAGGGTGTGGGGGTTACAGGCGCTTCGCGGTCCCCACCACCCCACGCCTCCCCTGGCGGGGCCTCCCTGAGCAGCCGTCGCAACCCTCATCACAGCCCCCACTTGCAAATACCCCGGAGGTGACGAACGGATGCCAGGACGGCGGCCCGGCTGGCGTGTCCCAGTGCCCCGCGAGAGCAGCGGCCACTCGGGAATGTGCCCATGTGCGACCCCTCCGCAAGGCCCACGAGCACCTGCAAGACCGGCCTGCGGGGACCGGATCGGACACAAGGGACCGGCCCCAGGGCACCTGCACTTGGGCTCCGGTCGCCGAGTCTGCTCCGGGGACGCCAGCCGGGACGGCGCTGCTCTCAGGAAGAGCCTCCCTCGGCCCGTCCCCTCCTGGACCCGGGGCCTCTCCCCCGTGGCCGAGAGCACAGGCGGGGGACGGGTGGGCGTCGGAGAGCACGGAGCCTGGCCAACACGGGGGGGTGACGCTGGCCCCGCACGAGGACTCGGGCCGCGCTGGGCCGCTGTGTCCCCCTGGGCGTCGTGGGCCCTTAGGACCCATGAGGACCTGGCGGCTGCGCTGTGGTCGAGGGATCCGATGTGAGAGCCCCACAGGCGACAAGCAGGGGGAGCCTGGCATGGGCAGAAAGCCCAAGTGGGGGGGCGCCCAGGGGACGGCGGGTCCGAGGGGGCCAAGCTGAGAAGCAGGAGGGCCCGGCGCCCAGGGGGGCCCTCGCCGGACACCTGGGGCCCCCAGACCTCCGGCGCTGTGCCGGCCTGTGCGCCTGTGTGTGGCCGCGAGCTCCCCGGCCGCAGTCCGGGCCGTGCGCCGTGGGCACGTTGGCGCCTGCGTGTCTGCGACTCAAGTCACGAGGGGGCCCCGCAGGCATGTGAGGCTGCTCCTTGCAGGCCGGGGTCAGCGACCGGGCCCCACACACCCGGCCTGCAGCCCCGGGGAGGCCCAGGCACGGGTCGGCCCCGAGCAACCCCCGACAAAGGTGCCGCCAGGGGGCAGGGGCGCCCCCCCACGCACAAGGAGGACGGGTGACCGAGGAATCTTTATTGAGGATTCGCGGCAGGGGGGCCGTGCGGGGCTGCGGCTCGCGTGGGCCCTGAGCCCACAGGGTCCATTTCCAGGAGGTGCCGCGGCCGTCCCGCCCTCCCGCTAGCCTGGCCCGCCCGGGGCAGCGGCTGTCCTGCTCCCCCGCCCCCCGCTGGCAGGGTCCTTTGCTCCCGGCCCCTCCAGGTCGGGGAGCAGCAGGCGGCCAGGTCACAGCTTGTGCCGGGGGCAGTGCCGCAGGGCCTCCTGCAGGGCGTGGGTCACGCGGTCCACGTTCTCTCGGGTGGCGTTACAGCCCAGCAGGCCGATCCGAAGCACCTGCGGAGGCGGGGGGTCAACCCGGCCCTGGACGCGCCCCCGCCCCCACCCCCAGGGAGCCCCCCCAGACCCGGGCGGGTGGGAGGAGCTTCCCGGTGGCTGTGGCCGGCGCCCGGCCCGGCCTCAGGGCGCCGCGTCCCCTCACCTTCCCCACGGAGGGCCCAAGGCCGCCCGTGATCTCGATGTCGAAGTGGTCCATGACGTAGTTGACGATGTCTCTCCAGTCGTAGCCGGCGGGCGCGGCCACGGTGGTGACGGTGGGCAGCCGGGCGGCCTGCGGGACACGCGACGGCTCGGGGCCAGCACTAGAAGGGGCCCGGGGAGTGCGGCCACCAGCTCCCCGCGCCCGTGCGTCTGTCCCCTCGGGCCAGTCACAGCCCCCAGGCTCAGGGAAACGGGAGCCTCCGCCCCCCACCCCTGGACTGCAGGCCCTGGAGGCCGACGGGCATCCTGGGCTCAGAGATCACCCGGAAAGACTCCAGGCGGGAGCTGTGACCGTGACAGTGACCGCCCGGCGACCACAGGACTGGGTCCGTTCAGAGGGGGCTGCGCAGCGGCTCCCCCTGCCCCACGTGCTCTCCCTGCCCCTGCCCCCGCCCTGCGTCCTGCCCCTGTCCTCTCTGGCCCCCGCCCCCTCCCCCGCCCCTTGCCCTCCTCCCCCATCCCGTCTCCTCCACCCCTGCTCCCCACCCTCCATGCCCTGTCCCCTACCCCTGCCCTCTGTCCCCCCACCCCCTCCCCGCCCCTTGCCTTCATCCTCCACCCCCTGACTTCTGGCCCCCGCCCCCTGCTCCCCGCCCTCCACGCCCTGTCCCCGCCCCTTGCCCCCTGCCCCCGTCCCCCACCCCTGCCCTCGGCCTCCCCACCCTCCACCCTGCTGCCCTCCTTACGGGATCCTTCACGAAGAGCTGCAGACCCAGCCCCTGCAGGCGCTCATGCAGATATGCCGTGGCCTCCCGGTGCTGCCGCCAGCTGTTCTCCAGACCCTGGGTGGGCAGAGGGCACCAGTGGGCGGGCCGGGGAGGGCAGGGGGGGGAGGCGGGGTGGGGTGCCTCCCTCCGTGGTGGGGGGGGAAGCTGGTTCTCGTGCTGGGGGCGCAGCTTGAGACCACAGAGCGCCCCTGGGCTCCCCTCCCGGCCTGGCCTCTGACACCCCTGGGAGCCCCTGAGCCCCCAGTGACCGGACCTCGAGCCGCCTCAGGGCAGTGGAAATAGTCTGGGTCTGGGGGGGCCGGTGGGGACCCAGGCGGCGGATGGGGCCCGTGGCCCCTGGTGATGGGCAGGTGGGAGCACCTCCCTGCAGGTGGGGAGGTGGCCACGGGAGAGGAGGGGGCTTCGGAGCGACACAGGGACCCGTCTTCCCAGGACCTGCTCCGTGGGCCGCCCCCTCTCGGCCCCACCCCGCTGCACTTGGCTCTGCCGCACGTACCCTCAGCGCTTCTGGTCCACATCCCAGGCCCGCCCGGCCCCCCAAGCAGCCCTGAGAGTCCCCCGAGGGGCTGCAGGGAGTCAGGAGCAGGGGCCCCAGAGGCCACCAGCCCCCGCCCAGGGGCTCCCGGGAGCTCATGGCGCCCGCCCCGGGGTCCTGCACCTGCCAGGCCCTGCTGCCCGCTGCTCCCGCCCGCGCTCACCTGTTCCGCTATGAGGGCCAGGCTCTCCCTCAGGCTGTACAGGCTGATGACCGGGGTGGTGTGATGATACCTGGAAGGCGGGGCGGGGGGCAGCGTCACCGGGTGGGGGCGGGGGGCCGGGCTCTCTGGCAACGGGTCCAGCCCACTGCCGGGCGCCGCTGTCCAGTTGGGGAATCAGACTTGGGGCGAGAGGAGCAGCTCGGTCCAGCGCGGCAGCCCCCCACCCGGCCTCGGTTCGCCCCAGCAGCCCCGAGAGGCCACGGGGCCCGCCCAGGAGAGCGCACCTCCTGGAGCCCCCGGCCCCGTGTGCGCCGTAAGGTGCCTTGGCCTGAAGCTGAACCACCCCCCCCCCCAAGGAGCCCCTGCTCAGCCCCTCTCTTTGGGGGGCGGGTAAACTGAGACTCCGCAGGGGGAACATGTGGCAGGGCCGGGTCCCCCCGAGAGGACAGGGCCGGGGAGGGTGGTGGGGCCGTGCTGCTGGGGAGGGCCCCGGGGGGCGTGGGGAACCGAGTCGCGGCATCGCTGGCCGACGCCGCTGAGTCCTCGGGCTCTGGCCGGGCTCCGGGCTTGGACTGCAGCCTGGAAGTGGGGGGCAGCCACCCCAGGCCCCCACCAGCCGCGGCCCGGCCCCAGCCCCGCGCTCCTCACACCCTGGGCTGGTCGTCGCAGCCCCAGATGTTGGCCAGCCACTTCATGTCCAGGTAGAAGGAGACGGGCTTCGTCTTCCGAGCGTAGATCTTACTCCTGCGAGGGAAGGAGCAGCCTGAGCGCCGCCGTCTGTCCGGCTGGAGCGCCTGGGGCCGGCTCGGGAGGCGGCCTGTTCCGCGGAAGTGAGCCGGCGAGGCGGGGTGAGGCCCCCGGGACCCCGGCCCTGCGCCCCGGGGGCCCGTCTGCTCTCAGGCCGCGGGTAACGCAGCCGTCCTGGAGCTCCGTACACCTGCTCTGCAGACGGCTGCGAACAGACGGGGCCGCTGCCCACGCGAGCTCGGCTCGGGCTCAGCACAGCCCCTCCCACCACGCCCCCCACAAGCCCTGACCCCTCGAGGACTGTCTCTGAGCCAGTGAACGGCCAAGGGCAGCTGACGGCAGTCATCTGCTGGGGCCCGTGCCCCATCCCAGCCTGGCCCGGCGTGGGGTCTGGACGCCAGGGACGTGGGGGCCCCCGGGGGCTGCCGGACAGAGCTGGCCCACGTCCACCCCCTGGAGCGGCTTGTGCATCGGCTCCAGGACGCTGAGCCGGGGGTGGAGGCCTGGGGGACGGGCACTGGACCCCGTCCTCGCTTGAGGCTGGGAAGCTTCCCTAATGCCAGGCCCTGCATCCCCACCCCAAGCCCGGGCTCCGGGAGGAGCCTCATGGAGCTGGCCTCACACCCCCGACCCTCACGGCGCCCTGGCTGCCACCAGCCTGTGGCCTCGGAGCTCCGGCGCACCTGTCCGGGGTGTCCCGGGTGGGCCGTGAGCAGTCCTTTGCCTGAGCACCGCCCAAGGAGCCCTTGGTCCCTTGCCCTTCCCTCCTCGGGGGCCACCCGGCCTCACTGCTCATCCAGCCCCAGGCGGGGACCCCGGGTCACTCACTTGGCCTTGTCACTGAAGGAGATGAGGGACGTCCCTGGAGGCGAGTTCAGGACCTTCTGGGAGCCCGAGTACAAGACGTCAATGCCTGTGGAGAGGCGGGGCGTGTGCTCCTGGGGGCCGCTCCCCGCGGGTGGGACCGTGGGGCGGGGGTGCCCACCCGGCAGGTCCAAAGCGGAGAGCTGTCCGAAGCAGGGTGGACGCTCCTGTTGGATTCAACGCTCTACCTACGCGACCTGATGCCGTCTCGGGGGGATTGGGTTAAGCCACAGCGACCTGACGCCGTCTCGGGGAGATTGAGTTAAGCCACAGGCCCCCCACGTGCGGTCTGCTTGGTGCGGAGAAACCCCGCACGTGGTGTGAGGGTTGCGCGGGCCCGTGGCGGCCACCGAATGTGCACCCGAGGTCACCTGGCCCGGAACGCTCTGTAGGCCTAACTCCTGAGAGCGCGAGCCCGGCGAGAACCGAGGGGCCACCGCCAGGAGAGAGGCGAGCCGTGGCTGGTCACGTAGTCGGGACCCTGCTGGCCGGGCGCCTCCACGCACGTGGCCGACGCTCCCCGACCTTACGTTGGGGTCTACGGACTCCGATACAGAGCGCAAAGGTGCGGAGGGCGCCCTGGGCCCCACGTCGGCTTCTCTGGGCTGCACTGTCTCCCGGGACGTGGGCCGGAGCCTCGTCGCCCGGGGTCGCGGTGTGGGCATCCTGGGGACGGCCTCGCCACCCGGCAATGCGTCTCCAGGGCCCCCCCCCCAAGCCTGTCCCTTCATGGTGGGCCCTGCACGGAGCTCCCGGGTGGAGCGGGTTCTGGGGAGCGCCCTGCTGAGCAGCTGGGGATTCGGACTTCCCGCTGCGGGGAGATGCTGAGCCCACGGGGCCAACCCTGCACACGGGACTCACGGCGTGTGACCGGCCGACGGGGACACTGCGGCCCAGCCTGGCACGTCCCCCGCCCACTCCTGGGGGCCCGCGCCTCTCCAGGTGCTGGAGGAGCTTCTCCCTCCCGCCTGCCGCCCACATCGGGGGCTGACGGCCCCCACAGACGCTGGGTGTCGATTAGCTGGTGGGTCCCGTCCCGCCCGGAGCCCACAGTGGGCCGATGGCGGGCTTGCGGGCGCTGCCGACGGAGCCTTTCCCTCCAGGGCCGCAGTGGCCGGGGTGACGGGGCCGGGCCTTACCTTGCTGGTCCATGTAGATGGGGACCCCGCCCAGGGCTGCCACGGTGTCCACCAGGAGCAGGCACTTGTACCTGGGGGTGCAGGGCAGTGGAGGGGAGCAGGGAGGCGTCTGACTCTGGGCTCCCGGGGGCCCCTGGGAACTTCCAGAAGGCCAGTGAGGAAGCCTGGGAGGCTCCTCCTGGACCACCCCACCCCCGGACCCCAGACCCAGCTCCGTGTGGGAAGCGGCTGCGCGGGGGCGGAGCAGGTGTCAACGCGGGGACCTTGGGGCATGTGAGGGCCCGGTGTGCCGACTGTGCAGGCAGAGCCCAGGGGGACAGAGTCCAGCCCCGGTCCGGAGCTCTGACTCTCCTCCATCTCCACATTTTCTTAGAAATTTAGAAAAAAAAAAAAAAATGGCCTGGGGCCACCTGACTGGTTCAGTAGGTGGAGTGTGGGACTCGATGGCAGGATGGCAGGGCCGTGGGTTTGAGCCCCACGCTGGGCACAGAGATTACCTAAAAAAAATTCTTTTCACAGGCGTAAAGCATATCCCACGGTGGGCACAGAGGGGAGGAGGACGGCCCGGGGGTCGCAGCCCAGGCTCGGTCTAGCAGACGACGCCCGGGGACAGTGCCCGGCACTGAGTGACGCGGCGGGAGGCTAGAGGCCGGGGGTGGGGGCTGTCCTCACCTGTGGCAGAGGTCCCCGTAGCCGTCCAGGGGCTGCAGCACGCCGCACGATGACTCCCCCTGCGTCAGGAACAGCAGCACTGGCTTGTGCTGGGCCAGGCCCTGAGGGGACAGAGGGAGGCACAGACGGGACGGCTGCGGGCGGTGGCAGCGCGTGGGCCCTGGGCAGGGCCGGCTCCGCCCCCACACCCCCGCCCCCCGCGTGGCAGACAGACCCGGGGGCGGCAGCTGGACGCGCCTGGTCCCCGTCCGGGGAGCTCTGGGCTGGCACCTGGCCTGGGGCGGGGGCTCCCTTACAGGGACCTTGCCCGGTTGGCACAGGGTCCGGGCTGCCTGGGGCGCACCTTTCCTGACGGGGAGGGACTGGCCTCGGCACGTCCCACCCCCCACATCCCCCACGCGACTGGGCTGCTGACTCAGTTTCCCTGCCACACAGAACCCTCCCTATCAGGCTTTCCACCGGCTCCCAGGTCTGGGATGTCCCCTGCGCCCGGTCACCTGGTGCTGGGAGGGGCTGAGGGCCAGCGACCAGCCCCCGTCTGCTGGTCCCTCCCCAGGACGGACGAGCCCCCCACCTCTTCCACGTCCTGCAGCGTGTAGTAGTCTCCAGGGTCCTTGACCATCGAGTGCACCCGGGCTCCTAGGGAGGGGCACAGAGTGGTGAGCCTGTGGGAGCCTGTGGGAGCCTGTGGGAGCCTGTGGGGGCGGGTGCCCCCCACCCTGGCCCAAAGCCGGAGAGGAGAGGAAGGTGAGGGGTGCTCAGCGAGGCTGCTGTCTGTGAGCCGAGGTTTCCGGGGTGCAGGGGGGAGAGTGCTCAGGCTCGGCTGCACGGCCCCTGCCCCGGCCTAGCCTCCCGGAGCCCAGCCAGGCCCCCCACCCGCGAAGCCAGCCAGCCTTTGCACACAGCCAGGTGGACTGTGCCGTCGAGCACCGTTCGGTGGCCGAGTGGAGGAGAACAGGTGAGTGGGGGCTCAGGACGCAGGCCCTGGGCCGCCCCCTCTGGGACCCCCGTGCACCCCCCGCGGCCCCCTGCCTTCTGGAGGAGGGAGGAGCCCCAGGACCACTCGAGCCCCGGGGGGAGCCCAAGGCCAGGTGCAGGCTGGGGCAGAGCCTCTGGAGGGCGGGAGCCTGAGGTCACCCGAGCCCCACCTGTGCCCCAGGACGCCTCCCTCTGCAAACCAGTGTGTGGACTCGAGGGGACCAGGTGAGGGGGGGGACCCCTTAGGCCCCTGGGGGCTGTCCATTAACCAGGACGGAGTGCGGCCATGTGTGGAGCTGACGGTGCAGGAGCTGCGGGCTGTTGCCAAAGGCCGAGGTCAATCATTAAACCCCCGCACGCTCCTGCTCCTCAAAAGCTTTCCTCCGGAGGTGCCGACCTCCTCTGCGCCCCTGCACTCTGCGATGCTGGGAGGGGCTTTCGGCCTCTGAAACCCTGTCCTGTCCCAGAGCAGGGGCGACGCCTCAGCCCAGGAGAGCCGCGGGGCCTGTCGGGTTTGTGCCGGGAGCTGGGGCTCCCCGCGGCGCTGCCTCCCCACGTGCTCCGGGGACGCCTGTCCTTGCACGCTGGGAGCCTGGAAGGTACGGGGGTCTCTCGAGCACCCCAATGCCCACTTGGAGAAGCCAGCAGCCAGCCTGGCGGGGAGGTGGAGGCACGAGGCGGGGAGAGCCCTCGCAGGGAGCGCGGACGGGTCAGCCCAGGAGGCTCGGGGAAGGTCAGGAGCCCGCAGCCCACCCCCGGCCCATCCGGTACCGATGCGCTCCCCGATGTCCGCGGCCCGCTGCCCCCAGATGCCATTGGCCCCGACCAGGAAGGAGTCGCCCGGCTCCAGGAGGTTGAACAGGGCGGCCTCCAGGGCGCAGTGTCCCGAGCCGCTGACGGCCAGGGTCAGGGGGTTCTTGGTCTGGAACACGTACTGGATGCCTTCCTTGATCTCATCCATGATCTGCGGGCAGGGGCGTGCAGGTCAGCCGTGTGCCCCTTGCCCTCGCCCACGGAGGAGGCCGGGGCGCCCGCTGCGCCCCCCTGGACGTCCTACCTGGAACATCTCCTTGTGCATGTGCCCGATCATCTGCAGCCCTCCGGCCGCCAGGATGCGCGGGGCCAGGTTGGAAGGGCCGGGCCCCAGCAGAAGCCGGTTCGGGATGGACAGGGGCTTGAGCAGGGCCTTCGGGGGGGCCACCAGCAGCTGCTGGGAGGCCATGGTCCGCACCCAACCTGCCGCCTGTGGCCCCAGGGCCACACTGGCCCTGGCCAGCGCTCGGAACATTTCCCAGAGGGCCTTGTGGGGCGTCCAAAGGCAAGGCGGTCGATGGGCTCCCGCTACGCCCTCTGCCTTGCGTTGTTTGCCGCCGGTACCTGACCCTTTATTGACGCTTCTCCCGGACGGACGTCAGGGCCTGACAGCCGGGGTGTTGAACCCTTGCTGCGGGGAGGAGCCTCCAGAGTCCAGTGAATGAAAAACAGAGCTTGGCAAGTTGTCCTCTGCCCTCGAGCTCCTCCCGGCTCCTCTAGGCTGTCAGGTGCCCGGCCCCAGCCAAGGGGGTCCTGCGGGGCTCAGGGGGGCTCAAAGTTTTTCTTAAAGGATCAGAGAGCAAATATTTCCAGCTTGGCAGGCCCTACAGGCTGTATGGAGGCTTCAGGCCTGCTGTGATGGTGCAAGAGTGGCTGCGGTGGGGTTGCTGGGTGCCAATAAAACTTTATTTGTAAAAACAAGCGGTGGGCCCGATTCGGCTTAGGGGCCACAGTCTGCTGAGCTAAGGGAAAGGCTCAATTTAGGAGACACGTCTGCCCCGTGTGTGTAGACGCACGAGTGTGCATGCGCACGCTCACACGGAGGACATGTGCCTCCTGGTCCTTCCCTGTGCCTCTCGTTCCCAAGGGCCCTGAGGTTTGGTGTTCTCTCGTGTAACCAAGGCCATGTTTGCCTGCGGAGCCTTCTCTGCCCGCTGAGTGGGTAGAATAAATGTAAGTCAAGAAGCAGGAAGAGGGGCCAGGGCCAGCTGAGGCAGGGACACCTGTGCTGCGGGGACACCTGCACGCGGAGACACCTGTACAGCGGAGCCACTAGTGTCCCAGGGAGTCAGAAAAGCCTCTGCTGCCAGGAACCGGGGGAGGGGGCGCCCACTGGCCGTTCCCTGAGCAGCACCAATACTGCTCGTCGCTCCCAAGGGGGCCTGGTTGGGGCGAGTGCGTCCTCCCGCTCTGTGCTCGGGGCTCTGGCACCGCGGGCCTTAGTGACCAGGGGAACCTCAGGGCTTCCTGCAGGAGGCTTCACGGTGATGGAGGACGCAGGACCGTCCCCTGGGGCCTGGCACGTGCCCCTCCCCGGTGACGACTGGATCCCCAGCTCAGCCAAATCCCTTCATCCAGCTCTTGGTGCCGGCTCTGGGCTTGTCAGGCATCCCAGGGCTGTGGGGACCCAGGAGCCTTGGCCATGGTCTGGCCCCCGGGGACTTGCACGGCCTTGCCGGAGAGGTGGTGCTCTGTCGTCTGATGGGCAAAGAAGCGGGCAGAGGGCCCGGGCCCCCACGCCAGCCAGGCAGCCCAGGGCGGCCCGGGAAGGTGAGGCCCCAGCTGGCCTCGGGCACATGTGCCGTGGGAGGCTGGGCCCCCCCAGCACAGGAAGGCTGCGTAGGAGCCCCCTCCTGCCCCCCCCCCGGCCCTCCCTGCCCCCAGCACTACTCCCTCTGGACCAGGCCCAGCCTGGCTGCTCCATCTGGTGCAGTGTCGGCAAGAAGAGCAGGGCCCTCACCGGGCGGGGGGAGGGTGGGCCAGGGGAGTCCCGGGGTCTGCACAGGCCCAGGGAGCTGAGAGCCTCGTAGAGATGGGGGGGCGGGGAGGAGAACCCCAGGGGCTGCCAGGGGAAGGTCAAGGGGGAGTGGGAGAACTGGGAGGACGCAGAGGAAACTAGGGAGCCCAGAACAACGCGGGGAGGCCCCCACAGCTAGAGGCCCCCCGATGCAGCCGGCCGTCTCGGGTCCTGCCCCGCCGTGGCGTCTGGGACATCCGTGCAGCCCTGGGCTCTGGAGTCACGGTGTGGAGCCAGCTCCACCCGAGCTGACCACCACGGGCATGTCCTGTCTGCCAGGACAGGGGCCGCTCCCCTCGGCTCAGCCGCTGCCCCCGCTCCTTGCCCACAGCCCCCTGGGCCGGGCTCGTCCCCTCGGTGACCACACCCCTTCCCCTGGGTCCATCCTCCCTCCCAGCCAAGGGGCTGCACCCCCCCAGGCACAGCCCCCATCACTCCAGGCTAACAAGTGCATCTGTGGCCTTTGCAGGGACCGTTCCCTCTGCCGGGAACGCTTGTCCCCCTTTGTCCAGCCCTGCTGGCCCTTCCTTCGGGGCTGTGGCCCAGCCTCCTGTCCAGGGAGTCATCTCCCCCGCGTGGAGTCCCCTGCCGGCCCTTCCACCACAAGCCTCATGCCACATGCGTCATGCGGTTTGCAGCCTGCCCGCCCCGCCCCGGGCAGGACCCCACGTTGGACAGCACCGCGTGTGGGCACGGCACGTGGGGGGGCAGCCCGGGCCCAGTCCTGGCAGGCGGGTGGGTGGGTGCAGCCCAGGGAAACCAGGAGGGGGTGTGCCTCGTTCCCAAACAGGAAGATGCGCGGAGTTGGCGTCACCGGGAGGGGGCTGTTGCAATCCCGAGAGGCGTTTCCTCAGGCCGCGAGGCGATTGGGAGCCCAGGAAGCCCGCGAGGACAGCCAGCGGCCGGGCAGGTGAGCGACCTCTGTGTCTGCAGGCTGGAGATAAAGGCCCCCTGGCCAGGTGCAGGCGGTGTCAGCCCCACCCCGGAGGGCGGCCGTGCTCGCCCGATGCCGGGCCCTGGGGGCGGGGGCAGGGTGCGTGCCCCCTGTCCCCTCGGGGCTCCAGGCGGGCGGCGACCTCAGCTGTGATAACTGCCCGCTCCGGCCGGGCGCCTGAGGACGCTCCGTTCTACGCCCGCAGCCAGGGGCAGCCTGCCGAGCGGTGGCGGGCAGCAAGGGCCAGTTGGGGGCCCCGGGCTCAGCGTCCCAGCCCGCCGGGTCCCAGCTGGGGAGGGACGGTCAGCCTGGGCGGCAGGAGCAGGTCCCCGCGGGGAGCGTCGTGAGAGCCTGTGCTTAGCTGGGGGTGACGGGTGTCGCGGGCCCTGACACACCGATCGGCACCACCCCTGCTCCCCGCCGAGCTGCGCCCCTGCGGCACCCGGCACCCTGGGGTGCAGGACACAGGGCCCAGTGTGAAATGCCTGCCCCCAGGGAAGGCCCGGGAGCCTGGGCCGGGCAGCAGCAGCGGGGCGTCGAGGGCGACGGGGAGTCCCGCGTGCAGGGGAGCGGGCACGGGGTGGGGGGGACACGGGACTAGGCCCCGCCCACGCGACGTGACCCAGAGCTGCTCACACACATGTGCAAGGGGCGGAGCAGCTCCAGCAGCCGTGACTGAGCATCCCTGGGGCTCCCCAGGTGCCGGCTCCGTGCATCTCGGGGCCTCCTGGGGGTGGGGCCACCTGGGGGCTCTGGGCTGCTGTTGGGTTCATAATGCGACAGTAGTGGCGATGCAGGGCGACTCGGGCTGGTGGCCGTCCCACCCGGAGCCTCCTGCCGGCCGGTGACCCCGTGAGGCAGCCGCGCCCCCTGAGCCCCCCGGGGTCCCCATGCCCCCCCGCAGTCCCCACGCCCCCCACGCCCCCCCGCGCCCCCCGTGCCTCCCGCGCCCCCATACCCCCTGGGGTCCCCTGCCCCCCACACACCCCATGCCCTCCGTGGCCCCCAAACCCCGGCGCCCCTCCCCGCGGGGCGGCTGTGCCAGCTCGACCGGATTTGCCGTCGAGACACATTTGAGTCGATTCCTAGGTCACGCTTGAGCGGGCTTCTTCAGTGACATTCGGCCTTGGGTGCTGCCCTGAGCCCAGCAGCAGCCAGGGCCGCCCAGGCCCCCACCCGGGAGGCGGCTCAGCTTCTGGGCAGGAATCAGAGGGCGGCGCGGGTGCCGTCCACGCCGGGAGCCACAGGCGCAGGTGTGGCCGGGCCGCCGGGCGGCGTCACCACGAGCCTTAACGCCACCGAAATTCAGCACGAGGGCTGTGGAACCCGGGCAGCACATCCTCCGGAAGAGTTCTCGGGAGCTCTGGCGGCCTCGAGGCCCGGCCCCCACCCCCAGGACCCGCCTGCCCACCGGGGCCCCTCGACCTCCTGCACCCCAACCGGTGCTGGCGTGAGAGGCGCCCCTCAGGGCCTTCCTCGTGGGCTTCCTGGGGCCCCGGGGTCCTCCTGGGAGGCGGGCCTGGCTCCCCTCCCCCCGCCCTGCCCCCGGGGTGTTCCTCCCACGGTGGGTCCTCCGGAGGCGCTGAGATCGGGCCCCAGGGAGGGGCCCACGGCGAGACCCGCGGCACCAGTGGCACCAGCCCCCACCCCGGCCGCCCTCCTAACCCCAGCCTGCGTGTCTGAGCGCGGCCCTCCTGGGTCACCCCATGCGCGTCTCTCTGCAGCTCCGGGGACCAAGATGCTTTGCCCACCAAGGCCAGGGAGCAAAGGGATGTCTAGGACCCCAGACCCTTCCCCGGAGCACTGCCCGCCCCCCATGCCTCCCCCTGTCAGCCTGAGGCACCCCTTCCAGGTGGGGAGGGAGACGCCTGGGGTACCTGGAGGTGGCCTCCTCGGAGTCTGGGCACGGCCCCTAAACTGCGGAAGGGCTCAGGAGCTACGTCAGGGATTCACCTGCGGTGACCTCTAGCACTCTGTCCGCCGCACGAGCCAGGTGAGCTCTCCTTAGGGTTCCGAGGGTTGAGGCTGGGGAAGCAGGGGTGGGGCCCGCGGAATCCACTCTCGGTCCTCAGGAGAGAAGCCCTTGACCCCATCCTCGGGACTCCCGGGAGCCCCCACCACAGGCCCGTGGGCAGGCTCGGCATGGGGCGCAGAGAGCAGGGGCACGGCCTCTCCTGGGAGGTGGTGGGGTCGGGGGTGGGTACCTAGAGGCCCCCCAGGGCGCAGCCTGAGCAGCTGCTTGCCCCTTCTGCGCCCAGTGTCCTCATCTAAAATCAGGGCCACGGTGACCGGGGAGCCCAGGGTTGCCAGGGACACAGGGGCCTCCTCTGCAGTGTCTCTGGCCCCTGTCATGCTCCTCGGGCCCCCAGGACTCAGACTTCCAGGGATGTGAGGCCCCACAAGCCTGAGCGAGATGCCCAGGCCAGGACGACTCAGCTCCGCCTTCTCTGAGACGACCCACATCCAAGCCAGGTCGGGCTGGCCAAGAGGACGCTGTTCAGGGCGGGTGGGGACGTGCGGGTCCACTGGGGCTGGGCGGCTGCCACGTGCCTGCACCCAAGCCGCCGCACCCACTGCTGCAAAATCCTGCCATGCTCACATCTCCAGGGCTTCCGGGTGCCATCGGGTGGATGGTGTCCTCCCCAAATAGATGTTCTAGTCCCGGCGAATGTGACCGCCGTCCGGGACTGGTGTCCTCACAAGGGGAGGGAGTTTGGGCACAGGCCGGCTCTCGCGGGAAAAGGCCCAGATCCCCCGGCGGCTGCACAGACTGGCCCCCGCCCCGCAGACACCCGACCTGTCCCACGGCCCTTCCACGGCTGACCGTCGCTGAGGGCTTTGTGGGCATCTGTTCCCCTAAAGGCGGCCACTTTCTAGAGGGGGGCTGGGTGTGGATGCCGCAGAGGAGCTGAATGGGTAGATTCTTCTGGGCCCGGGCCCAGATCCAGGCCGCACGCCCCCCACGGGCTCTGTCTGGGGCCGGGCTGTGGGTGCCCGCCCTCGCCTGCATCTCTGCCAGCGACGGCCACCAGCCCCCGCACCCTGGTGCTTTCCAACACCCAGTGGGCTCTGCTCTTCCGGGGCCTTCTCCCGGGAAAATGAATGCAGTGCCTCCCTGGATGCACTTTCACAGCAGAGGTTAAGGCAAAGGTGTTCAGGCCCCCCCCTCCCGGGAGCTCTGTGGGTGGGCGTCCGCCTTCGGCTCAGGGTGTGACCCCGGCGTCCCGGGATCGAGTCCCGCATCCCTGCAGGGAGCCTGCTTCTCCCTCCGCCTGTGTCTCTACCTCTCTCTGTGTCTCTCATGAATAAATAAATAAAATCTTAAAAAAAAAAAAAAAGATAAAGGTATTTATGCACGCACTGTAAATAATTTTGAAAAAGAACGAAACAAATTCAAAACAGATGAAACGCCTAGAAGCCCCGTATTTCCACCAAGCCGCTTTCAGAATGGGAGGCTGTCACTTTCTCATGCTCACGTTGCCAGATGTTCGCCTGCGTCCCCGCAGTCGTTGGCAGTAGGCTGGCATCTGGGTGGAGTCGGCGCCAGAACACTCTCGGGTCCCCGGCAGCAGGACACAGCAGAGCAGGGCCACACGCGATCACGGGCTCCTCCAGAGTGCTCCCGGACACTCGGGCTTTGTCGGTCTCTTCCATTCCAATTTTTTAAAAAATATTTTAATTAAAAAAAAAAGATTTATTGATTTATTTATTTACGAGAGACAGAGAGAGAGAGAGAGAGGCAGAGACACAGGCAGAGGGAGAAGCAGGCTCCAAGCAGGGACCCGATGCAGGACTCGATCCCGGGTCTCCAGGATCACACCTTGGGCTGCAGGCGGCACCAAACGGCTGAGCCACCCAGGAATCCCAGATTTTAATTTTTTTAAAGTCAACTCTACGTCCACCGTGGGGCTCGAACTCACAACCTTGAGATTAAGAGTCGAGCACTCTACCGACGGGGCCAGCTGGGTGCCCCTCAATTTATTCATTTATTTATTTTTTAATGAGAGGACGAAGAAACGATTTCTTAAGCCACGTGACGGATGGTACGGCCGCAGCAGCCACTGTCCGCCTCCGGGGGCTGGGCAGGGAGCAGGCGCGTTCGGGTCACCTGCAGCTGGCACCGACACTGTCCACGGTGCTTCTAGAGCAGATTTATTTTCATGGGCTCGGCCTGACATGCAGGGAGCTGTTGCTCACCTGCTGTGCAGAAGGGGGTCCACCCGCAGGCCCCCGGGAGGGCTCCCAGCACCCTCAGGGGTCAAAGGGCCCCGCCGCTGCCATCGCCTGAGCAGCGTGGTTAAGGCTGAGCACCCGAGTCTCCAGCGGGCAGAGGGACCCTGTGCCCCGTCCCCGGTGGGTACCCTGGGCGCCGCGGCTCCACAGACTCCCCTGCAGACGGCACCTCCCGTGTCGTCACACCCGGTGGTGGCCTGTGTGAGCCCATGGGGAGGGCCCGGGAGCTCCCCCCTGCTCCTTGCTCCCCCCCTCCCCTGGGCTGCACCAACCCCAGCAGGGGCACGGCCTCTGCGGAGTCCGGGGGGCCCTCGAGGTCCCCGAGCCGGGTGGGCCCGGGGTCCCTGACAATATGCATCCGTGGCTTTTTAGAACTGAGGAGGTTGCCTGATTTCCCCTGGGCCAGACGAGCCCGTGAGCCGCCCCCGATTTCTGTCCTCCGAGCGACAGGACAGGTTCCGACATTCGCCTCATTAATTCATGCTTCTGAGTAAGAGTCTCCTCCGTGTCCACCGTGTGAGAAAGAACAGTCGTGAACAGGACGACGGGGGGAGGACGCTCGGCCTCGCTGCTCCAGCCTGCGGTTGGGAGGGGACCCGGAGGGGGGCCGGGAGGGGGCTGCATCCCCGTCACCGCCAGAAGCTGTGGCCTCAGGGAAGGACATGCAAGGCGGGAGCGGCGGGGCCTCCTGGCAGAAGCACGCGTGAGCCAAGATGTGACGGGGAGAGGCCAGCCGGGCCAAGGCGGGCTGCAGGAGGGCCTGGGGGGACCCGTGTGGCTTTGTCCCCACAGCCCCGGGCGCTGCGGGCCTTCCCTGCAGCCACAGATCACAGCAGGACAGAGCCCCGAGAGAGTCGCAGGAGAGGGGAGGTGGCTCTCCCTGTGTGGCCCTGTGCCGGGGACCAGAGGCTCCCAGACAAGAGAACCAGAGTCCGCCGGCTTTCTGACGCAGGGACACGGGGGTGGCCTGAGGATCCCCATCTCTGGCGGGGTGCCCAGGAGGCCCGGCCCCCCTCCAAGGCAGACCCCCGACCGGGAAGGTTCGGAGCAGGTACGCCTGGGGTCGGAGGTCACCCAGCTCCAATAGCAGGTGCTGGACCCCACCTTGCCCGAGCCTGGCCTGGGTGGGATGGAGAAGCAGGGGCGGCCCCGCGGGAAACAGTGACACCTGGTGGCCAGGCCGGGGCCCGCGGGAGCAGCAAGGCCCCCTCCCTGTTCTGCGGGCAGCGGGCAGCGGGGAGCTGGGCAGGAGTCAGGGCAGGTGCCCGCGGGTCCCGGGGGGGTGGGGGGGTCCAAGCGGGCTGGCTCGGGGCGTGAGCAGGGGGGCAAGGGGCGCATGGGGACCCGCGGAGGCGGTGACAGTGATGCGGGGAAGGACCCGGCGGCCGTACCCTCATTACCTGCAGTGGGGGTCACCGCCGCCCCCCTCCCACCCCCGTGGCCTTGACCGGTCCCGGCCCCGCTCCCGTGGTCTCATCTCGCCGCAGATTTGAGAGCTGATCCTACGGGTTGCGTCGCTTCAGCCCGACCTTCCCGGGTGCGTCTCAACAGACGGATGTTTTCTCCCAGAGCCCCGGGGCCACTGTCGTCTTTCACAAAACCGACACCCCCTCCGTCGCGTCCGGTAGCCCGTCCGGAGACAGATTTGCCCAAGATGTCCAAACCGTCAGGCCCAAGGTGTCCAAACCGTCTCTTCGAAGAGGGCTTGTCCGGGCTGGGGTTCCTGCGAGGCCGCGGCGCCCCCCGTGTTACTGCCCGACCCCGGGGTCCCGGGATCGAGTCCCACGTCGGGGTCCCTGCAGGGAGCCTGCTTCTCCCTCTGCCTTTCCCCCTGCTCACGTGCTCACTTTCTCTCTCTCTCTCTCTCTTAAATAAATAAATAAAATTAAAAAGGGAAAAAAAAGAACCTAGGCCTTGGCCCGTGAAGGCTGTACTGCCAGGGCTCAGCGTGCGCCCTCCGTGGGCTTCCCCAAGCGTATTCCTCTGTCCCCACGGCCCGAAGCTCCAGCCCACACGGGCCGCCTTCCTGCCCTCCCAGTTCTGTTTTTGTCTTTTATACGTTTCGCCCCAGAACCTGGAGCAGGTGGGGCCGGGCGCTTCCTGCCGCGGGGCACTGGGCGTGCAGGTCAGGCTGCGCCTCCGTGCGTGATGCTGAGCGGAGGCGGTTGTCGTGACGGCCGGTCACCCCTTCTTTCCCTCCGCGTCGAAGAGGGCAGGAGGGGAGCCCCGGACAGGTGAATGGAACGGCTGTTGATGTCATTTGAACCAGGGCATGTGCTGCATAAAGGGTCCCGGGTCTTCTGGCCCAAAGCGGGGAAGGGAGCCCCACGGGGAGAGGCGACTACCCAGGGCCCCCGAGTGAGGGGCAGCTGCAGGATGGAGGCCAGCTCTCCACTGGCCTTAGCGGGTGGCCCCCTGCCCCGGCCACCTGGCCGGCCTCTGCTCCCTGAATCTCTCTCTCCTGCAACCCTGGCCCCGACTTCCTGTCCCTGTGCCTCTGGGCGGAGGGGATGGGGCACGAGGGCACAGGGCAGAGACCAAAAGCCCAGGTGGGAAGTGGGGTCCTGGGCATTCTAGAGCCCGGGGTAGCCAGCGGGCCCTCGGTGTGCCCCGTCCCCGTCCTTCACAGCCCTTAACTGAGCCGGTCTCTGACTCCCCTGGAGGACAGTCTGCTGTTACTCTCTGTTTACAGATGAGGGAACTGAGGCACGGAGCGGGTCACCCGCCTGGACCCACCTACGGGGCCACTGGGCCACTGTGTGCCCTGCCCTCGGCCCCAGGTGGGCGAGCAGAGGAAGAAAGCTTCCGGCCTCCCTGAGGTAGGTGGGCTGCCCGGCCCCAGCTGGGATCGCCCAGGGGGTGGGCAGGTCCTAGGCGCCCGACGGGGGGGGGGGGGGGGGGCTGAGCCAGGCAGAGCCACCCCTGGGGCAGGTGGGGCCTGCTGCGGCTTGTGGCTCACGCTCAGCGCTGCCCTGTCACTCCTGGGTGCGTTCTGGGTCCCACCTCTTTTTCTCCTTGTTCCCAGAATGTGGCTCAGACCCCGAGGTCGCTAGGGTCCCCTTCTGGGCTGACCTGGCCGAGGGCCTTGCTCCCTCAGGGCCCGGGAGGCCCCGCGTCCCCCCAGCCCTTGCACCTGGGTGGGGCAGGGTGCTTGCAGGGCCCCCAGGAGGCCTGAGTCCTTGGGGAAACCGAGGCTCAGGGCGGTCACCTCCCTCTGGCTCCTGGTGAAGTTTGGCCCCGTCCCCGTCCCCGTCCGCGTCCCCGGCACTTGCGCTGGCCTCCTGGCTCCCTCACGCATCCTCTCGAATAACCAATGAGAGAGAAACTGATCCCCAAACTCCTTCCTCCAAGGTCAGTCCCTCTTCTGCCAAGATCTAAGAAAAGATTTAATCGCAGCCACTTCCGCCGCCAGCTGCAGTCTTGCGGTGTCACCTCCTGCCCTCCGCGTGCCGCCTTTCCCGGGCTGGGGCCGATCACTCTGTATGAGCCCATACACCCGCGGGGTAGGAAACGGGCAGGAGGTTTGTTCACACCTGAGCGGAATAGAAGCCAGACCCCTGTGCAAACGCAGCCGCCTGAGCAGGACGCGGAGGGGGGGTGGGGAGTGGGGGTGGGGGAGGGGGGCTGGCGCACACAGAAATCACCCTGGGGGGGACAGGCGCCTCCATCGCCGTTGGGATTCAGGGCCCTCCTGGGAGGCCCGGGCCGGGGGTTTCTCAGAGCTCCCCAGGGGGCCCTAAATGCAGTCATGAGCTCGGCCCCCCCCAGGGCTGCCCCCGCCCCCGGGGATCACGGCAGTCAGGGCTCAGGGGACAATCAGCTCGGCTGGTCTGGGCAGATAGGGGTTGCAGCGGGGTACCCGTGGCCACTCGGGGTCCTCGGGAGCGCAGGAAGCTTCCTCAGGCTCCGAGGAGCGTGTGGAGCCCGCTGGCCTGGGCCGCCCCCGACGGCCACCAACCACAGCACCGTGAGTTCTCAGGGTTCACAGCGAGGGTGGCTGGGGTGTCTGCGAAGTCACACAGGCTTCCGCGCACCTGCCTCTGTCCCAGGTGCTGAGGGCTACGCCGGCGGAGGCAAGTGTTCGCAGGCGTGGCCGGGTCAAGGCCACTGAGGGTCACGGCTCCTCGTGGGAGGGAGGCCCCGGGGAAGCAGACGCACACGGAGGAGGGGCAGACGACGCTGTGGCCCTGTCGCCTCGCGGGGGCCTTCACGACGGAGGCGGGCGGCCAGCAGCTGGTGTAGTTCCAGACCCGAGAGGCAAGGGCCCCCCGGGGCCTCTGGAGGGACCCTGCCGCCCCCCGATGTCTGCGTCTGAAGCCACCGGCCGGGGCTAGCTGTGTTGCCACCCCAGGAGGCAGCCCCCTGACTCGGGCGTGGCCGCCCTCGGCGCTCAGAGCCCTCACGGTGCCGTTTACGGCCTCCTCCTTCTCTGGCGGTTTTCAAGATTTAGTTATTTATTTTCCAAAACCTCTCAAAGCTCGGGCCTTCTCTCCAATAAACGGCCAGACACGCGGTCGCGTCGGCTGAGCACAGGCGGATACTGCGATGCTGTGGATGCGGGTCCCTGATCTTTCAGCAACGTCAGAAATGCTTCCTCCTGCTGTTTTTTTTTTTTTTAAGATGTTATTTATTTATTCATGAGAGACACAGAGAGGCAGGGACACAGGCAGAGGGAGAAGCAGGCTCCCTGCAGGGAGCCCGATGCGGGACTCGATTCCAGGACCCCAGGGTCACGCCCTGAGCCAGAGGCAGATGCTCAACTGCTGAGCCACCCGGGGATCCCTTTTTTTTTTGCTTTTTGACCTTTAACTCTGCTGCTGGTTGATGTTGTCACATTCAAGTTCCAGATTTTTTTATACGATATTCATTCATTCATTCATTCATTCATTCATTCATTCATTCACGGGAGACACAGAGAGAGGCAGGGACACAGGCAGAGGGAGAAGCAGGCTCCCTTCAGGGAGCCCGATGTGGGACTCGATCCCGGGACCCCAGGGTCACGCCCCGGGCCAATGTCAGGCACTAAACCCCTGAGCCACCCGGGGATCCCCTGAATTCCAGATTTTGACGTGGCACCTCTGCTGGGCTTGTCCTTCACGGCTTCTGGATTCTTCGTGCTCCAGAAAAATTTTCCACCCTCACCACCTGGTCACTGGCCCAGAGCCCTGCTTCCTAACACCGTCCTGCTTGGGGATTCAGATTTCGGGAGGACAGTAACATGCAGTCCGGGAGCACCGGGTGAGAAAATCTTGGTGATTAACATTCTCTTGGAAAATTACCCACTTTTCTTAGATTGTCACGTTTTATATAAATATTCAAAGTATTTGTTTCTGTAGCTCTATCTTCTCGTCTTCAAATAACAAATCCTTTTTTTCTTCTAAGTCTAAATTGTGCTTATCATTTTTTTTATTTTTTTTATTTTTATTTTTTTTTGTTTTTTTTTTTTTGCTTATCATTTTTTAAAAAAGATTTTTATTTATTTATCTGAGAGAGGGAGAGCACAGAGGGTGAGAGCACAGACTCCCCGCTGAGCAGCGAGCCCGACGCGGGACTGGATCCCAGGACCCCGAGATCACGACCTGAGCTGAAGGCAGATACCCCCCCACCCCCTGCCTTATTTCTTAAACTGTAAGTGATGGATTTATGTTGGGGCGTTCTCTCTCAGTAGAGCGTTTGCTGTGACCCCATTTTCCCTACTGGGGGTTCAGTCATGAGGCCTCTGCACCCCCCTGGTGGTGATAGAGACCGTCTCCTTCATCTCCAACTAGAGTGCGGCTTCACCTTTACTTCCTCCTTTAACCAAATACATTTTTAATTTCCAAGGTGCTGAGCGTTTTGTCCTTGGGGCGACGCTCTGCTTTCTGTTACCTTGGACTCCGAAGATGATCTGTGGGATTTCTTTTTTGAATAATTTACTGATATTGGGGGGGGTAGGGCTCAAGGCCTGATAACGATTATGTCAATGTTCCCGGGCTTTGGTGAGGGTCCGGCACGTATGGGAGGTCCCCCCAGGAACCTCGCTGGCGCACCAAGGTGGGTAGCACAGAGCCCACGCCGCGCATCCACTTCAGGTGGGCAGGGCCAAGGGCCACGGTTGGAGGGCGAACCCTCAGCTGCTCAAGGATGCTCGTGGTCCTGGAGGCTGTAGGGTGGGGGCCATACTGGAGCCTGGAGTCCTCCATGGAGCGACCAAAGCCGTCCGCAGCCATGGCAATCCACGAGGGGTGCTCTGAAGGGGGGCGCCAGGGAAACCCACCTGCACCTGCACCTGCACCCTGCCCTCTCCTCCCGCCTTCCGATCTCCCGCTGGACCCTCCCATGGGTGGGAACCAACCCACAACCCAGAGAGGTCAGAGGCTGACCAGGGAAGAGGGGCCAGACCCTCAGGGAGTCCACCCTGCAGACCCCGGGCCCTGCTAGAGGGGGGATGTCTACGCCCCCCGCGCCCGCCTTCACCGTAAGTCCTTGAGGAAGCACGTGTCTTCAGGTGTCAGCCCTGGGCTGCGTCTAGCCACCTGCTGCACATCCTCCGCACGTGGAACCCCCAGGCCGCCTCTAGTCCCCAGCCTGTTCCCCCAGACTCATGTGCAGGCGGACAGCAGACTCCATCCCGCTGTTACTGCGGATGAACGCTCAGTCTGCTCCTGCCCATCCTAACCCGGCTTAGGGTGGGCAGTGGGAGCGACCCTAACAAACAGCACCCCAAGGATACAGAGAGGGACAGCCCTTCCCACACCCAGACCCAGCTCAGAACTTGTGGGGTGGCTGTGAATGCACAGAGGAGGGAAAACCATGGAGCGGGGGGTCCGGAGGGGACTCTGGTTGACCTTGAAGGACCCAGCGACTTCCTTCTGGTCTGGTCCCAGAGAGAGCCCCCGGGAGCCGCTGCTCGGTGGACACGGCCCCCCACATGGGCTCTGGCCGCAGCCCAGCCTCCCAGCTGCCAGCGGCTGCCAGCCAGACACTGAGTCAGCACCTGGCGGGCGGGCAGAGCCAGCAGAGCCGTCCACACGCAGTGCAGATCCCCGCTGGGCCCCCCGGCCAGAAGCTCAGAGGCCCAATTCCGTTGGGGCCTTGCCACTTCCCCACCGCACCCTGCTCTGTCCCACCCGCGGTTCCAGGTTCCCGCGCCTGAGACCCAGTGATGCCTCTGTCCTGAGGTCACATCGATCCTTCATCAGGTGGCATGCGACGTCGGTCCTACCTCCTGGGTGATTCAGCAGCGAAACGGGACTAGGCATTGCTACGGCGCAGGCGTGTCCTTACAAATACAGATCCCTGGGCCTCATCCCAGGCCTCGGGCCCTCCGGGGGTGGGTGGGGGGGCTGGGTGCTGCTAACCAGAGCTTCCACGCAGTAAAGCCTGGACTGGGCGCCAGAACCTGCTTCCCACCCTCCCCCAGGGGCTGCCTCACGGCCGTGGCTCTGGCCCCTGAGAAGTTCCTGGAATCCTGGAGAGAGTTTCAGCCAAGGGGCCGACTGGGACCCTGGACCCCCGGGGCATTTGCAAGTCTCCTCACCTCGGTTTCCTCGTGGGCAAAATGGGGTTGATAATTGTGCTTCCCTGTGCAAGGGAGCATGAGCGAACCGAGCTCAGATATTTAAAAGTAAGCAGCGTGCGAATGCTGCACCCTGATGCAGGGGCTGGGAGCGCCTGGGTTCCTGGTGCGGGCCCGAGCTCTGCGCCTGCCGCCCCGCTGTGTTCCCACACGCCAGCCTCGGCTGCCCGCCCGTCCCCCAGGTGGACAGTCCCAGGCCCCAGGACTCGGTCTGTGGTCACTGCACACGCTGGGCCAGGGCCGGCCCTCGTGGGCCTCCTTCCACTGCACCCAGGCCAGCGGCTGCTGCTCAGTCACCACCGCATCTCCGCCCGCAGGGTGGCCCAGGTTCCCGAATGCGCTGCACGCGGCCGGCCTGCCAGCCTGGGGGGTCTGCGCCCAGACAGCCTGCTGCTCGCTGCTGTTGGCTCCGTGTCGCTTGTCCCCAAACGCAAACGAGGGCATTGTCCCCACTTTAAACACGAGGACCTGAGACTCGTAGGGGATGGGACAGATGAGAAGTCAGGCCCCAGTGTTCCATCCGGTGGTGAAGGCAGGAAGGCTGCACGGAGGAGGCGGCGTCCTAGGGCTTTGGAGGGCTTTGGAGGGCTTTGGAGGGAGGGCGGGCGCCCTGGGCTGTAAGGAAAGGCTACAGGAGCTCAGGAGAAGGTGCGGCCGGCAGAGTGGGCAAGGCCGGCAGGGGCGCGGCTGGGCAGGCGCCCGGAGGGAACAGCCGAGGCCCAGGGGGCAGGGGAGCCCGGGGCCACGGGCCGCAGGTGCAGGTCGGGGAATCTGAGGCCACCCCGGGCCGGACCCGCAGGAGCCAGCGAGCGAAGCTGGGCGGGGAAGGGTCCTGCCGGGCCGGCGGGCTCCCGCGCTGCCTCGGAGCAAGGCCTCTTTCCCAGCCTGGCCTCAGTTTCCCTCCCGCGCCCCCGCGCCCGGGAGCCCCGCCCAGCGCAGCCCAGCCCAGCGGCCCGGGCATGCGCACACGGGTCCACCGCTGCGCCGCCTCGGAGGCCACGCCCCGCGTTGCCATGGCAGCCGCGTCCCCCCGCGGCGCGCGGAGCGGCCTCGCGGCGGGGGTTGCCGGGGCAACGGGGGCGGGGCCTCAGGGGGCGGGGCTTGTGTCTCCGCCCCGGGCTGGCGGCGGACCGCGGGGGGTCTGGGGGCGCGGGCCGGGGTTCGAGGCCTGCAGCATCTCCCGACCTGCGCCTTCCCCCCAGACGCCACCCCTGAGCCCGGGGCTCCCATGTGGGCGGTGGCAGCTGCCCCAGCACTGCCCGGTTGTCACTTCTTTTCAGGAAACCTGTCCTGTCCCTTTGCCTATTTTTTATTATTATTACTATTATTATTATTCTCTGGTGTTCTGCGAGTTTGGTTTTATTTTTCCTATTGGGGATCATGTTGATTTCTCACTGAGCGTTTCTATCTGCAGTTCTGGAATATTCTTTTTTTTTTTTTTTTTTAAAGATTTTATTTATTTATTCATGATAGTCACAGAGAGAGAGAGAGAGAGGCAGAGACACAGGCAGAGGGAGAAGCAGGCTCCATGCACCGGGAGCCCGATGTGGGATTCGATCCCGGGTCTCCAGGATCGCGCCCTGGGCCAAAGGCAGGCGCCAAACCGCTGCGCCACCCAGGGATCCCTTTTTTTTTTTTTTTTTTGTTCTGGAAAATTCTAAGCCAATATTTATTCAAATACTGTTTCAATGTCCATCCCTCCTCCCGGAATTTCACGCGTCTTTCCCAAGCACAGGCCACAGGCTTCCCCCTGGCTTCCCGCCTCCCCCCGGGACCCCACCGCCCCTCCTGGGCTTTTCTGCTGTATGCTGACCTCACCTAGACCTCCCTCCCGAACCCCAGCCGGGAGCCTTGTGGCTTGCTTTCTTTTTTCCATCTTTGCTCAGACCCGGGGACACGGCAGGTGTCATCCTGGTGCTCCCAGAGCTCTCCCAACTGACCGGAACCTCCTTCTTCACTTTATTCTCCAGGTCCCCTCTGCACCTGCCAAACTGCTGTCCAGACATCACAATCCCTGCTCATCCCAAGTGGCTTGACTTGGCTGCAGCCAACACCACCGTTTTGAATTTCCTCCTGGCTGGTGGCACTTAGCTGGTGTATCTTTTTTGTTTGCAAGCTTGATTTTGTGGATTTTGAATTTTGTGATATATTTTTCCACAATTTATTTTTATTAAGTTAAACCATTTGAAATTACCATTTTTTGTAGGTCAAAAATAGTTGAACGTTGGCAATTTCATGACTTAACCTAACATTTGGAGTGGCTGGGGGGGAGGGGGCTCTTCCCAGATTCTTTAGCCGTACAAAAGTCTACAGCTCTGATAGGATTTAAACTTTTAAAATTTTTATTAAAACAGTTTTTTCAAAGATTTTATTTATTTATTCATGAGAGACACATAGAGAGAGGCAGAGAAACAGGCAGAGGGATAAGCAGGCTCCATGCAGGGAGCCCGACGTGGGACTCAATCCCAGGTCTCCAGGATCACACCCCGGGCCCAAGGAGGCGTTAAACCACTGAGCCACCTGGGCTGCCCAAAATTTTTAAATTTTTAATGTAGTATTTACCATGTTGTAAATTCAGAATGGTACAAAAAGAAAGCATAAAAATGAAAATGGGTCTTAATTTCTGCTCTTAGAGCCATTGAAACAAAAACATATACCTATATAGGATTAGAAAATTCAAACTGTACATAAAGAAAGACTATATGTATTTTTTTAATAGTGAAGGCATCCCCAGTCTTGGCAAACATGGTGTCCATTTATTCTGTGCTTCCTTTCAGGAAAACAAAGGCAGGGGTAGCTATTATGCACACTCCTCTGTGCCTCTTTTAAATAATTTAACAAACATCCTGGTGATCTTTGCACATCAGCACATAAGTTTTGAGACTCATTGATTTTAGCAGCTTCAGAAAAATCCCCCCCTGGGGAGGCCTGGGTGGCTCAGTCAGTGAAGCGTCTGCCTTCAGCTCAGGTCACGATCCGGGGTCCTGGGATGAGTCCCGAACCTGGCTCTCAGCTCAGCTGGGAGCCTGCTTCTCCTTCTCCCTCTGCCTGCCGCTTTGCTTACTTGTGCTCTCTCTGTCAAATAAGTAAATAAAACCTTAAAAAGAAAAGGGAAATCTCTCCCGTATATACCCCCAGTTCATCCAACCAGTGCTCATGGGGGAACACCTGGATGATCTCCAGGTTTTGGGCCAAAGTTTTGTGTGTAGAAACCACAAGCAAACGGGTAGCCAGCGGGCTTCCTGGATCAAGGAGGGGAGCACTCTGGGGGCACGTGGCTGCCTCAGTTGGTAGAGCACGCAACTCTTGGTCTCAGGGGGTGAACTTGGGCCCCGCATTAAAGACAATAGAAGCGGGGATCCCCGGGTGGCTCAGCGGTTTAACACCTGCCTTCAGCTCAGGCCGTGATCCTGGGGTCCTGGGATCGAGTCCCACGTTGGGCTCCCGGCATGGACCCTGCTTCTCCCTCTGCCTGTGTCTCTGCCCCCCCCCCCTCTCTCTCTCTGTGTGTCTCATGAATAAATAAGTCTTTAAACAAACAAACAAAAACAAACGATAGAAGCACTTTAAATGTGGAAACATTTTGACAAACCGCCCTGCAGAAAAGGAGTGCTTCTTGTCCTGGCCATTGCCACATCCTTTCCCCACAGCCCCGTCTCACTGGATATCACCACACACTCACATTTTTGACAATCTGATAAGTCAAAAAACAAACAAACAAAAAAAACAACCCTCACTATTTCACTCTGCATTCTTTTAACTGTGATGACCTTTGCTTATTGACCCATTGTCCTTCTGTAAATTGTCCCTACATAGTATCTGGCCACTTCTCTGGTGGTCACTTGTATTTTTTGCTATTAGTTCACAAAGGCTTTTTTAGTTTTAGGAAATTCCCTTCATCTTCATATGTTCTGAAATATGTGTTAGCATGGAGTCTTTCAATTTCATTTATAATGTTGAGGCCACAAAGATGTTTGGTTTTCATATGGCCTATTGGGCTTCTTTGGTGCTTTCAGGCTGCGTGTCCTGATTTCTCCACCCCAAGATACTATATCCAATCACACTTCATTTTACTTTCCTAAAGTTTCTTTCTTTCTTTTTTTTTAATTTGTTTTTTACAATTAAATGTTAACTCCAACAGAAATTTCTCTTGATAATGTGTCCAGTGATAGCCAACTCTATGGATCTCCCATGGTGGCCTATGCCAGTTACGAAGTCATGTATTTTCCCCAAATTATTTGAAATGATACCATAAACATTGGATCTATTTCTTTTAAGACTTAGAATTTTAGAATTTCATAACATGTTTTAACATCTAATAGGGCAGACCTCCCCATTCGTCTCCTTTTAAACAAATTTCCTGATGAGTCTTACATGTTTGTTTTTCTTTTTTTTTTTTTTTTAAGATTTTATTTATTTATTCACAAGAGACAGAGAGAGAGAGAGGCAGAGACACAGGCAGAGGGAGAAGCAGGCTCATGCAGGGAGCCCAACGTGGGACTCGATCCCGGGACCCTGGGATCACGCCCTGGGCTGAGGGCAGGCGCTCAACCACTGAGTCGCCCAAGGATCCCCGCAGGTTTGTTTTTCCATGTGAACTTTTACTGCTATTTTAATTCAGACTACATCAAATGTATACTTTTAATTTAGTGAAAACTGTACTTTTTACAATATCGCCTTTGTATTAACTTACCTTTTTTCAGTGGATTTTTAGTTTTTCTATAGAATTTCCTTACACATGAGAAATTTGCACATTTCTTATTGTTTCTGGGTGTTTATGTTTCTTAGTGCTATTGTGCTCAGACTCCTGCATTATAGGCTCCAACTGTTCCCTCTGCTTTACAGAAACTGCTGTCCTCTCAGTGATGGTGCTTCCTGCGCACCCCTAACCCACTGCTTCCTGTGGCTCTTCACTCATCCCCCAGGTTTCCTAGGTAGACAATGACCTTATCCGCAAACAATGCTCATTTTGTTTCCTCCTTTCCAATATCTTTACCTTTCTTTCTCTCATTTGTCATTACTTCTGCATGGAACGGAGGTGACTGTGCATATCGCTCGTTGTCACGGGAGTCCTCTTGTGGTTCCTCCATGTGGCACATGGTCCACACAGGGCTCAGCGCGCGCCCAGCCCTGCTCTCCGCATGTCACCTGTGAGGTCCGTACTGCTCTTATCTCGCCTGAGGACCTGCGACAGACAAAGGGAGTGAATGAACTTGCCGGGAGTCGCACAGCCGATGGAGAGCGAAGCCCACAAGAATCAGAGTGTGGGTTGGAAGAAAATAGGGTGCAGGTGCAGGGCTACAACGTGAAGGATCTGGTTGTTGGCCCAGTCTCCTTGCTGGGGGGAGGGGCTGAATTCCACCTCATCATGGGAATGGGGAGTCAGGGAGTACATGACCAGAAAGGGTCGCAGAGGACAGAAGGACCAGCGTGCCGCTGCTAGGCATCCCAAAGTCAGAAAAATCTTAAGACTGAGAGGAGAAAATATTTGAAAAGCAATGGAGGTTAATTTTCCAAAATGAAAAAAAATAAACAACCTCAGAATGTAAGGCTCACAGGAAAATTCACCCCTTTAGAAAGTTCTAGAAGCATCTTTAAAGAAAGAACATGGAACGAGATCCCAGTGGACATGGGAGTTCTCAACAGCATACAAGACCGTGAAGTAAGTGTTTTTTTAAAAAATTGAAAGAAACAAACATTGCATCTAGGATTTTATATCCAGCCAAGTGGAAAATATAGTAAAAGTAATCTCAGGAATCTAAGAGAGCTCAGAATGTTTTTCACCCCAAAATCCACATTAAAAATTCTTTGTATTTCATAAACAACAGAAATGCAGGCGCAGCTTCAAGAAGCATGGAAAACAAGGATGATCAAGGTCCTTGGAATGAGTATTAATAATTTTAAACAAAAACAAGGACCAAAGAAAAGAAAAAGTATATCCACAATAACTCAGAACTATAATCCTAGACAACATCAGTGCCTGGGAGTAAAGAATACGTGGCCAGGCTGGAGAACTCGAATGTTAGGGAGGATGCATAATTACAGAGGGTACATAGGTTACGTGAAAACAGTATTAAATTCAAGGCAATTGCCATAAGAATAAAAATATGAATGAGGATAAACCAGCAGAAGAAGATTCACTATACTCAGTGCGAAATAGAAAAAAGTAAATACAGTAAATAAAATTTTGAATACGATGGCAAAACTCAGTCTCAATTTAACAGTAATTACTATAAATGTAAGTGGATTAAATTCCAATTAAAAGGAAGAAACCGGGCAGCCTGGGTAGCTCAGCAGTTGAGCACCTGCCTTCGGCCCAGGGCCTGATCCTAGAGACCCGGGATCGAGTCCCAGATCGGGCTCCCTGCATGGAGCCTGCTTGTGTCTCTGCCTCTCTGTCTCTCTGTTTCTCATGAATAAATAAATAAAATCTTAAAAAACAAAAAAGAGGTACAAACTGATTAGATTTAAAAATTCTAACAATGGGTAGCTTAAAAGAGAAACACTTAAAAAAAGATACGGAAAGTTTAGAATAAAAAGTTGGCAAAAGACATACCAGGCAAATATGAACTAAAGAAAACTGGATTGACATCTTAATATGTGACTCTCAGATTTAATACAAAAAAACCCCAAAAAACAAAAACAAAAACAAAAACAAGAAGAGAGGACATCCCATGCATACTGGTGAAATGGGCCACGGAATGATAATGCACACCCATCAGAATTATTGAATACTTAAGAATTTGCCTTAATGCCCGTCATGCAGCATCTGCCAGATTTCAACAATTGTAACAGGAGATTTTAATTTTAAAAATAATAATTTAATAGCTCAAGCGGACAAAAGCCTAGCAGAAATCTCCAAATCCGGATCAACGTAATTAATAATCTTGAACTATTAAATGTACACAGAACTCTATACCCGTCAAGCAGAGAAATGCAGCCTCTTTGAGCGCATGTGGAGTATTCACAGATAGAGACCATGTGTTAGGACCTAAAGAAGCCTTAATAAATTTCTGAGGCGAATTCCCTGCCCTCTGGGCTGCTATGTTGGGTTTGTGCTTCCAGGTCCCCTTTACCCCATGTGTGAAGAGAGCACCCTAAATGGACCTGTCAGTGGGTGCCCCTCCACCCAGCTGCCTCTTGGGCCCAGCCAGAGGGAGCACTCCCAGATCCAGTGAGGCGGGAGCGTGAGGTCTGATCCCTCCGGTGGGTGCTGGGGCTGGCTGCATCCTCCCTGAGGCCTCTGCCCCTACCCGCAGCCGCTCCCTCTCCCCCCCACCTCCCTGCATCAGGCGACAATGTCAGCGCAGTGTCCCTCGGTCCTGTGGTTTCCCCCGCTCCTACCTACACGTTTGTAAACAGCCTCTTTATCAAACACTCCTCAAATTACCCGGTTGGAGTGTGCCATCCACTTCCTGCCAGGATCCTGACTCGACACAGACTTTGTTCTCAGACAATAATGCAATTAAATTGGAAAGTGGTAACAAAAATTGATAATAAAGAAAAATACTGAAGCAGGCAAGCAAGCAAGCAGGAAACACTATTGGAGAGTAAATAACGTTACGAAGTAAGGCAGGGGTTTGTAACCTATGAGGTTAAAAGGAGATCATCAGGGACGATAAGAAATATTTAGATCTGAATGATAATGAAAACATCCTCTGTCCCAATTTGTGAGGCCCAGTAAGGCAGTGCTGGAGAGGGAATTTTGCAGTTTAAATATATCCACCAGAAAATTAAATAGTTCAAAAATAAATGAGCCTAAGCACTTAGCTCAAAGCGGAGCAGCATATCAGATTCCAAGAATCAGGAAGGAAAGAAATAATAGACAAGTGCAGGGATAAGGGAAATAGAGGGAAAGATGAGACGACGAACAAAACTAAAAGTTGGTCCTTTGGAAATATCTAAAAAACATTAAAACAGAGAAAAATGCAAATAAACAAAGTACGGAATAAAAAGGAGCAATAACTAGAGACGCGATTGATAAAGAAACGAATACACGCTGGTGATTTTGAAAGCTGGATGACATGGATTCCTAGAAACATGTAAAATTTGGCTCAAGAACTAGAGAACTCGACTAGATCAATAAATACGATGAAAATGGAAATGATGAAGCCCCCCCCCCTCCTTAGTTTTATTGTTTCTACCCAAAGTTTGGAAAAGCAATAATTTCTCTTTTACGCAGGTGGTTGCAGGAAATAGAAAAAGGGAAATTGTCCGGCGGGGCCGGGGGTGGGGGTGGGGGTGGGAGGGCTTGGGGGACAAGGGTGGGAGGGTGTGTCCTGCGCAGGGTGCATGTGTGTCTGCGTCCTTGTCGCCTTGGGGGCACATGCCCCAGGGATGCTGCACATGGAGGTGAAGCCCCCTCCCTCCTCGTCGTGTGAGGATTAGGCCAGTGACTAAATAAGGCCCCAGGGGCAGCGCCCGGCACCTGCTGGGCGCTGGGGGAGGCGGAGCCGCGAGCGCGCAGAGGACAGGGGCTGGGCTGGAACCGGACCTGGGCGCCCCGCTTTCTCGGTGGCATGACGTCACCGCACCCACCGCAGTTCGGGTGGGTGAGCGGGCCGGGGGCTTCCTCGACGTCCCCCGGGGCGGACGGAGCTCCCTGGCAACGGAGATGCCAGTCGGCCCGGGGCCCCGGACAGCCTCTGCGGAGGCCGAGAAGGCGGGTTTGCCGCGCGGGCCGGGGGCAGCGTGTCTCCGGGGACCAGGCTGCGGGCGGGCAGGACCCGGGGCCGCCGGGGGCGCGGGGGGGTCTCCGCCCAGGGCATGCCGGGAGGGAGCAGAGGCGGAGGCCGCGCGGGTTGCATCATCCCTGCGGGAGGAGCTGGGGATGCTCGGTCCCTCTAGCGCTCGGACCCAGACTCTCCGCGCGCCGTTGAAAATTCACCTGTTACACCCAGATCGGGGCCCCCCGCCCCCCGCTGCGGGAGCCCGCGGGCTTTGTCCCCCGCGCCCGGGCGCTTGTGCCGCGGGCCTCCCGGGGCTTGTGTGCGGGGGGCGGGGGGCAGGTGGGGGGCGCCGCCAGAGGGGTCGGGGGAGGCCGGCGCGGGGTCCCCGCGGGCGCGGGTGGGCGGGGGTCCGGGCCCCCCAGGGCGCGCGGGGCTGCGCGTGGACGGGCCCGCGCGCGCGCCGAGGTCAGCTCCCCGGCCCCGGCGCCCCAGCTCGCCGGCCGCGGCGTCGGCGGTGATGTCACGGCTCAGCCCCGGCCCCCCGCCCCCGCCCCCTCCCCGTCCCCGAGGCGGCCGCGCGCCCGTCCCTCTCCCCGCGCGACGAACCAGCTGGCGGCTGGGGCTCGGGCGCCGCTTGCAGCCAACCAGCGCGGCGGGAGGGGCGCGGGGCGGGCCGGGCCGGGGGCGCGCAGCCCGTCACGCGGTGCCGCCGTCACAGCGCCCAGCGAGCCCCGGAGCCGCCGCCGCCGCAGCTCCGCGCTCGGGGACCCGCGCCCCGGCCAGTGCCCATGCGGGGCCGCCGCCAGTGACGCCGGAGAGGTAAGGGCCGCCCGCGCCGCGCCGCGCCCGCGCCCGCCCCCGCGCCCGCACCGGCCCCCGCGCCCGCGCCCGCACCTGCAGCGGCTCCGCGGCGGCCCCCGTGCGGAGCTCCCGGCCGGAGCGCGTCCTTGTCGCCGCCGAGGTGCGGGCGCGGGCGCGCGGCCCCTTCCCCCGTTTCCTCCCCGCTTCCTCCCCGTTTCCTCCCTCGTTCCTCCCCCGTCCCCGAGGAGAACAATGGGGCAAATTCAGGGGTGTCCCCTGCGTCCCCGGCCCCGCGGGCCCCCGGGAAGGGCCGCGTCGCTGCGGCGCCGGCTCCCAGGGTCGCCGCCGGGGGCCTCTCCGGAGCCCCCTGCCCGGCTGCCGCGCCGCGGTCCTTCCCGGGGCCGGGGGGGCGGGCTAGGGCGCGGGGGGAGGGCGGTGCTGGGCCCGGGCGGCGCGGGCGGGGCGCGCGGGGGCTGCGGCGCGAGGCCGGCGGGGTGCGCACGGCGGGGACGGGCCTGCGGCGTCCCCCCGCGTCCCCGTGCGCGGGCTCAGGGCGGGCTGTCGGCGGCCGGGCCCGCGTCTACGCAGCCAGCGCCCGTAGCAGGTGCGGCCCGCGGCGGCGCGGAGACCCCGCCTCGCCCTGGAGGCTGCGGCTCGCGGGTCCCCCCGAGGGCGGCGGCGGGTCCGCGGGGCGGGGGCGGGGAGGGGCGGGGAGGGGCGGGGAGGGGCGGGGAGGGCGCGCGGGGAATGCCAAGTCATGGGGCCTGCCGGGCGCGGGCCCGAGGCGCGCCCGCGGCCGCACAGCCCGGACCTTCCCCGACGGGCGGCGCTGCAGGCTGGAGGCCGGGCCGGGGCTGCGCTGCGGGTGCGAGGCCGCCGCCCGAGGTCGCGCCCGAGGCCGCCGGGACGGCGCGCACAGCCCCGCGCGGCACCGCTCCAGCCGCCCGCCGGCGGGGTCCGCGGGCCGGGGGGCACCTGCGGCGGCCATCTTGCAGGTGTGGTTGGCCGCGCGGCCCCGCGGGACAGGTGCGCAGCAGGTGCGGCGAGGGATGCTCCGCGGGCGGGCGGGGCTGCGGCGGACGCGGAGGGGGGCGGGGCGGGCGGGTCCGCAGAGGGCGCCGCGGGGCGCAGCCCGGCCCGCCCCGCGCCAGGCCCCCCGCAGGCGGCGGCCCCCCAGCCCGAGCCTCGGCGGGTGCGGAGGGAGGGCCCGCTGGACGCCCGCACACCGCCCTGCGCGCCGCCACCCGCAGCCCCGAGGGCAGAGCCACCCTCCCCCTGCCTGTCCCCCTCCGGGGCTCCCCGGGGCGGCCTCCGCGGACCCGGCCGCCGAGTCCCGTGAAGCAGAGCGAGGGAGGCCTCCGTGGGTCCCGTGGGGGTGAGATGGGAGGGGGACGGGGCTGGGGGACAGAGATGGGGGCGGCGTGGCTTTGGGGGGCCGGGGAGGCGGCCCAGCGTGCACAGGCCGGGCGGGAGAGCTGGGCGTGGCCGGGAGAGGGGGTGCTCGGAGGGTCCCGGCGCCCCGGTTGGGGGCTGGGGGCCCACCAGCTTCGGGATCCACGCCCTGGCCCTTGGGAATCAGGACGCCGCCCTTCTCGCCACAGACCCCATACCTCTAAGAGCGGGGGGCGCACGGAGCAGCCACCCCTCGGCGGAGGGGGCGGGCGGGGGCGCTCAGCGCCTGGCTGCCCCCCTGCCCAGTCCCGAGGGCTCCCAGAGGACTGGGCCCCACCCGCGGTCACCCCATCGGGCGAGCATCTCAGGGCTCAGATGCTCGCTTGGGGCTGGACCACACCCGCCCCGCCCCGCCCCTGCAGCTTGGCTGGGGTGCCCAGCGCGGGTCTGCCCGTGAGCCGAGGGGCCCCCCACAGCAGGGCCGGGGCAGCGGGCAGGGCAAGGGGCGGGCGTGTAGGCGTGTGATCCGGTCCTCCTGGACCGTGAGGGGCCCGGCTCTGGGCGCCCCAGCCCCAGGCCTCGGACTCCGTGTGGGGCGCCCGAGGGGTGCAGGCCCTACTGAGCCCCAGCCTCCCCCGAAGCCCCCGGCCCCTCCGCAGCCCTTCCGGGGGCCTCTGTGGCCATGCCCCCACCCCCGGCCAGCTTCCCCCCTGCTTCCGGAACGTGAGCCCCTCAGGAGCCGGAGGCCTCCCTGGGGTGGATGGGGATTGACCTGCACCCGGGACTTAATCCCCTAATCCCGGCCTGCAGTCCCCGCCCACCCTCCCCCAGAAGCCAGAAGCCAAGGGGGGAAGCGCCCCGCTGCTAGGTCTTGGGCTCCTGGAGCAGGGGGGGACTAGCCAGGACACCCCAACCCCCTGCCAGGCCTCCCGCCTCCTACACGGTCACACGCGCACCCGTACACGCTTACACTCCCAGGCTCACACACTCGTCTGCGCATTCACACGTGTGCACTCACACCCACTCACACGCACACCCAGCCTCACCCTCTCACACGTTCGCACTGTTCCACAAGCAGCCTCACACCCCCACACTCGTAGAATCTCCCCCCCACAGCCCTCCCCACATACCCTCGTGGCTTCACGTACTCACACACTCACGTACTGCCTCTCACACACACACACACACACACACACACACACGCAGCCCTCACTCTCTGGAACATTCCGCCCAACCTCCACAGGCAGTCCCGGGACGCCCTCAGACGCCACCACCTTGAAGCCTGCTGCAAGCCCCCACTGTAGGTGGTGGGTCCGGGAAGGAAGTGAACATTACCGGGTGCAGACTTGGGAGGCCTCCTGGGGCGCCCGCAAGACCCCAGCCAGCAGGTGGTGCCCCGCATCTCAGCCCTGGAGGCGAAGGCTCCCTAGACCCCAGAGAGGGGTACCCTTCGTGCTTTCTGCCCACCTCTCTGCCGCCACCCACCCCCACCCTGCTCCTTACCCCACCTCACTCCCCCACCCACCCCTCTACCCATCCTCAGCCACCCCCAACCTGCCCCCCACCCCACCTACCTGCACCCTACTACTCCCCAGCCTCTCTCCCCCACCCTACCCCTCTGCCCATCCTCAGCCACCCCCAACCTGCCCCCCACCCCACCTACCTACACCCTACTCCTCCCCAGCCTCTCTCCCCCACCCCACCCCTCTACCCATCCTCAGCCACCCCCAACTTGCCTCCCCTCTACTCCACCTACCTGCACCCTACTCCTCTCCAACCTCTCTCCCTCACCCCACCCCTCTACCTATCCTCATCCTGCCCCCCCACGCCTCTACCCCCATCCCCACTCCTCACCTCGTCACCCCTCCAGCCCTGACCTACTCCCCCCCCACCTCGCAGCTGCTCCCTACCTTACTCCTCTACCCCACATCCCCCCACCCCCACTTCCTCACCCTCACTCTTCCATCTCCCCTACCCAATCCTCTACCCTCACTGCCCCACCCACCACCCCTACCTGCCCCCTCAGACCCCCACCCCGATCCTCATCCTCACCCACCCTAGTCAACACAGGGCCGCACACACCGTAGGTGCCCAGTAAATGCTATTTTCTTGTTGAGCCAGTTGCTGTGGTGCAAGTGGGCCGTTTCCCGTGGACCATTTCCCGCGGGGCGGAGAAGCAGCCACGCTGGCAGGATCAGGCCGTGTCTTCCTGTCTCCCGGTTAGGGCCCAGCGGTTCCGAGGCAGATGCCCCCTCGCTCTGGGCCTCCTACGCGGCTCCTGGAATGCAGCGCTAGGGAAGGGAAGGGGGCGGCCCAGCTGCTCCTGCGACCCCCCTCCCTTGGGTCCGCCCTCAGAGTGGGGCTGGTGGTTCCCAGAAGTGCCTTCAGGGGTGTCAGGAGTCCCGTCCCCGCTCTCCTGTCTCGGCCCTGCAAGTAGAGCTCAGTTTCCTTCCCCAGCTGCCATCAGCTCAGCCAGGATGGTGAAGGGCAGGGCAGGGCATCGGTGCCCGAGGCCTGTGGGTCATGGGGACCCGGCTTCTGGGGGCCGTTGTGGGGCTGGGGCAGCGGGGGGACTCAGCTGCTCTGTGTCATCTGGTCCCCGTTCTTCACCTGCCTCTGAGGCCGGGGCCACAGCATGGCCGTGGGTCCCCGGTGCCCGGCAGGTGCGGGGTGAGCAGGGGTGCAGTCGCCGGGTCCAGACGGGAGGAGGACGCTCAGGCAGGACGTTCCTCAGTAGCCTTCCATTTCCCCGGCTCTCAACCATACTCTCTTTTCTGCCGAGTCCCGTCCTTCCTGGTGACTCGTCGAGCCCACCTCCCTCCCGCCTGCCCGCCGCTCCCCCATCCCCTGCCTGGGGACTCTGTGTGTTGAACCCCGGAGCTGCTCCTTCCTTGGCTCCTGTCTTGTGTGACTTCCTGAGAAGGGTGATGAGCCCTTGCTGTGGTTGTGTCTGCTCTGTCCTTGTGCCGGCTGCGGGGTGTCCCTGCAGCTCCCCGTCCCCATGAACACTCCCCTCTGAGCACGAGGCACCAGCATCACGACCTGCTGCGTCCACCTGCTTATGAGCGACGTCCCCCCCTTTTGCTTTTCTGTTTCCTTCCCAGACTTGCTGTGTTGGTCGTCTTGCCTTGTTCTTGTTTCTTTCTCTCCTGTGTTGTGTCCTATTTTCCGGGCGACTTGGGGCTTCATTTTCGAGTTCCTTTTGGGATCGTGTATTTCAGCACTTGTGTTTCCACGTCTGAGAGCTCCTTCTTCCTCGTCTCTAATGGTTCCCATTTCACAGCATCCTGTTCTTGTTTCAGGGATGTATTGCCTTCTCGAAACATTCTGAGTCTACTCGTGGACGGTTTTTTGCTTGTTCGCTTGTATTTGCTTCCTCCTGGTTTAGTCTGGTCTTGAGTGTCGAAGCAGCTTTATCCTCCTCTGGTGTGTGCGGAAGGCCTTGGGGCCTGTTCACGTTGGGGAGGCCCACGGGGCAGTAGAGGCGCTGCTGCCGGATTCCGACCAGAGCCCGGGGTGGGGGGTGCGGGCGTCCATCGGCAGCAGGCCTGGCTTCCGGTCTGGGAGCTGGGCGCGCGAGGCCCCGTCCCCCTCGGCAGCATGCGGGGTGCCAGCGCCCGTACCGAAGCACTCACTCCTGCCAGGCTGTGGAGAGGAAGCTTCCGCTGCTCGCCTGGGGGTGTTGGCAGCCACCGCTCTGTGGGCTGGCACGGGGTGCAGGCCCCACTGCTCCTCGCGGCCGTTCTGCGGACAGACTGACCCCGCGACCTCCCCAGCCTCGCGTCCTGCCGCTGCGCCCCGCTGGCTCCGCGAGCCCCCGAGTCCGGACGCCCCGAGCTTCCTGCGGTTGTGGGGGCCCCCTCTGGCGTCCGCTGCCCCTGCCCTCCAGGAAGGTCACTCGGGCCTGAGGCCCTGGGGACGCCTCGGCCCCGCCCTGCACACTGGGGTGACTCCCGTCGCACTGTGGACCCTGGCAGCACCTGGCCGTCCCCCCGCCGTCCCCCCGCCGTCCCCCCGCCCACGGGCCTCCCGCCTTCTGAGGGGCCCCGGCGCAGCCGGCTCGGACTCTGATCCCGTGAGCCTGACACTAGGAAAGACGGGCTGCGTTTCCTCAGACTTCGGGGAAGGCCGCCGTCCGGGGCCGCGGCGCCCGTGGGGCAGGGCTGGCCCTGGGGCTGGGCTCAGCCCGTCGCAGGCCGCCCTCCCCACTGTCTGTCCACGGGCTCGTCCTCGTGCTCCCCGCCCACGCTCCGGGCTCCGCGACGTGGGAGCTATGCCAGGCGCCCGTGGTCCCTGAGGGCTGGGCCCACCCGTGTCTGCGCTGCCCGGCCCTCGCGGGGCCGCAGCCCGTCTTCCCCGAGTGGCCGGGCCCAGCCCGTGGCTCTGTGGTCCTTGCCACCGGTCACGTCCTCGCCGCGCACGGCCCTGGCGCCTGGCCCCTCACCCTCTGCCCCTATGGGGGACGCGGCCCGGGGACGGCGCCCGCGGAGGGTCGGCAGGACAGGCCTCCGGCTCAGGGCCTCCCGGGCAGCTCCGCAGGCGCTCCTCGGGCCCGGCGGCCTCCCTGCCTCTGTCCTCCTCCTCGCCTGGCCTCGAGGCTGGCCATCGGGCCTCGCCAGGCCCTGCCCAGCGGTGGCAGCCTCGGCGGCACCTGCGGCCTGAGACTCCACCCCCGAAGGACCACGTCCCACTTTCCCGTGTCCCCAAGCTTCTCCCCCAGCTCTGTGGAGGGGGGCTGGCCCTCCTGCCGCTCTCCAGCACGCGGCGTGGCCTAGCAGCGAGCCCCAGCCAGTGACCCCTGCGCCCCCTGCCACAGGCAGGCCTGGCTCCCTCCCCTGCCAGGTCACTCATCACTCTGATGCTTGCTCTCCTTCGTGGCAAGACTTCTTGAAATAAGTCAAATCTTTGAAAAATGCTATCATGTGACAGGACCCTCGGAAAAGCATCCAGAGTATAAAAGGCCTCCCCAAGCGGCCTTGTTTCAGAGATAAAGCGTTTTCCAACATGCACCCGGGACGTTGGCGCTTAGGGCGACCGCTCCCCTAACCCTCACGGGGGGAGGAGGGGCTGTGTCGTGACCCCACCTCGCAGGCTTGGTGGGGGCCCACGTCGGGGCCGCGGACCGCCAGCGCCTCAGAGCCCTGAGCTGACCCAGAGGCGCCCGCCACCCGGACTCCGGCGTCCAGCGTGCTCAGGATGCCATCCCTGACCCCGAGGCTCCGGGCAGCTCCCTCGTGAGCGTGAGGCCCTGTGTGGGCCGCAGCCCCCGCATGCATCCGCCTGCTTCTTGCTGGACGGTCCAAGTGACCTTTGCTGTTGTCAGATTCCCAGGAGCTGTGGCTCTGCCTTGCTCGCTGCCACTTCGGGACAGCCACCGTGTGACTAGGCCACCGTTGTCCCTCTCCGGACAGTGGACAGTCGGCTCTCCATCTCCTCCCACCTCCCTGCCTTTTCTCTTTTCTGCGGCAGGTACTGCAGTGTCTGGGGACGTTTCTCCTGTGATCCCGGGTGGGTCTAGTTGAACCCCTGGTGGTCTCAGAGTCTGCAGCTTTTCTGGGCAGCTCCGGATTGTTTCCACGGCGCCCGTGCTAGTGAGCTGCTCCCAAGTGGACCGTGCTGTTCCCGCTGCTCTATCCTTACGACATTCCCTGTTGCCACATGTTTTCATGTTGTGACCTGATGAAAATGTTTCTTTTTTTTAAAAGATTTTATTTATTCACGAGAGACACAGAGAGAGGCAGAGACACAGGTAGAGGGAGAAGCAGCTCCCTGCGGGGAGCCCGATGCAGGACTCGATCCCAGGACCCCCGGGGTCATGCCCTGAGCCACCTGGGTGTTCCTGGATATGGTTTTTTTTTTTTTTTTTAAAGATTTTATCTATTTATTAGAGAGAGAGAGAGACAGAGAGAGAATGAGCCCTTGCACACAAGCAGGGGAGACGCAGAGGGAGAGAGACAAGCAGCATCCCTGCTGAGCGCAGAGCCTGACCTGTGGCCTGATCCCATGACCCTGAGATGACCTGAGCCAAAGTCAGACTCCTAACTGATTGAGCCACCCAGGCGCCCCTAATGGACATGGTTTTGAGCCGCACTTTCTTGATTACCATTGTGGTTGACTGTCTTGTATAAATTGCCTGTTTATACTTTTTTTTGCCATTTTTTTGCATTCTTTTTGTTTGATTTATGTGTGTTCTTCACGTGTCCTGTGCGGGAACCTTTGTCAGCAGATGTGCTGCAAAGCTCTCCAGGTGGGTGAGCTTCTCTTCACCCACTAGCGGTGCCTTGATGTCTGGCCTTCCCTTTTGGTGCCTTCTGGGGCCTGAATCCTCGAAGGAGAACATGGAGGTACCACTTTTCTTCATTTTCTTCCAAACCTGAGGTTCACGTTTGGGTCTTGAGTCTGCACGGCATTTGGTTTGGTGCAGAAAGGAATCTAATTTTGTATTTTTCCACGTGGCTAGCCAGTTGTCTTTGTCTGGTCTGCTGTAGCAGAATAGCACGGACTGGGGGCTTGTAAACAACAGACACTGGTTTCTCACAGTTCTGAGGCTGGGAGTCCAGGATCGGGGTGCCGGCAGGGCCAGGTTCTGGTGAGAGCCCACTTCTAGGTTGCAGGTGGCCCACTCCTCATCGTAGAGAGGAAGCAAGGTCTCTTGGGATCTTTGTAAGGGCACGAATGCGATTCATGAGATCATCTAAGCCTAACCATGTCCCACTGCCCCCCCTTCCTAATCCCAGCCCTTTGGGGGGTTGGGTTAGGAATGTGGGGACCAGACATTCAGTCCCTAACCAGTTTTCTCAGCAGCACAACTTCAGTGTTCCTTCTCCTTCCCACTGACCTGCAAAGCCCCCCTTGTCCTCTCTCAGAAGGGCTGTGTTTGTGCAAGTCTGTTTCTGGGTCCCTCCTGTTACACTGGTGGTGACTTACCTTGTCCCGGGCACCCCATCTTAATTACAGAACTTTACATTGTCTTTTATTTTTTTATTTTTTTTACATTAAGTCTTTTAAAAAATTTTTATTTAAATGCAAAGAATTAACATATGACAATGCATTATTGGTTTCAGAGGCAGAGGTCAGTGATCCATTGGTCTTATATCACACCCAGTGCTCATCCCATCACGTGTGCTCCTAATGCCCAGTGACCCAGTCCCCCCACCCACCCAGTGACCCTGTCCCCCCCACTTCCCCTCCAGTGACCCTGTCCCCCCCCACCCGGTGACCCTGTCCCCCCCCACCTCCCCTCCAGTGATCCTCAGTTCATTTCCTATGATTAAGGGTCTCTTAGGGTTTGTCTCCCTCTCTGATTTCGTCGTGTTTTATTTTTTCCTCTCTCTCCCTATGATCCTCTGTTTTGTTTCTTAAATTCCACAAATGAGTGAGATCATATGATAATTATCTTGATTCCAGGAGGACATGTTGTCTTCTACCCTCCTGTGCTTCTTTAAGTGGGTCACTGGTATTCATAGCATCTCTTCCAAAAAAATTTTTAGCAGCCATTTGTCCACTTTCACAAAAAATCTGGTTGAGATTTCACTTCAAATTACATTGAATTTTTGACTCATATGAGTGAAAATAAACATTTTTAAGATGTTGAAATTTTTCCATGAATAGGTTACAGTTCATTTATTTAGGTTTTCTATAATATTTTTGTGAAGGCTAAAAATTTCCTAATAAAAGTTATATGCATCTTCATCTTTTGTGACATTTATTACTGTAAAGATTACTACATACTTTGGATTATTTTTTATTTTTATTTATTTATTTAAAGAATTTTATTCATTTGGGGGAGAGAGAGGGAGTGCACATGAGTGGTGGAGGAGAGGCAGGGGGAGAGAGAGAAGCAGACTCCTCGCTGAGCAGTGAGCCTAGTCGGGGCTGAAGGCAGATGCTTAACCATCTGAGCCACCCAGGCACCTCTTTGGATTATTATTTTTTTTAAAAATATACTGTAAAAAATATATATTTTAACTATTTATCTCTAGTGCATTCCAACTTTGTGGTACCTTCCCACTAATTCAAATAATTTGTCTGTGGATGCTCTTGATTTCTGTGTAGATAAGCAAATAGTCTGCAAATGATGACATTTTGGGTTTCTTCATTTCCAATCCATATTTTGTCATAGTTGTTTCTTTTTCCTGCCTTATCACTCTGGCTAGCACCACCACTCCAATGTGAAGTGGTGACAGGCAACCTAAACCTGTTTCTGAATTTAAAGGAAATGTTCCTAATATTTTACGGTCAAAAGTGTGATATTTGGGTAGGTTTTTAGTAGGCGGCTATTATGAGATTAAAGAAGATTTCTTATATTTCTCATATTACTAGGAGTTTTATCATAAACACATTTTGAAAATTATTAAATGCTTTTTTAGCACCTCTCGAGGACCTCGGTGGCTTTTTCTCTTTAATCTGGTATGTGGTGAATTATATTAATATATGTCCTTATATTAAACAATATATATATACTATCATATCAGTATTCTTGGAATAAGCCTAGTGCATTATCCTTTTTATTTGCTCCTGGGCCTTCCTGCTAATGTTTTGAACTTTTATATCTATATTCATCAGTGAGATCAGTCTCTGATCCTCATTTCTCAATTTTTTTTGTCTAATTTGATGCCACGGTCATAACCTTTTCTCCTGTCTCCCTCTTTTTCTTGTTCTCTTAAAAAGAGTTTTTATACGATTGCAATTATCGAGGTTTTTTTTTAATGTATGTTAGGGCTCACTTGTAAAAAGTGTCTGAGTCTGCTGATTGTTTTTGGTAAGTAGAATTTATACTATTGAATCAACTTATTTAATTGTAAGAAAATTCAGGTTCTCACTGACTAATTTTTCTCCTGGTTATAGGTCATCTTTTCCTGCTTCTTCGCATGCGTAGTAATTTTTTTAAAAAAGGTTATTTATTTATTTGGGAGAGGGAGAGAGAGAGAGAATGCAAGGAGAGGCAAGGAAAAGGGAGAGGGAGAAGCAGGCTCCCTGCTGAACACAGAGCCCGATGCGGGGCTCGATCCCAGGACCCTGAGATCATGACCTGAGCCGAAGGCAGATGCTCAACCAACTGAGCCACTCAGATGCCCCAGTTTTATTGTTGCTGTTGTGTTCTAGACATTTCTACATTGTGGAGTGTCTGAATTATACTTCCATCCTAGAAAGCATGTTGGGCTTTGTTTTGTCAGGTAGTAAATTACTTGAGATAACTCGAGCCTTGGAGACCTGATTTTAAGCTTTCCTAGAGTTACTCTAGAGTAGATGTCACAGGGATAGTTAAGCCCATTACCCAACTATAATTTCTTTGTGGTATCTACTGGATGTCTGGAGCAGAGGGGTCAAGGGGACTATTATGACTGATTAATGTGCAGATAACCTTCTTATTTTATGTGAGCTTTGGGAATCCCTGTGTTTTCTTTGCCTGGACTAGATGGGGATGTACTAGTCCTCTACAAAGACTCAAGGGAATCCCTATCTTGACCTCTGCTACCTGATGGCTCTTTCCAGAACTCTGACTCACAATTTCCGTCTGTCTCAAACTATCCTAACCCTGGCCTCTATCTCCCCAACTCATCAAAGCTGCTGAGCTGTTGGGGTCCTACCTCCCCAAACCTGAGGTCTAGAAATGGCCTCTGGGCAGATTTGGAGTGACCGTTGGGTTCCCCTTGTATGTTCCCTTCTCTCAGTGATCACAGTCCTGCACTGCCTACTGTACAATGTCTAAAAACAGGTATTTTCATACATTTTGTCTGGTTTACAGTTGTTTACAGGATGGTCCTTGTAACTCCCATTGTTGCTGACTGTGAGAGTGCTGTAAATTTTGCTAGTAGTATTTTCATTATCATTCCCTACTAGGTTATTTATACCTCCATCACGATTTCTTTTTTTGTGTATTAATTACTTAGAAGTTTATTTTTAAATTTTTTTCTTGGCTATAATATCTGTTTCTTTCCCCAGTTTAGGGAAGTTCTCAGCTATGGTTTGTTCAGATATTTTTAGATTTTCTAAACATAGGTTTTTAAATGGTCTTCTCTCGATTTTTGATTGTCTTCAGATTACAAGATGCATTTGGTACAGTCTTTGACATTTAGTCAAAGGAGTTGCTTTGTGACCTCCTACATGGTAAAATGTTGTAAATGTTCCATGTGCGTTGGAAAAGAATGTGTTTCTCTAATTTGCAAGAAAAAGAGAGCACATGTGTTCATTAGTTCATGATTATCATGTTCAGACTGTCTACATCCTTGTTAATTATGTCTGCTTGGTCTGTCAATTAGGGAGCAATGCGTTAAAATTCTTGCTATGACGAATTAGTGAATTCTTTCGTGTCGTGTGACTTTTAATCTTGGCTTTATGTTTTCATCATGTTGTCTCTCTGGGACCATTCTGAGTAATTTTTTCTGATATGTTTTCCAGTTCATTAATTCTCTGCTCAGCTTCATTTAGTTTGCTGATTATCATGTCTGCTAAGTTTTGAAGTTTGAAAGGTTATATTTTTATTTCTATAAGCTCTGCATGATCCCTTTCCTGTTTATTTCTCTCAACATTTTAGGCAGACATATTTTGTGATCTGTATCTGACAGTTTCAGTATCTGAAAACCTTGATAGTCCAAGATGAGGGTCTGATTCTGGTTCTCTTTTCCTTTTCCTTAACTCTTGCTCATAGTGAATTGCTTCTCTGGTGTTTGGTTAATATTTAATTGTGAGCTCACATTTGACTGGTCTTCATCTGTGGGGACCTGAGAAGAGGAAGCTTTTTCTAGGATTTGTATTTGCGTTTGTGATGTGCTATAGTTGCGAACAGCCGAGACCAACTCCGAGCGGACTTCTCAAACTTGGGTTTCACTGATCACGTAGGTCTTGCAAATTTGAAACGCACGCTTGCATGAAGACAGGTCTGTGGCCTCAAATTCTCAGAAATACTGGCTTTTTCAGCACATGGAGCTGAGAGTCATTCAGAGTAACTTCCCTGTGTTCCTTTAATGACAGACGGCCTTTCCCCAGCCTTCCACGTCACTGGGGTTGTAGCTTTAGAGGATCCAACTCTTCATGGTGATTTGGTTCCAGCTCCAGCTTTGTGTGTGTTTGGGGCCATGCCTCCCATCTCTATTCAGCGGCTGAAATCCAGGTCCTCCCATTTCTAGTGTCAGCGTGTGCCTGCAGCTTTCTCCCTGGTGGGCTTGCCTCTTTGATTCAGCTCTTCCTGCTGCCTTTTCTCCCCTTCCTCAGACATTCTCTTATGTTTGTTATATATCTTAAGTTTCTAGGTCATTCCTAATGGGAGGGAGTCTTGTCCGCCATGTTGTCAGCAGTGGAGGTTTCTCGTTCACCTGTTGGCTTGAGAAATGCTAATTTTTAAAAAAATTTTATTTATTTATTAGAGACAGAGACAGAGAGAGAGAGAGAGAAAGAGAGAGAGAGAGAGGCAGAGACACAGGCAGAGGGAAAAGCAGGCTCCATACAGGGAGCCCGACATGGGACTCGATCCCGGGTCTCCAGGATCAGGCCCTGGGCTGAAGGCGCACTAAACTGCTGAGCCACTCAGGCTGCCCAAGAGAAATACTAATTTTAATGAGCTAGCCATTTTTGTATTCTTGTGCTGGTGTTTGTCAACCAAAATGAGGTCTTTTTACTTGTTTACTTATTTACCTGAACCATTTGGTAATTTTTTTTCAAGATTCTTTATTTGTTTGAGAGAGAGTTTGAGCAGGGGGCAGAGGGAGAGGGATAAGCAGGCTCCCCGCTGAGCAGGGAGCCCAACATGGGGCTTGATCCCAGGACCCCAGGATTGTGACCTGAGCCGAAGGCAGATGCTTCACCAACTGAGCCACCCAGGCCCCCCACCGTTTGGTAATTTTTAAAAAATCTTTAAATATGAACACAGTTTAGAAGAGTCAGATCGATCTGCAGAACTTATTTAGGAAATCAGCAGGCTTTCCTCTCCATCCTCAATCTCTTGCAGCTCTCTTAGTGGTGGTGCTTGTTGATGCTATTCAGCTCTATCTTGCTAAATAATGGGCTTCTCCTGCTATTTTTTGGCCTGTTTTACAAGTTGCATAAGTAGCATTATGAAGAGTATGCCCCTCTGTCCTCGGGTCATCTTTTCCCACGTCGTTTGTGAGGTTCATCCATCTCTCTTCTCTCCCTCCCGAAATGCCACTAAAATAACAGTAAAGGTAAAGACGAGAAAGACCCAAAGGCTCCTGGAAGGGAAGAGGAACAGAGAAGGCACCGCGACCCGTTAGGGCAAGTGAAGAGCTGACCCCTCAGCAGCGGAGCCCGGGAGCTGAGGGGCCGAGGCCGAGGCGGCTGGGAGGCGACCTGCGGTGTCCCCGGGCTTGGGACTGGGTCCCCGGAGGGGGCGGGATTCTCCAGGCCGGGCCGGGTCCGCAGGCGCAGCACCTAGCACCCCGGCTTGGCCGTCAGCTGTGAAGGCCTCCGCGCCCAGTGCTCATGGGGACCCACCTGTCGCCCTGCCTGACCCGCCCAGGTGCGCTCGTCCAGCGCCTCCCTGAGTGCTCCCCGGGCCTCGCCCTGAGGGTCCCCCCTGAGCCCCCCCAGGGACGCGGGGGCCAGCGTCTACCTGGGAGCCGCGTGCAGGCTGCCAGGCCCAGGCTTGCGAGTCCAACTTGAGCTGCATCCCGCAGTTCTAATGTGTTCTGTCTGCATCATCGTTCAGGTCAGAATCTTTCCTAATATCCAATGAGGTTTTTTTTTCTTTGTCCCATGGGTTATTTAGAATCATAGTTGCTTAATGTCCAAGCAATTGGGGGATTTTGTAGCTTTTTTTTGTTTTGTTTTTTTGGTTTTGATGTATAGCCCGATTGTACTGTGGCCGGAGAACATACACCTTATGATCTCAATTTTAAATCGAAATCTGTTAGAGTTTGATTTAGGACTAGCCTATGGCTAGTTTTAGTACATGTTTTAGGCGCACTTTATTTACTTATTTGTTTGCTTGTTTGGCTCCACTTCCCGCATGGATCCCAACATGGAGCTTGAACTCAAGACCTGGAGATCAAGACTCGAGCTGAGATCAGGAGTCAGACGCTTAACGGCCTGAGCCACCCAGGCGCCCCTTGATGTGCGCTTGAAGAGAATGCGTGTGGCATGTATTTTTCCTTCTCAGGAGCTGGTAGAAGAAGCAAGCCAAAAATTTTTATCCTCTATTTTCAACTTTTCTGTCTTTTTATTTAAAGGTGTTTCTTGAGGGCGCCCAGGTGGCTCAGTCGGTTGAGCATCCGACTCTGGATTTCAGCTCAGGTCATATCTCAGGGTCATGAGATCAAGCTCCAGGTGTAGCTCCGTGGCCCGCGGGGAGCGTGCTTCAGATTCTCTCTCCCTCTGCCCCTCTCCTCTGCTCTCACTCTCTCTCTAAAATAAATACATAACATCTTTAAAAAAAGATACCTCTTGGCAACAGAATAGAATTCTTTAAAAATCTGTTTCCACAGTTATAATGTTTTACCAGGAGTGTTTCATGCATACTGATTGGGCTTTTATCTGCAGTTTTAAGTCTTCGTCTTCCATTTGATGTAGCTTTTCTTGTAGTTCTGTTCTTCCTCCTTTGTTTCCTTCTATTAGATGAATAAAAAAGAGTCATGTTTTTCTCCTGTTTCTCTTGCTACTAACTTATTACACATTCTTTTTCTGCTCTTTTAATGACCTTAGCAGTTGAAACATGTATCCTCGAAAGTCTGATATAAAGTGCTCCTTTCCCCTGGTAACGCTGAGACCTGACCTTGTCTTGCGGCTTCCATCGTTGCTGCCCAGGGGTCAGCTGTCAGTCTCATTTTTGTTCCTTTAAAGGTTATTATGCGTCCCTTTTTTTCTGGCTGCTTTTAGGACCCTTCATCTTCGGTGTGCGGCAGTCTTACTATAAGGTGCCTTCATGTAGTTTTCTTCATGTTTATCCTACTTTGGTGTTTGCAGAGCTTCTTGGATCTATGGGTTGAGGTGCTTCAGCAATTTTAGACAATTGAAAGTCATTATCTTCTCTTCTGTTCTGTTTCTTCTCCTTTTAGCTTCCAGTTATACGCATGTAAGACCATTTCAGTGTGTCCTAGGTTACTCTGACTCTACATCCTGTATTTTCTATTCATTTTTTCTCTGTTCTGTAATTTCTCCAGCTCATGAACCCTGCTTTCAGCTGTGTCTAATCTCTTTCATTCTTAATGTCCGTTATTGTGTTTTCCATTCTAGTATTACCGTCAGAAAATCTTTTTTTTTTTTTTACAGTTTTAAATCTTCTTGCAGAATCCTCCATTTTTCCATTTATTTTCTCTCTTTATTTTCCATTTCTTTTCTTTTTATCTTGAATATATGTCATGGTTATTTGAAAGTCCTTGTTTGATAACTCCTAGATCTGGATCACATGTAAATATATTTCTTTTCATGGTTTTTTATCTACCCCCCCCAACTTGTTGTGAAACCTATAGTCCTTTCTTTTTATATGCTCTGTGACTTTGATTTAATGTCATATCTTACCTATTGAGACACATTTGAGTGGCTCAGTCAGTGACGTGCCTGCCTTCGGCTCAGGTCATGATCCCCAGTGTCATCGGATTGAGCCCCGCATCGGGCTCCCTGCTTAATAGGAGGTCTGCTTCTCCCTCTCTATTCTCCTGCTCCCCCTGCTTGTGCTCTCTTTCTCTCAAGTAAATAAATCTTAAAAAAAAAAAAAAAAAAAAAAAGAAAAAAAGAAAGAAAGAAAAGAAACACAGTAGAGGCTCTGGATGGTTCGCCGTTTTCTTTCCAAGCAGATAGAGTGGAGGTCATCCCTAATTCAGGCAGAAACTAAGCTGAGTCAGGGAAGCATTGCGGTTTTGATAGGGATTTATCCTCCCAGTGGTTCTGCCCTGGTTTTAGACTCTGTGCCTCCCGGGGCGTTTTTGTTTTTGTTTTTGTTTTTGTTTTTTTTCCCTCCCAGGGCTTTCAAGCCCGTAGGCCCTGGTACGATTACTGGAGCCCTTCCTCCCAGTGGATCCTGAATGCTGACCCTTGTCTCCCCAGCACCCGAGCGAGAATGCAGAAGGCTCCTCTGATTTGCAGAGGCTTTCTGCTTGGGTCTGTAAGCTCCTGCCCCTCAGCCTTCTGGGTTTAGCACATATCTGAAGGGGAGAACTGGCCGAGGGAAGCTCCCTACTTCCTTCTCCTGGGCTTTTGGCCTGTCAAGTTTGCTTTTCCTGACCAAGAGCTCAGTGGGTTTCTCCATCCCTCAGCAACAGCTCCCTGCCTGGGAAGATTCCAGATTCCCAGCCTCTTTGCCCCGTGCCCAGAATGCAAATGCCTTTGGGGAGAAAGTGCTGTGGAGTGTTGGAATGTTGTCTCCTGTCCGGGCAGCCCCCCATCTCTGGAATCTTGGCCTGCTGCTCCGTGTGGCTTCAGTAGCTCTTTGATTCTTTCCAACCAATTGTAAGATTTTACCCAGCTTCTCTAGCTGGGCCTGGTGGGAGGGACCTTGCTTGATGCCAGCCATTCTACTGGCCTGTCCTTTGCCTTCCAGGCTTCGTGCCAACGCCCGGTCTCTACCCCGGAGCCACAGCATCATCTCCATGTGTAAGACTTTTTATTTTTTTATTTTTTTTATTTTTTTATTTTTTTAAAGATTTTATTTATTCATTCATGAGAAACACAGAGAGAGGCAGAGACACAGGCAGAGGGAGAAGCAGGCTCCATGTCGGGAGCCCCACGCGGGACTCGATCCCAGGACTCCAGGATCAGGCCCTGGGCTGAAGGCGGTGCTAAACCGCTGAGCCACCAGGGCTGCCCTCATGTGTAAGACTTTCAAAGGTGAAATCCTCGCTCTATTTTTTAACACGAGAGAATCCGTGGTTCCAATACCAATCTCACCGAGTTACCTGAAATGCTGCCTGCCATCCATTGGGTGTGTGTGTGTGTGTGTGTGTGCACATGTCTATCCGTGGTCACGCTTTGACTTTTCTGCTGATCTCTCTATTCGTGTGTCATTAGTGGACTTTGGAAGTCATTAGAGCAAGTCTGGTAGCTGGTAGGGTACGTTCTTTGCTTTTATTTTTCACAGCTCTCTTTGGAACTTTTGCAAAATTCCACTGAAGAGCCTGTTGGAATATTTTGCTTATTGGAATCGCACTGAATTAACATGGCTAAATTTGGGGAGAACTAAAAATTGTGCAATATTGAATCGAACATCTGCTTTCATAAATATTTTCTTTATTCCTAATTATTTTCTATTTCGGTACTGAGCATCGCTTACTCAACAGATAGAGCCTCTTTTTTTTTTTTTTTTTTAAGGCACAAGGCATGCTGCTAAATGCTCGAAATCACATTCCAGTTGACATCCTCACCAGGACTTCACAACCTTGCTCTTGCTCTTCCCACCCCAGCTGGGACATCTTAATAGTTTTCTCCATTTCCAGAGTGTGGAAATTTTCCAGGATAAGGAAACACAGATTCTCAGTGAGGCACATGCCTCCAGTCCCCTCCTGGGTGGTCATTTTTGGGTGTGAGAAGGGGAAACTGTTGAAAAAACACCTGCGGTGTGTGGATATGGGTGCGTGCGGTGGCTGAGGGCTCGGGGGTGTCGCTGGGCGTGATGCCAGGCCCAGTTCTGCTCCCCGCCCGCCCGGGCTTTGGCTCATGCCCTGCACTTGTTGACTCCTGGTCGTCGCTGCTCTGGTGCTTCCTCTCCCCCTGCAGACTTTGGCCCGCAAGGAGGGTTCTGCTCCGTGTCCAGCCTTCCCTGGGGAATGTTGAGGGGTCAAACACCAGACCCTGGGCAGGGCTGGGAGTTTATAGCCCAAGACCTGCATTGATCCTGCTGCGGGGTGGGGGGGGCGTCCCCTCCCTCTGCAAAGAGAGACGGCTCCCAGGCCCCTCCTCAGGCCCCTTGTGCTCTTGATCCCGGGGTCCCCAGGAGCTCCCCTGGGTGGGCGGTTGGGACAGTGCTGGAAAGGGGTCTTTGGGCAGATTCTCCTGAGGGTGGCAGTACAAGTGGGAGAGTCTCAAGACCTGTCCCCCAAGCCTTTGCTGTCCTTGGATGCCTCTGGTGATGGGGGTTCACAGCCAAGTGGGCATCTGAGTTCATTTTACGCGGCAGTTGGTGGAAGCCCCGACTTTGTCTTCACATCAGGCTGAGTTCTGTTTTCTGGGGCTCCGGGCCATTCCTGCAACCGCAGCTCCCTGTCCTGAGCTTGCCCTCCCCGCGTTCTCAGGCCCCCGCCCCCCTGGGTAGCCAGCTGCAGCATCAGGCCGCCAGCCCCCTCAGTGGCCTGTGGGAAGGACCTTTCCAAGTCGCCGGAGCGACTTTTTTCAGTCAAAAATATTTTATTTATTTTTACATTTTTTTTTTAATTTTTATTTATTTATGATAGTCACACACACAGAGAGAGAGAGAGGCAGAGACATAGGCAGAGGGAGAAGCAGGCTCCATGCACCGGGAGCCCAACGTGGGACTTAATCCCGGGTGTCCAGGATTGCGCTTGGGCCAAAGGCAGGCGCTAAACCGCTGCGCCACCCAGAGATCCCTATTTTTACATTTTTTAAATTTAAATTCAATTTGCCAACATACAGTATAACACCCGGTGTTCATCCCATCAAGCTGCACCGTAATTTTGCAGGGAGTTTGTGCTAGCTTTCCTCCGGGTCCCTGGACCTGGGGGGTGGAATCACTTTGGGGTCATCCGCCTCAACCCTGTCATTTCACAGATGGGTAAACCGAGGCCAAGGGTCCCACCACATGGCTGAGATGAAGGCAGGGCCTGGGCTGGGTCCTGCGTCCCCGGCCCGCACCTGCTTCTCTGTGACGCAGTTTGCTCCTCCTGGCGTGACTTCGATGTGGCCCCAGGACTGCCCGGCACCAGCTGCAGGACATCTGGGCCGGGTCGCAGCCTGGTCCCATCGCTCACGGCTGCCCACCCCGTCGGTGGGATCTGCTGAGCGAACCATTCCCTCTCCTGCCCACCCGGCCGCCGTGCGCTTGCTGGCTCCGGCCGCCCCCAGAGCCCGGGAGGACATTCTGGATCCCCTCGCCTGCTGCTTTCTGTCCTCCCACGTGCCTCACATGTCCTGGCCAGCTAGCGGACGTGCTGCGGATGTGGCCGGGGCGCCGGGCCGGAGGCTCCGGGAGGGGCCGGTCCTGCTCGGTGGCGTCGCTCCAGCAGGGAACCCCCCCCACCCCCCCCCGCCGTGGCGTGGGCCCTGCTGTCCCTGGGGAGCTGCTTTGTGTTTGCAGCCATAGGGCCAGCAAGTTCCCCTCCTGCTGCCTCGCACGTGCCTCTGCTGCTTTCTTTCCGAGCCCTCGGGCAGGCCCCAGCCTCGGGCCCAGCTCCCCTCCTGCCGTCCCCATGTCACCTGCCCATCAAGGTCGCCCTCTGGGGCCCAGCGCCGTCCTCCAGGCCTGGACCCACATCTCGCTCCCTCCCGCACGCACCGTGTGCTCCCTCGCTGGTCCTCGGAGCATCTTCTAGCCTCTCCCGGGGTCTCCCCGCTCCTCACTCCCCTCTCGCTCCCTGGGGGTCCAGTGGGCCCTGGGCTCCAGGCCGAGCCCCACTGCCCTCAGCGGTTTGGAGGCGCTTCTCGAGTCACCTGGCGTGTGTGCAGGATGCCCAGGCCCCGCCGACTCTCCAGGCTGGGTCTGTCGTGCTCCGGAGGCTCCCGGACTCTTCCGTGGGTGCTGACACGGCACAGTCTGCTTGGGGTGTGACTTTCTAGGGCCGCCAGGCTGGGCGGGGGCCTCTGAGTCTGGAGACTCGTGACAGGCGGTCCTGGGGGGTTTGCTCCAGTTCGCTCTTTAGCGGCTCCTTTTCACGGATCCTCACATTCTTTTCTCTCTCCTTTCACGGAAAATTACTAAATTCCAACCCTTTGGTTTACTTTTAAAGTTGGTGTTTTCGTATTTTTAATTCCCAAGAACTCTCTTATTCATTAAATGGTCCTTTTAAAAATAGCATCGTCCGCCCGTTCGTGGGCGAAGTAGCTTTTCTTTCTGAGGATATTCATTATGAGGAATTTAAAAATCATTACCTTCTCTTCCCCGCGCTGTTTCATGCTGCCGTGTTTGTTTCCGGGTGGTTTTAGCCTCTTTCTTGCTGGACGGCGAGGTCCCGCAGGTGTCCCAGGCCAGGCCCCCCGCATGGGCACCTCGGGTGCACCTCAGGCCCCGTCTCTCGAGCAGGTGCCCCACACCTGCCCTTGTCTGGGCCGCGGGCCCCCGGCTGGGCAGGCCTCCAAGGGGGGGGCGTCTGGCCCCCTGCCCAGCGGAGGGGGGTCAGGCCTGGGTGTCTGCGGGGGGCGGGGGGGGTCCAGGGGTCCTCACGGGTGTGGCGGGGTGCCATAACACGGTCCCGCAGACCAGTGGCTTCCAGAACAGACGTACGTACCCTCTGGAGGCCGAGGGCCGGGGTCGGGAGCACAGGGCGGGCTCCTTCAGAGGCCACGCGGGAGCCTCCACTCCGGGCCTCCCAGCTCGGCGGCCGCGGCCCACCCTTGCCTCCTTCAGGCACGCTCTCCTGTGTGGCCCTGTCCCCTTGTCCTCTTGCTGTAGCGACACCGTGTTGAGTTAGGGGCGCGCGGCTCCGGCGTGACCTCGTTGTCACCAGTCACGTCTGCAAGGACCCCGTCTCCAAATAAGGTCCCATTCTGAGCTCCTGGAGCTTATTAGCATTTCGAGGGGACGTAATTCGACCCGTGGCGGGGTTCATGCGGGCTTTCCACAAACATGGTTTAATCCTGCCTGGATGCCGCTTCCGAGCTGCCCAGAGCCTTTCTGGGTCCCCGGGCGGACGGGCTGTTCCTCGCGGGCTGCTGTTCCTGCCTCTGCAGCTGCCCTGCTGGCCCCTGGTCCTCGTGGACGCCCGGCTCGCAGGCAGCATGTGCTGGGATTTGGGGAGGGGGAGGCCCAGTCGCCGCCCCGACGTACCTGTTCCGCCTTCCTGGGTGTTGTTTCTAATTCCCGTCTCCCTTTCCCTCAAGGTGTCTCCGCGCCCACTCGGGCTCCCGACGCCGCTGAGGGTGACCCACCAAGGCCGGAGCGATGGCCGGGGCCTCGGTGAAGGTGGCGGTGCGCGTCCGCCCCTTCAATTCCCGAGAGATGAGCCGAGACTCCAAGTGCATCATCCAGATGTCCGGGAGCACCACCAGTGAGTATCGGTTCGTCGGGGCGGCGTGGGCTGCCCGTCGCTCGGGGCCGAGCGTCCTGGGTCCCCCAGCCACACCCAGCGGCCGGCCTGGCCCCCAGCTCCCCATCGCCCGCATGGCTTGTGGGTTCTCTGGGCCGGCAGCAGCAAATGACCACCCGTGCGGGGGCGACGAAGGTCTGAAGGCCGGTGTGTGAAGGCCCCGGCAGGGTCGTGCCGCCCCGGAGGTTCTAGAGGAGGCTCTTTCCCGCCTCTTGCGGCTTCTGCTGGTCCAGCCACCTTGGCCTGCGGCCCGCCCCGTCATGTGGCCTTGCCGGGAGGACCCTGGCCACCTGGCAGGTGGGTGGGCGAGGGGCTGGGTGGGTGTTGGACGCTAAGGAGGGCCCCTGGCTAGTGAGCTCTGGTGGCGTCCGTAGTGATGATCGCCGACACCTACGAGGCTGGCTGTTAACAACTTAGTGCTTAAATAGACTCGAAACACATAAGAGAAGGGAATAGTGGTCGCTGCCCTCAGGACCCCTGGCCCAGCGTGACCTCCCTGTACCGTGTGCAGCTACTCACATCTTGAGAGACCCCGCTTCCGGATCAGTCACCTTCCGAGGCTCAGGATGGGGCATTTGGGGGGCACGCTTTCCGACCCGGTGCGTGAGGTCTCTCACCTGGTTTCAGCTGCCCTACGCTCCTCCGTGGTTTTATCCTTGTCTTTCTGTCTTGCGATCCTAAGTCATCCCCAAATCCCTGAGCGGTCGGAGGCCTCGGTCAGCGGGAGAGGGCAGCCGCCCGGGGCTTCTGGAGCACACGCGCGGCCAGGGCGGGGAGAGCCCTCGCTCTGAGCCAGACCTTGGCTCCTTTGGTTTGAACTCTTGTATGAGTTGCACCTGCGTGTAGACGGGCGGTTAGAGCACAGCGTGTGGCTCAGCGTCCTCACTGTCTGAGCAGCACCCGGACCAAGAAGCAGAGCGGTGCCAGCCCCCGGAGACCCTCCCGCCCCGCCCGCCCCCCCCAGAGGCTGGCGGGGCTTGTTTCGGGCCCTGAGGAAACCGAGCCAGTGTTTGGGTTACATCCCCAGCTGATTGACAGCCTGCACCCTTGCGTGGCGACTTAGAACAAACTCGGGGCTCAGCCAGGTGGTTTGCCCCTGGGGTCCCTTGGGCGGTGGCCACACTGTCACCCGCAGGCTCAGCTGTGCCCGGCGCCAGGGGCTCTTGCACGCTTCACCCACAGGCTGCAGGATGGGGCCCGCCTCGCCCACTCCCCGTGCTCTGCGCCCCGTGTAACCCCACCCTGCGTGCGATCCAGCTTCGGAGGAGGGGCTGGCCGAGGAGGGCGCTTGGGGGGGGGCAGCTGCCTCCCAAAGTCTGTGGAGGGGCTGAGGATTCAGGCGCCCCTGGAATGTTCTGGGCACCCGCGGGCTCTGTGGGACTGGGTGGGAGCTGGGAGGTGGTCTCTTCAGAAGCCCATGGGGCTCTGTGGCCCTTCACCCCATGCAGGCAGGTGGTGGAGGCTCCGCTCAGAGCGTGCTCAGGGGCTGCTGGCTTGGTGTCCCCATGCACATCTGAGGTCTCATCATGGCTCGTAGGAGCACTGTTGTCCCCACTTGGTCCCTGGAAGCTGACCATGACGTGAGGATTGGGGCGCCAAGTGTTTATGGAGGACGTGGTCCCGGGATACTTTGGGGGAAGGACCTGGAAACTGTGGAGGGCGCTGATGCACGGGTGGCCGCCACAGGCAGGGGAGCTCCCCTCGCTGGGACCCTCGCACATAGAGAATGCACCTCTGAGTCGTCCTCCCCAGGGCCCGGCTGCGGCCAGCATCTCCCCCAATGGGGGCCGAGGGTCCCGGGGCCTGGTTTCCTTGTGACCACAGAAGGTGCCCAGGGGGTGTGACTCACGGCCGAGGGTGGGAAGCCATGGGCTGCACAGGACCGTGACCCCTGGTGGGAACCATGGCGTCTCGGGTGAGAACGGTGACCCCTGGATGCAAACCATGACCCAGGGTTTGAACTGTGACCCCTGGTGGCAACTGTGACCCCTGGATGCAAACCATGACCCAGGGTTTGAACTGTGACCCCTGGTGGCAACTGTGACCCCTGGATGCAAACCATGACCCAGGGTTTGAACTGTGACCCCTGGTGGCAACTGTGACATCTGGTGGCAACTGTGACCCCTGGATGCAAACCATGACCCAGGGGGGAAACTGTGACCTCTGGTGGCAACTGTGACCCCTGGTGGGAGCCGTGACACCTGGTAGGAACTGTGACCCCTGGTGGGAGCCGTGACCCCTGGTGGGAGCCGTGACCCCTGGTGGGAATCGTGACCCCTGGTGGGAACTGTGACTCCTGTGTGCAAACCGTGACCCAGGGTTGGAACTGTGATCCCTGGTGGGAACTAAGACCCCTGGTGGGAACCGTGACCCCTGGTGGGAGCTGTGACCTCTGGTGAGAATTGTGACCCCTCATGGATACTGTGACCTTTGATGGGAACCATGACCTCTTGTGAGAATCTATGATCTTTGGTGAGAATTTTGACCCCTGGTGGGAGCATGACCTCTGGTGGGAACCATGACCCCTGGGGGGACCTCTGTGACCTCTGGTGAGAACTCTGACCCCTGGTAGGAACCATGACCTTTGATAGGAACTATGACCTTTGGTGATAACTATGACCTTCGGTGGGAATTGTGACTCCTTGTGGGAGCCGTGACCCCTGGTGGGAGCCGTGACCCCTGGTGAGTAGTGACCCCCGGGTGGGAATCATACCCTCTGCTGGGAGCTGTGACCTTGGGTGGTCAGAGGACACCTGCCCAAGGAGCTGACAGGGTCTGCTCTGTCACTGTTGGGTGACCCAGGACATCAGGAATGACTGGGGGTCCCCTGTTCCTTCGGGTCCAGGCCCTGGCAGTGCAGCCATCACCTTAGACGGCCGCTGACGGTCCTGGCGGGAGGGGGTCACAGGCGACCAAACCTCTAGGAGCCTCCAGAGTACATAGGACAGCACTGGGGAGTGGTCTCGGGCAGGGTGGGAGGGCGTCAGGAAGCAGACAGCTGGAGGAGGTGACGGCTGCAGGGGCTGAAAGCTCTGGCCCGCCTCTGGCTGAGAGACGCGCTCGGGGACACAGGGAGGGAGAGAAGGGTCAGAGGATGGAGACTCGGGACACTCACTTGGGAAGCTGCGTTCATCGTGGAGGAAACAAAGCGGTGATGGTACTGGTAGAAAGTGCCAGAAGCCAGGTCAGAAGCGTGGGTGAAGGCTGAGGGAACCCAGAGGAGAGTAGGAAAGGCTTGTCTGAGGGACGAGGCCAGCGGGCGGGAGGGCGTCCTTCCTGACGACCCTGGGGCGCGGGGCAGGCGGGGGCCCCGAGGTGGACACGCGCGGAGGCAACCACGTTGTCAGTGTCCGTGGGGCCGGGGAGCAGGCGGGGACGGTGCTGCCCGGGCGGGCTGTGCCAGGTGTCAGGGGCCGGCCCGAGGGCTCGGGGGGGGGGGGGGGGGGAGCCGCTTGCCCGGGGTACGGCCGGGAGGCTGCGGTCGCTGAACTGCGTGGCTGCCCGGGCCGCGCACCTGCTCATCGGCGCCCAGCGCCAGGCCCGAGGCGGGGTGGGGGGGCCTGGCCCTGCTCCAGTCGCAAAAGTAGGTGCACGCGGGAGATATGCCGGGTCCCCGATGCGCCTCTCGAAGCTCCGTCGTGACACACACATTAGGAGCGTTTACAGGTGACCGTGACCTGCCATCCCGTATTCTTCGCCTGAACAGAACCCTGCACTCGAACATTCTGGATCTCGCAATTTCGCGAGGCAGCCAAATTGTGCACCGCGTCTGCTTCCGTCCGTCTGTCCGTGGGGGGCTAGTGGGTTACTCAGGGGGGCAGAGGTCCCGCATGTAGCCCCCGCCCCCGCTTGACGAGAGAGCAGACCTGGAACTTCTGGAAGGGTTTCCTGTCTCCTTTCTGGGTCCCTCTGGCCCCGCAGAGAGGAAGCCTCAGGATGGGGCCTTCCCGCCCCCGCCCCGCCCAGCGGGCCCCAAAGGCGAGGCCGGGCCTGGGTCTCCGCCCCTCGCGCCCATGGCGGGCCAGGCCTCACCCCGGGGCCCCCCGCGCCGACGGCCGCAGATCACCGCAGGTCATTGTCGCAGAGGCCAGCAGCGTGCCGTCGAGGTGTCCATGGGGCGGGCCCCTCCTGGCCTGGCCTGCCTGCGGTGGCTGCCACGGGCCTGCGCTTGGCTCTGTCCTCACCTGGGCCTTCCCCTGTGAGTGTCTGTCTGTCCGCCTCGGGGGGACGCTGCATTTACGGCCCCCCAGCCTGTACGAGCTCGTCCTCACTAATTACGTCCGCCAAGAGAGTATTTCCAAAGGTCACGTGCTGAGGTTCCAGGAGGATGTGGATCTGGGGAGGACCCTGCTTGTCCAGGACGGTGCCTCCGGAGCCGGGGGGCTGGACCAAGGCCGCGGGGCCCATGCGCCCAGGGCCTGCCCCCAGCCCCCCTCCTGGACCTGGCCAGCTGGGCCCAGGGTGCTTTCAGGCAGCAGACCACTATTCGGATGGTTCCCTGGAACATTCCAGACCCTTCTCTTCCGCTCATAGTGGTCTTTCTCCTAAAGGCCCTTGTCACCCAGCAGCCCTGTGCACAGACCCCGGTGTTGCAAACGCCTGACTTACGTAAGCCCCCATCTGCCATTGCTGTTCTAGAATGTTCCAGGCTCCTAATAGAGTGAGCCTGGGAACAGAAGGCCACAGAAGGGAGCTCGGCTGTGCCTGTAGAGGTGGTGGTGCTGCTGCGGTCCTGCTCATGGTATCAGCAGAGGAGCCCTGGAGGCCACCCAGGGAGCGGGTGCCCCTTGTCACCGGCCAGCTCCCCTGCCGACCCCATCCAGGGACAGCGGCGGGGCCTGGGGCCGCCTTCTCCCCCAGAAGCCCACCACCCATTAGAGTCCCAACGTGGGTGTTGTGCTTGAGGAGTCGCCGCGTGGCCTCCGTTGCCGTCCCCGTAGTCCCACGGGGATGAGGCGGGTTCCCGAGGCACAGCCGGGACACTGAGGCTCTGTGACGTGTCATCATGTGGCCGCGTGGAAAGAGGGTGGTGGACGTGGGGCCCCTTCAGTCGTCAGCAAGCATTTGCTGAGTGTGAGCCTTTATGGGGCTGCACTCTGGGGCCCCAGGGGAGCGGGAGGCTCTTGCTGCTGTCAGGGGTGACGCTCCAGCGGGGAGGCGGGTGTCTCACATGCCAGCACCAGGGGCAGCTGGACCAGCGGGGACGAGGGCAGGGCCCTGCGGATTCCAGAAGGGGCGCGGGGAGGGGGAGCCACGTCGGGAGGAGGTGAGGAGGTGCACGCTCCCCCGTGGAGGAAGGCCACGCCCGGGTGTCCGAGTGACCGGGAGGCTGTGGCCCCGCTGCGGGCGGGCCCCTCCAGGTCCTGCAAGGGGCTGCGGCCTGCTGGGGAGCAGCTCACCTGTGCACACGCCGCTCGCACAAGTGTGCACCCACACGCACACGCGCGGCATAAATGCTCTCCCCGGGGCCGGTTTCAAGCTACCAACCGCTTAACAACGGGCTCGGGGCATTCCTCAGCATGTAGCCGCTGGCCTGCGGACAGAGAAAATCGCTCCGTTCAGCCCCGTCCCCCGGGGCCCACTGCACCCCCTGCCCCCCGGACCCCCTGCCCTATTCAAGCTGGGGTCTTTGTCCTGGGCAGGCGCCCAGGCCTTGCGCACCCTGGGAAGTTTGCAGGGGCCCCAGCTGCCCCCACCGCGGCCTGGTGGGGGCGGGGGGGGAGTGTTCCCGTTGCCCACCCGGCAAGCCCCACGAGGACCCCTCCTCGCCTCCGTCTCATACAGGAGAAGCTCCAGACCCTAGCAAGGAAGCCCTTGCTCTTGCAGACCTGGCTCCGTCCCCCCACCCACGGGTCGACTGCGGGGGGTGGGTGGCGTGAACCAGTCCGCCCGGGAGACGCTCTGGGGTCGGCCGGGAGCCAGGCCCCGTGGACCCCGGTTCCGGTCGGACTGTGTCCGGAGCTGTAATGGCAGAGCAGTTGTCGAGACCCCGGGGGACCCCGAGGGGGCCTGGGGATGGGGGGAGCGGGTCTCGAGCACGGAGCCCCTCTGGCCGCCGTCCCTGCCCGCTTGGGTGCTGGAGCCCTGCCTCGGGGGGCGCACAGCCCGAGGCCCCTGGCACGCACCCTGGCATCGGGACGCCGGGAGGCAAGGCCAGCGCCTGGGACCGGGCAGGTGCCAGGCTAGACCAAGAGGGGTGGCCGGGAGGGGCGGGGGCCCAGGCCTAGCTAGGGTGGGGCAGGGGGGCCTGGCCTGGTGCCGCAAGGGCGCCGCTCGGGAGGCGCTGCGATTGTCGTTTCCCTTGCGCCGGCATGATCCGCGCTGGGGGTTCCGGGCGCCGCCTCCCCGACCCGCGAGCCGCTCCGGGCCCCGAGCACAGCACTCGGGTGTTCATCCCCTGGGCCTCCCCAGGCTGCCGGGCCGTCTCCCGGGACTCCCCACACCGGGGGGCTGGGTCCCAAAGCCAAGTTGTGCGAGCGGTGCCTCAGGCCGGTGCAGGGCTGCTGGCGGGGGGCAGAGGGGGGTGTGCACAGGGCAGTGCCACGGGGCCCACGACAGCAAACCTGGAGGCAAGGTGCCCGCGGGCGGGAAGAGCGAGCTGGATGCCGCATAGTGGACGCCCCTGGAGGACAGCCGGCGCCGCCCGCCGCACACGGGGTCCACCCGGGAAGGTGGGGGCATGACCGGGCAGGGACGCCCCAGCCTCCTGGGTGCCCTGGGAGAGCGTGTGCAGAACAGACGGGGGAAGGCCTGGCGGCGCGGTGGACGGGCTGCGGGTCTCCGGCAGACCCCGTGTCTGCAGGGAGGAAGCGCTGTGGGTGCCCTCGGGGTGGCTGTGGGCGGCAGGGTCGCCGGACAGAGGCGTGGGAGCCCTGGTCCCGTCCGCCGGGGGGTGGCTGGCCTGGGCCCCCTGCCTCCCTTCTCGGGTACCCCGGGAGCGTGTACCGCCTGCTGCCGCCTCTCCCCCCAGCAGAGCGCTCACTGCCACGCGTGTCCCCTCCGCAGCCATCGTTAACCCCAAACAGCCCAAGGAGACACCCAAGAGCTTCAGCTTCGACTACTCCTACTGGTCACACACCTCGGTGAGTGCAGGGCCGGGGCTCGGGGGCGGGGGGCCGGGGCGGTGGGTGCTCGCTGGGTGGCCCCCCACCTGTCCCTTACCTCTCTGAGCTGCGTGTGTCTCTCTAAGCAGGGCTGCTGCTTGGGCAGGGGAGGGGGCGGGTGCGAGGCTGTTCCCCGTGTCCTCCCGGGTCACCCTGAGCGGGGACGGGCGTCGTCGGGGAAACGCCTGGGGCCCAAAGTAACCCTGTGCTCGGAGGTCACCCGGGGCTCCCGGCGCCTCCAGCCCCGCCCGCCGGCCCGCGCTCCCGGGCTGCCCCCCACCTCCGACGCCGTGGCTGGAGCGCGGGGTCTCACGCTGCAGCCTCTGCGCCCCGGCACGTGCGGTCCCCGTGCTGACTTGCCCCGTGCCCCCGAGCCGGCGGGGCTGGGACCCCCTGCGGGGAGCGTGCGCGTGCCCGGCCCGGGCGCGCCCAGCCTCCTGCAGCCGCGTCGTCTTCCAGCCCGAGGACATCAACTACGCGTCGCAGAAGCAGGTGTACCGCGACATCGGCGAGGAGATGCTGCAGCACGCCTTCGAGGGCTACAACGTGTGCATCTTCGCCTACGGGCAGACCGGGGCCGGCAAGTCCTACACCATGATGGGCAAGCAGGAGAAGGACCAGCAGGGCATCATCCCGCAGGCACGGCCGGCGCCCGGGGCGGGACCCCCGGGGGGGCAGGAGCCCTGCGGGGGGTTCCTGGGCAGGGAGAGATGCCCGCCGTCCGTTCACCGCGGGTGGAGACACGTGCCTGGGATGCTGCTGGGACCCCCCACCCAGCCTGACACCCCCCCCACCTCGCACACAAGGGCGGCCCAGAGCAGGGAGGGAAGGACCAGCTGTCATCCTGGGGGGGGGGGGACTCCGTGACTTGACAGCAGACAGCTGCTCTTCGGCTGCAGGCCTTCTCAGTGCCTTTGAGAGGGACTGTTGGGGAGCCACAGGGGCCCGGGGAGGGTGTCCAGCCCCAGCTCAGGTCGCCCGCAGCACCCCGGGAGCAGGGCCCCAGGAGCAGCCCCGTTGTCCAACGCGGTGTCCTTGGCCCTGCAGCTCTGCGAGGACCTGTTTTCCCGTATCAATGACACGACCAACGACAACATGTCCTACTCTGTAGAGGTAGGTGGGGCCCCGGAAGGCAAGGGGAGGTGGGGGAGGTGGGGGAGGTGGGGGGAGTGGGGGGAGTGGGGGGGCCCACCCAGACGTGGACAGCGATGCTTGTGGGCAGAGGGGGCCCCGGGGTGTGCACATGGACTGGGCTGGGCTGGCTGTGCAGGGGGCAGGGCCGGCAGGACGTGGGCTGGCACCCACCTCGCACAATCACACAGGCTGGGGGGTTCCTGCACGCCTTCCCCAGCCTCGCCCCTGCCCCAGGTCCCCGCTGTCGGCCTGTCCCCCCTGACGGTGGCACCTTGCCCCACCCCAGGTCCCCACTGTCGGCCCCGTCCCCCGCCCGATGGTGGCCCCGCACCCCTGCCACAAGTCCCCACTGGCAGCCCCATCCCCCCCAATGGCGGCCCCTCGCCCCTGCCCCAGGTCCCCGCTGTCGGCCGTGCCCCCCGATGGTGGCCCCGCACCCCTGCCGCAGGTCCCCCTGACTGCCCCATCCCCCCCCGATGGCAGCCCCTCACCCCACCTCAGGTCCCTGATGGTGCCTCTGCCCTGCAGGTGAGCTACATGGAGATTTACTGTGAGCGAGTCCGTGACCTCCTGAACCCCAAGAACAAGGGGAATCTGCGCGTGCGAGAGCACCCGCTGCTGGGGCCCTACGTGGAGGACCTCTCCAAGCTGGCCGTCACCTCCTACAATGACATCCAGGACCTCATGGACTCAGGGAACAAGGCCAGGTACGGCGGTACCCCCGGGGCTCTGCGAGACCCCGACGTGGGGAGGTGCCAGCCTGGGAGGGGCCTCGAGCGCCCCGCCCCGTCCAGCGGAGCACTGTCGCTTAGGTGGGGGCGGCTCCTCTAAGGGTCGTTGTGCCCTGGGGGTACCGGGGGCGTCCCTGGCGGCACCCGGGGACCTTCCCTGTGGGCTCAGAGGTCAGAGGTTGGGAGGCCCAGCCGTGCCGCCTCCGAGGACAAGCAGCCCTGCGGACAGGCCCGGGCAGGGCACCTGGGGAGGGTCAGCCGTGGGGGTGGGCCCTGGGGTCACGGCAGCCACCCCCCTCCCCGCTACCCAGGGCCCCGGGAGGGTGAGGGCCCTGCACGTGCTGCCGTAGGTGCAGGGTCACCACATGGTAGACAGCTGGGGCACCGACGCCCGCGACCTGGGCCGGCACCGTCAGCCGTCCTCACGCTCGCCGCAGAGTGACGGTGACCCCGTGTGCCTTGTCCCCCCAGGACCGTGGCCGCCACGAACATGAATGAAACCAGCAGCCGCTCCCACGCCGTCTTCAACATCATCTTCACCCAGAAGCGCCACGACGCGGAGACCAACATCACCACGGAGAAGGTGGGTGTGGCCTCGGCACAGGGGCCACCTGGGTGGGATCAGGGGTCAGGGGTCAGGCCCACCCAGGGAGCGAGGAGGCCCAGGCGGCCGCCAGCCCGCCAGGCATGCACCGTGCCCTCAGCCCGGTGCCGGCACCTACCGCCCTGCCCGGCGTGGGCCTTCACGGGGCGTTTGGCCCCCACCCCTGGGTGCAGGAGGGGCTGGGAGTGGGGGGCGCCGCAGACCTGGCGTTTGCCCCCATTGGCCTCCTGCCAGGTAGTTCTGGTGGAGTCGGGGCCGAGGAGGCTGGGGCCTGAGGAGGCTGGGACCCGAGGAGGCGGGGGCCGAGGGCTGTGCCGTCCCAGGGGTGGCCGCGGCTGTGGCCGGCTGGCAGGAGGGCCCCCAGCCTCCATGAGCACGAAGCCGGGGCTGTGCCACCCGCCGCACCCCAGTCCGGGTGCCTTTCCCACGTGCCTCAGCGGCCTCAGTGGCGCGGGGGCGGCCGTGTCCAGTGACGCAGCACGGGCACTCCTGGAGGGCAGTGGGGCAGGCTCAGGGCCTCGTGTGTCACCAGTGCCTCTGGCCGTCGGTGTCCGGATGTCTCTGTGTCATGTCCCTGATGCGCCGGCCAGGCCTCGTCCTGGGGGCTGCAGAGCGTGTGGGGAGGTCACCCACCCTGAGACCCGGGGCGCACGGTCGGCTTGGCCTGGGACTGTCCTCCCAGATCACGGGGCCCAGGGGCTCCGGGGGGTCAAGCGGGGCCTCCTGCCGCGACTGTCCCCGTGCCCTGGGTCCCGGGCAACGTCCTGCGTGCAGTGGCCATGGTGCGGGAGGGCACGCAGCCACCCCCAGGCCCCGGTGGCGTTGGGGGCCCCGTCCAGTCGCCGGGTCCCCGTGGGGCAGCTGAGCCGTGGCCGGCACGCAGGAACCGGGTTCACGACGCACCGGCCGTTTTAGGGGTGCGGGGGGTGCGGCCTGGGATGGGGGGCTTGAACCTCAGGCAGTGGCAGACGAGCCGTGAGGGGAGGGAGGCCGGGGGTCCGAGGCCCTCAGGCCCGGGGAGGGCGCGGCGCCTCAGGGGAGCGCCCCAGGGCGAGCTCGGGGGAGGGGGGAGCCCCACGGTGGCCCGCGGCCCGTCGCGCGTGTGACACGCCTGCCGTTTCAGGTGAGCAAGATCAGCCTGGTGGACCTGGCGGGCAGTGAGCGGGCCGACTCCACGGGCGCCAAGGGCACGCGTCTCAAGGTGGGCCCCCGACGGGCACGTGGCGGGCCCCCCTCGGCGCCCACGGTCGCCTCCGGGTGGTGGCTGCAGGGCGGGCGGGGGAGGCTGCGCCCCGGCACCAGGGGACTGAGGATGGGGGGGTGGTTGGGGAGTGTGGCCCCACAGGGACCGGCCGCCGGGCGGGTCACGGGGACACAGGCGGTGAGTCACATGGGGCGCGGTGTGAGGACCGAGCCCCTGTACCCCGCTCCCCGCGGTGCCCACGCGGGCGGCGGGCACGGTGGCACCGGGGCTCCCGGGAGCACGTGGGGGCGAGGAGGGCGGCCCTGGGGGACCTGACCGCCTTCTCCGCACAGGAGGGCGCCAACATCAACAAGTCCTTGACCACGCTGGGGAAGGTCATCTCCGCTCTGGCCGAGATGGTGAGAAGCGGGTTCTGGAACCGGGCGCGGGGCCGCGGGGCGCCTGCCTGCCGAGGACAGGGGGACAGGGGGGCTCCGGGACAGGGGGGCGCGGGCGCGGGGCGGCAGTGGGGCGGCGGGCCCTGTGACTCCGCGTCCGTGCGCCGCACCCAGGCCTCTGTGCCGAGAGGGCGAGCCCGGGGAGGGAAGAGCCGCAGGGCGCCCGGCCCCCCGCCCCCCCCGCCCCCCCCGCCCCCCCCTTCGGCTCCTCACACGCCGTCTGCTCTCTTGCAGGACTCCGGGCCCAACAAGGTAAGCGGCTCTTCGGCTCCGGGGGAGGAGCGGGCGCGAGCGCCGAGCGCCTTTAGCTCCAGTCGTTCCGCAAAGGCCTCGGCAGCGAGACTCGCCTGGGCCCGTGCACCTCGCGGCCCTCGCTGAGCCCTGGGCTGTGCTCGAACAACGCAGGCTCCCGGGCCGCGGCGCTCGGGGGACGTAGCGGACGCAGAAGCAGCACCAGCGTCCGCTCTGAGCCGGTATAAATCCCCTGAAGGAAAAAAATGGGCTGAGCGCGAGCCCCACGCGGGGAAGCTCTAGTCGCCCGGCCGGGGAAGCCTGCGAGGGCAGGTCGCTGCAGGGCTGAGACCCGAGGGCCGGCCGGGCAGGCGGGAAGCCCAGGCTGAGGTGCTCGAGTGGCAAAGCGTTGGTTTACGTGAGGGAGCGTGGAGGAGGAGACGCGAGGAACGTGCGATCGACTATGGGGCAGCCGTGTGGGGAAATGTGTTAGGAGCCGCGAGGAGACGCGGGAGGAACGAAGCAGGGGTCTGAGAGCCGCTGCCTGTGGGGACAGCGTGGATATCTGTGAGGGGCTACGTGAATGCTTTTGTGAGGAACTGGATGGGAAGTGCGTGTGGAGCTGCGAACAGTGTGAGGCATCGTGGAAGAACCTGAACACCGAGGAACTGCGCCAGGAAGTACCTGGAACGCTGTGCGGCAAGTGTGGGAATCCGGCGAGGGAGTTGTGAGGAACCGTGTGGGCCGCTGTGAAATCCTGTGCGTAGAACTTCGGGAGGAGGTGTGAGAATCGGGGAAAACGCACAAGTGACTAAGGGACTGTAACGCGGACCGTAGAAAATTGAAATCACGACGGCACGTGAGGATTTGTCTGTGACGAAACGTGTGTGCAACCGTATGACGAGTTATGAGTAAACGTGCGCTGTGGGAAGGACTGGAGAATGGCGTGGGGAGCTAAATGGGTAACTGTGCGAGGAAATCGAGGAACTATGCAGAAAGTGAAGCGGAACCATGTGAAGACTGAGGAAATGTGAGAGAAAGTGTATGAAATGGTGTGGGGACGGTGCGTGGGACCCGTGGAGCTGTGCGGCGAGCTAGGCAGGAACTGTGTGAAGAACTGTGAGGAACTGCGACAGTGTGGGCGATAGGGGAATGGTGTGGGAAATACGTGGGAATTGTGTGCAGGGGGAACCTGGAGGAACTGTGTGCGGACCTGGGAAAAACTGGGAGTCGCTCTATGAGGAACCGTGCGGGGGACTGTTTAGGGCAAGCACGAGGGACTAGTACGGGTAAACACGCAGGAAGTCTGGAATTGTGTTAAGTGTTGTGAGGAACTGTGTGGAACGTGTGAGGAACCACACTGAAACGGAGAGGAAGTCTGTGAAACGGTGTGGGGCCCTGCATGGGAACTTGGAGGAGCTCTGTGTGGGACTGTGAAAAGCTGGCGACTGGACGGATGAGAGGAATCGTGAGCGATTATGTGGGGACGTATGTGAGAGAGCACCGTGTGGACTCACCTGAGGAACTCTGCGAGGAACCTGTGGGGACTGTGAGGAACTATGAGAAAAACTGTGACAAACTGAGGAGCTGAGACACTGTGTGAAGAAATGTGTTAAGAACTATGAGAAGGGATCCCTGGGTGGCGCAGCGGTGTGGCGCCTGCCTTTGGCCCAGGGCGCGATCCTGGAGACCCGGGATCGAATCCCACGTCAGGCTCCCTGCATGGAGCCTGCTTCTCCCTCTGCCTGTGTCTCTGCCTCTCTCTCTCTCTCTGTGTGTGACTATCATAAATTTAAAAAAAAAATTAAAAAAATAAGAATTATGAGAAAATGTGAGGAACTCTTCCGGGACCTGTAAAGGAACTGCTTGGGAACACTGTGAAGCAACTATCTGTGAAGTGTGTTATGAAGTGTGCAGGGAACCGTGTGAGAGATTGTGTGGAACCACGAGAGCACGCGTGTGGAACTACGTGAGGGAACTGTGGTGAACTATGTGTGACTGTGAGGAACTGGGTGGGAAACTATGTAGGAAGTGTGGGTTTCTGTATGGGGAACTGGGGGAAGCGTGGGACTGTGAGGAACCGCGTGAGAACTCTGTGGGGCTGTGAGAAGCCTTGTTCATGACTGTGGACTCCGAAGAACTATTGAAATGTAGGAGAAAATCTGTGGACTAGAGTATAGAACTGTGTAAGGGATTGTGAAAGGAACTTTGTGAGGAACTTAGGAACTATGATGGAATTTTGAGAAACTGAAGGAATTATGAGATACCATTGGGAAACTGTGAGAACTGTGAGTTGTGAGGATCCGTGTGTGCTTTGTGGAATTGTGAGAGGAAGTAGGTGAATGGTTGGGACACAGTTGTGTGAGGAACTGTGAGAAGCAATTTGAGAAAATACATGAGGAACTACATGATTCTGAGGATTTCCGTGAAGAATTGTGAGGAACGGTGTGAGGAACTGTAAGTGAAGAATCACGAGGCACTTGGCATAACTATAAGAAATGTGTGAAATGGTGTGGAGGACTGTGTGGGGATTGTGTGAGTGACTTTTAAGGGAGTTTTTGGGGAGCTATGAGGAACTCTGGAATGATTAGGGGGCTACATGGAGAACTCTGGTAAACTTTGTGGGGAAGTTTGAAGAACTGAGTAGAACTGTGAGGATGTGAGAGAAACTATGACAAATTATGTGGAGAATTATGAGGAAATATACATGAACTCTATGAGAAACTGTGTGGAACTGTGAGAGGAAGCGTGTGTGGGAAAGTACAGGGGCTGTGAGGGAACCAACCGTATGGGAACCATGTGAGGGACAGTCCACAGTCCCTCCCACAATTCTCCTCAGTTACTTACCGAGTTCCCCACACAGTCTCAGTGCAGTTCTTCACACTGTTCCCGACAGTTCTACGCGCACAGTTCCCACCTAGTGGGAAAGGGAATGTGTTTAAGGAACTGTGAGAAATTTTTTGGGGGGAAATGCATGCAGAACTGTGTAACAGACTATGTCAGGGATTTGTGTGGAGAATTGTAAGAAACTCCGAGGGAATGTGTGTGGAAGCGTGTGGAAAATTGTGTAGGATCTGTGTGAGAGTGTGTGTGTGTGTGTGTGTGTGTGTGTGGACTGTTGGGAACTGAGGAATGGTGTGAACTATGAAACCATGTGGAACTGTGAGAAGCTGTGAAGAATTGGGAGGAACTACATGTGGATTTTGTGGGACTGTGGGAGGAAGTGTGAAAAATTGTGCGGGGAGCTGTGTGAGGAACTATGAGAGGATGTGAGATGGAAACTACGTAAGGCGCCACATGAATTCTGTGGAGAACTGTGAGCAACTGTAAGGAAGCAGATGTAGGCCGTAGGAATTGTGAGGAGCTCTGTGCGCACTGTGTAAGGACACACGTGGAATGGGTTCGGGGAACTAAGTCATAACCATGTGAAGAAACCGAGGAACTGGGAAGAATTAAGAATTGTGTGAGGAGCTGTTTACGGAACCACAGAGAGAAGCATGCATGGAACTGTTAGGGGTGGTGTGACGACGGACTATGCCAGGAACTGAGAAGAATGGTGTGAGGACCTGAAAGGAACTTTGTGAGAAACCATGTCAGGGACTGTGAGAAGAGCTGTTTGGCAAGCTGTACGTGGAGCTGTGTATAGAGTTGTGCGGTACCGTGTGTGGAATTGTGTGAAGAGTCACGAGGAACTGTGTGATGAGGAATTGTGTAAGGATCTGTGTGAGGAGATGCGGGGGGAGCGCCAGGAACTAGGTGAGAAACCGAGGAACCGCTGGGGAGGAACGGCGTGAACTGTGAGAAACTGTGGAACTGTGAGCGTAAGTGTGCAACGCGGTGTGGGGACCATGTGAAAGCGCTGAGGACGTCTTTGGGAACTGCAGGACTGTGTGGGATTATGGGTGGGGTGTGAGGAGCTGCAGTGGGACTGTGTGGGGAACTGTAAGAGACAGAATTGTGGGAGGGGTCGTGGGGTGGGGAACTAGGTTGGAGCTGTGAGAAGCTCTTTGGGGAAATGCGTGAAGAACCGTGAAGGGCTGTGTCAGGGGCTCTGAAGGATTGTGCGGAACTGTGTGAGGAGTTCCGGAGAGATCTGTGTGGGGATCTAGGTGCGACTGTGGGAAGAACTAAATAAGGCACCGTGAGAGGGAACTGTGTCCTGAAGTGTGGGTGGGACGCAGCGTGCGACGGATCGTGCAGAATTGTGTGAGGGCCCGGAACTGTGCGGGGAGCTGCGGGGAGCTGCGTGAGGGAGTGAGGAAGGGACTGAGGTGATGTGTGAGGCACCGCGGGAGCTGTGTCGAGTGCCGTGGGGCAGGTTGCGATAGAAACTTTTTTGGAAAAAAAAAAACAACACTTTTTCGGGAACGGAAAGTGAGTGAGAAAGTGTTTGAGGACCAGGGCCTGGAGCAGGGGCCTGGGGGCGCATAGCCGAGGAGGCGGGAGCCGGCGGGGCCTGGTCGAGGTCTTCAGTCTCCTGTCAGGCGGTGGCCGATTGTGGCCGAGCGGGGCGCGGCGCTGGGTTTCACCTGTTGCTCAGGCCGCTGCACCCAGAGCAGGTGGGAGCGGGGTGGCCTGTGGCAGGCGGAGAGTGGAAGTCAGCGCTGGGAGGCCCCGGCGTGAGGCGACGGGGGCTGCAGCACGAGCGCGGGGCTGCCGGCGTGGAAAGAGCGGCGGCCCCGCGGGTGACTGGCCTGGTCCTCGCGGAAGGGGCCGCGTGATCGCGGGGCTTTACCGTGGAAACGCGGCGTGTGACGAGGGCGGCGCAGGAGTCGGCCTCGGGAATTAAACAGACAAGGTAGAACCGCAGCTTGCGCGCGCCAAGTGCCGGGAGGACGAAGGCGTCAGCCCCGGGAGCTGCGGGGAGGCCCGCGAGGCCGGCGGCTCCTGAGCTCCCCTCAGAACTGAGGCGGACGATCAAGGATGAGCTGATGAGCTCGTGCGGGGGTTGGGGGGTGCCGGGGGCCGGGGCCGCGCGTGTCCGCAGGGGCTCTGGGGCAGCGGCACCGAGGCAGGAGGCGCTGGAGACTAGGGCACGGCCAGGGGCCTCGGTGCGCCCGAGTCGAGCCTCCGAAGCCGTAGCTCGCGCAGCCCGTGGCTCCCCTGAGCCGCCTTTGCCCCGGTGGAGGAACCCGCCGCGGGGGGCCGGGGCCGTGGAGGACGCCTCGTCCCCAGGGTCCGCGGCCCGTGACCTCCGTGCGCAGGGAGAGAGGCCGGGCGCCGCCGAGGGCGCTGGCGCCTTTCCCGACGGTTCTGCGTGAGGGGCGGGGGGCTCAGGTCGGTCCTTCTGGGGGAGCGGAGGGAGGCCATCGGCTGCGGCCGGCGTGTGGCCCAGGGGCTCGGCGGGAGGACCGGGGAGGCGCCTGAGGGCAGTGACAGAAGCGGGCTTCCGGCGCCCTGGGGTTTGGGGGGGAGGCCTGAGGCCCGGCCCCCGCCTGCAGCAGCGCTTGACTCTGGGGACCCTGTGCTTTGCCTCCCCCTCCACTGCCCCCTCCGGTGGGCTCAGGGTTGACCTGGAATGTTCTTCCCCACAGAACAAGAAAAAGAAGAAGACCGATTTCATTCCCTACAGAGACTCCGTGCTGACCTGGCTCCTCCGGGAAAATCTGGGTGAGGGCTCTGGGCCCCCGCGATCCCCGGGGTTCCGACTTCCGCCCCGGGCCCACAGCCTGCCTCCTCCTGGGAAGGGGCCTTCTGCCACCAGGGGGCCCCTCACCGTCCTGGGCCGAGCCTGATGCAAACCTGGGGATCCTTCCAGAAGGCCTGGGCAGGCGGCCGGCGAAGGGCTAAGGGGAGCAACTGCGGGGAAGGAGGATGCCCCCTGACACCTCTGTGGGTGCCCCCGCTTCACGCCCCTGACGCCCAGAGCAAGTGCGCACCCCTCGCTGGGACCCCGTTTTTCGGGGAGCGCTGCCTGCTTGCGGGTGTTTTGGGAGATGCCATATGTCACCCCTTCTCCCTGACACGGGGGGATGGAGACTCAAGCGTCCCAATCCTGATCCCCTTTCCTCCCAAAAATAGCCTTGGGGGTCTTCCCTGGCCGAGTCCACAGCTTGGGAGGCTGACGCCCAGGAAGGTAAACTGAGTCTTGGGCTGACCCGGTGAATGTAGGCAGCTGGGCCCTACACAGCCATCCTCGGCCTCGTGGCTACGGCCTGGGAGCCCCGCTGGCCAAGCCGGCGCCCCGGAACCATGGCCGCGGGACACACGTCCCTGAGTCAAGGAGAGGCCGGCGGGCCACCCCTGAGCACCGCCAGGCCGCTGACTGTTCTGAGCCCTCGAGTGATCCGGCGGCATCGGAGCCGAAGCCGGACGTCCACTGCCTCGCGCAGGGCAGGGCACCACCCGACACCGCGCTCCGCGCTGCCCTGGGCCAGGACACGGATGTGAAATATTCAGAAAAATGTTCTAAATGAGAAAGATGAAAACGAAAGAAATCGTTGCATCCTGCGTCGGCCTGGATGCTGAAGCTCTAAAGCAAGTAGCAGACGCCTGAGCTTCGCCGCGGCTCCCCTCTTCCTGGTGGGGCGGCCTGGCTGGTGGAGAAGAGCCCCACGCGAGAAAAGCACGCTGCCCAAGGAGAATAACCGAGGCGCCCGCTGCGGTGGGGAAGGCCAGAACCCCGTGCACACGTTGGCCCGTGACTCGGTTTACCTGTCTGGGCCTCGGCCTCCCCAGCTCATGGGCAGGAGGGGACAGGGGAGAGAGGAGCCCGCATGACGCGGCCTTCTTCCCGCAGGCGGGAACTCGAGGACGGCGATGGTGGCGGCCCTGAGCCCCGCGGACATCAACTACGACGAGACGCTGAGCACGCTGAGGTGAGGCCTGGCTCCAGGAGGGCGTGGACCCCTCTCTGCCCGTGTCAGGAGCGCCGCTTGGGGGTTGGGGTGCGGCCACCTCAGCTGGGCAGCTCCTCGAGGCTCCAGGGGGCTCCTTCACGGCCCCGTCCATTCCCGGCACCCAAGGGACCCCAGCGGCCCCGGACGCCTGCGGTCGCAAACCAGATCCTTCCCGAGCAAAGGGCAGGGGGCGTCCCGACCGTCCCCGTGGCTGCGGGGTGGGCGGCCGGGCCGGGGAGCCTGGAGCTGGCCCTGCAGGAGGCCGTATGTTGCCCCAGGTCACACGCCACCAGTGGAAAAGGAGTGGGGTCCCCATGCGGGTCCCCGTGCACACATGCACACCAACCCATGACACTTAGGAGTGCAGGCTACACTCGCCACTGTCACCCTGGGTCCCCCTGCGGTCACACTTGCTCCCCCCACCCCGGACCACAGGTCCAGGTGCAAAGGCCCCCCCCAGGGGGAGAGGTGCCACCCCATCCCTGCTCCTCCTGGGGACTCGGTTCCCCCAAGCGGGAGGGCAGCCCTGGCTGACCCACCTGTAGGTCTCTGGCCGTTGGCCTCCTGACTCCAAGTGGGGCGACCTGTCCCCCCACTGTGCCGCACGCCAGGGTCCCCCCTCTCCACCGCGGCTCTGCCCCGGGCCCCTTTGGGCCTGCCGGGCACGGGCACAGCCCACGCTCCCTTGGCCGCCAGGTACGCCGACCGGGCCAAGCAGATCCGCTGTAACGCCGTCATCAACGAGGACCCCAACAACAAGCTGATCCGTGAGCTGAAGGACGAGGTGACCCGGCTGCGGGACCTGCTGTACGCCCAGGGTCTCGGGGACATCACCGACAGTGAGTGTCTGTGCCCGCCTGTCCCGGGTCCTGGGCAGGCAGCTCCTCGGGGCCCGGGTCGGGCCGCCCCATGGCCGTGCCGCCCGCACCCTAGCCCTGCTCCAAGTCCCCGGGCGAGCCACCTCGGGTGGGAGGCTGGGGTTTCCGGCCTCGGCCTGGGTGGACTGCATGGTGTGGGATTGGCGCTGGCCCAGGCAGGCCGCGACGGTTCCTTGGAGGCCACACCGGCGTGCCGTGGGTGCTGGGGTTGCGGCGGTCCCTGAGCGGCCGCCCAAGCCCCCCGCCCCCAGCCTGGTGGCCGCCTGCAGCGGGGTGCCTCGGACCCTCTGGAGACAAACCTGTTCTTCTGTTTCTCTGTCTCTCCTCCTCCCCCACGCCTCCCCTCCCCGTAGCCAACACTGTGCCCGGAGGACCCAAATGTGTGTATCCCCCTTGCTCTCCGCTTCCCGCTTCTGTCCCTGCTCCGCGGGGTGTAGGGCAGCACGGCGGGAGGGGCCTGCCCAGCCCCCCTCTGCCGTCCCCCCTTCCGGGGGCTGGGGCTACAGCTCTCTTGCTCAGGCACCTGATGTGCAGGCGTCGCGCCCCGCGCCCCCGGTTCGGCCCCGTCCGTGTGGCCATCAGGCCAGGGGGCCCTCGCGGGCTGGGAGTGGCTGAGCTCGGCCCATCGAGCGCCCTGTGCCCCCAGAGGCCGGGGCAGCTCAGGAGGGCGCAGGGGCGCACGGAGGGCCGGGTCTGCCCCTCCGGCTCCCGGCCCCACACCCCGAAGCCCCCGGCCCCGGAAAGGCCGCCAGAGCCCCAGCCCGCGTCTCCCTCTGGCCTTGGTCCGCGGGGTGGCGCCTCCCTGAGCCCGGGGCCGCGGGGTGCCCCCTTCTGTCCTGTTCTGCCCCGGCACCCCGTGCTGTCCTGTTTGCCGCTGCTCTGCTGTGTGTCTGCTTCTGCCAGGGGGTCTGGGCACCTTCCGCTAACCAGAGGGTGTCCTCGCCCCAAATCCCAGTCTTAGTGGGGGCACGGAGCCCCGGGGTGGCCAGAGCAGGCTCTTTGGGGTGGGGGCTCCCTCAGGGGTCCCCTGTTCTCCTGTCCACCAGGGTGTTCTTGGGGCCCATTCTGCGCCCGGTGGGGCCGGACAGCTGGTGCGGCGCGGTCCCCGCACCTTGGGGGCACAGGGCGGGCGCAGAGAGGATGATGGGTGCCAGGGCCCTGGGTGCAGGAAGGCCACCGGGCGGTGACAGCAAAGGCGAGGGGCGGGGTGGGGGCACAGGGAGGCCACTCCCGGGCACGGGGGGCAGGGGGCCGCAGGCCCGGGTGGGGCGGGGGGGTAGAGAGGAGCTCGAGGGGTGCCCTGCTGCGCCGGGTGCTGGGGGCTCTGGGGCGGGGTCCCCGGGCCGGGAGGTGGCAGGCAGCCTTGCATGTGCTTGTCCACGCGGCCCCGCGCTGCACCTGCTGGGGCTCCTGCTTCCGCCTCTCTCCACCCACCTCTTGCTCTTTCCCAACTCGGTCTTTCTTTTCTCTCCCTCCCGTGTGTCTGCGCCCCCCCCTTCCTCCCGTAGACGTGTCCGACCTTGAGAACAATAACCGTAACCGTGGCGGGGCGGAGCTGAGTCCAGCCCCTGACAATCTCTCCACAGTGACCAACGCCCTGGTGGGCATGAGCCCCTCGTCCTCGCTCTCGGCCCTGTCCAGCCGCGCCGCCTCCGTGTCCAGCCTGCACGAGCGCATCTTGTTTGCCCCGGGCAGCGAGGAGGCCATCGAAAGGCTGAAGGTGAAGGCGGGGACGCCACCTGTGGGGGGCCTGGACCGAGGGGCCGGCCGAGCCCCCTCCTCCCGGGACGGGCGCGGTGACAGCGTGGGGTGCACGCCGTGTGCACGGGCGCAGCGTCAGGGGTACCCCCGCCAGTGCCAGTGCCACGGAGCGGGCGGCCGGGGGGCCTGGGGCTTCTGTGCCCCTTCCCGGTGTTCTGGGCTCACCCCTGCCGGGTTCGTGGTGATGGGCTGACTGGGGGGCTGGGCTGTGCGGGGCGGGGGCGGCTGAGGGGGTGGGACAGGGGCCGGACCGAGGCCGGGGTGGGGCGCGGGGTGGGTGGGTGACCCTGGGGTGTGGGGCCAGGAAGGAAGCCAGGAGCTGGTGCTGACGTGGGCGGTGCTGGCCGTCCGCGTCCCAGGAATGGCCGGGGGACGTCTGTGCCTCAGAACCACTCTCGGTGTTCCCGCGTGTCTCTTGGTGTCTCCATGTGCCCCTAGTGCCCTCGTGTGTCTCACAGCGTCCCTGTGTCTCTCAGTGTCCTGAGTGTCTCTCAGTGTCCCCGCATTTCTCGATGTCCTGCGTGTCCCTGGTGCCCATGCGTCTCTCAGTGTCCCACGGGTCTCTCAGCATCCCTGTGTCTCTCGGCATCCCTGCCTGTCGCTACGTGTCCTCATCTGTCTCTCTCTGTCCTCGTCTGTCTCTCCACGTCCCTGCGTGTCTCTCACTGTCCTGCACGTTTCTTGGCATCTCTGTGTGTTTCTCAGTGTCCCTGTGTCTCTCAGTGTCCCATGTGTCTCTCGGTGTCCCCGTGTCTCTCAGCATCCCGGCATCTCTCAGTGTCCCCAGGTGTCTCTCGGCATCCCCATGTGTCTCTTGCCCCTGCACGTCTCTCAGCATCCCTGTGTCTCTCAGTGTCCCCGGGTGTCTCTCAGCATCCCTGTGTGCCTCTCATTGTCCCCACACGTCTCTCAGCATCCCTTTGTCTCCCAGCATCCCCACATGTCTCTTGGTGGTGTCCCTGCGTGTGTCTCTGTCTCTTGTGTCTCGCAGTGTCCCCATGTCTCTCACTGTCCTGTGTGTCTCTCCATGCCCCAGACATTTCTCGGTGTCCCCATGTGTCTCTCTGTGTCCCCATGCGTGTCTTGGTGTTCCCGTGTCTCTTGGTGTCCCCAAGTCTCTCGGCATCCCTGCATGTCTCTCTGTGTCCCTGTGTCTCTCAGCATCCCCATGTCTGTCTCTGTGTCTCTCAGTGTCCCCATGTCTCTCCATGTCCACACACATCTTTCCATGTCCCCATAAGTGTCTCGGTGTCCCCATGTCCCTCGGTGTCCCCGTGTCTCTCTGCATCCTCGTGTCTCTCCGTGTCCCTGTGTCTCTTGGTGTCCCTGTGTCCTTCTGTGTCCCCGTGTCCCTCGGTGTCCCCATGTCCCTTGGTGTCCCCATGTCTCTCCGTTTCCCCATGTCTCTCGGCATCCCCATCTCTCTGTAACCCCCACACGTCTCTCCATGTCCCCTTGTCTCTCCGTGTCCCCGTGTCCCTTGGTGTCCCCATGTCTCTCCATGTCCCCATGTCTCTCAGCATCCCCATCTCTCCATGTCCCCATGTCTCTGTGTCCCTGCACGTCCCTCCATGTCCCCATGTGTCTCTCTGTGTCCCCGTGTCTCTCCGTGTCCCCGTGTCCCTCAGTGTCCCTGTGTCTCTTGGTGTCCCTGTGTCTCTCAGGGTCCCCGTGTCTGTGTCCCCATGTCTCTCAGCGTCCCTATGTCTCTCCATGTCCCCGCACATCCGTGTCCCCACACATCCCTTCGTGTCCTGTGCGCGTGCCTCTCTCCCTCCAGGTTTATTTTCCCTTCCGTCTGCCGTCTGGCTGTGTCCGCAGGAGAGACTTGTGTCCGTGGGCACGTCAACCCCTCAGCCCTGCACCTTGACCTTCCGGGCATCGTGCTGCCTGGGCCGACCCGGGAGCTGGGGCCTTGGCGCCTGCTGACCTGGCCGTGCGTCTGCCCCTTGCCTGGCGGCCGGGCCCGTGTCTGCTCACGCCCCAGGCCCCCAGCCTCACTCTGCTCTGTCCCCCTGTCCAGGAGACGGAGAAGATCATAGCCGAGCTCAACGAGACCTGGGAGGAGAAGCTGCGGCGGACGGAAGCCATCCGGATGGAGAGGTGGGTGGTGGGGAAACTGAGGACTCCGGGGCCCCCGCCTGGGGCTCTTGCTCCTGGGGGTGGCCAGGCCCTCCTGTGGGACAGGCTCATCCGCTCTCACCGGGGATTCCCACCCCCGTCACCCATGGCCCCGTTGACCCGATCCCTGATCAGGTGACTGGCCCTCCATCGATGGGGGGCCGCCCGGGGCTGCGTGACCGGAGCCCTCCTGCCTCCTGGTTGGCCAACTGGTTGGTGGGGACGAGGCTGGTCCCGCGGCCTCGGGGCTTGGGCTGACCTGGACGCTGTCCCCGCAGGGAGGCCCTGCTGGCCGAGATGGGCGTGGCCATGAGGGAGGATGGCGGCACGCTGGGGGTGTTTTCTCCCAAAAAGGTAGGTGCTGGTTCCAGTTCTGGGGCACGGCCTGACCCGGACACGGCCGGCGGCCCACCACCCTTTGTGGGGTGTCAGAGGGCTCCTCTGGGAGGAGAGGGGGCGGGTCCGGCACCGGGGGCCGCCAGACCTCCCCTGTGGGGGGACCTGGCCCAGCCTCCTCACAGCAGGATGTCCCCGGGGCCTTAGGACGTCCAGGTGGGTGTCTCTGCTGAGGAGTGGACGGGGGCCCTCGGGGCTGAGGCCAGACTGGGGCAGGGTCGGGCTGACAGGAGGCTGGGAGGCAGCCGCCCTCTCGGAGCTCAGCGGAAGCGGGTCTGGCTGACCCGGCCGGGCCTCGGCTTCTCCCTCCCAGGCCTGGTCTCCTGGCCCCGGCCCTGTCAGCCGCGGGCCTCAAGGGGAGCAGAGCACCACCCCCTTCAGTAGCTCAGGTGGGGTGTGATGTGAGCCCTGGGGAGAAGTCTGGTAATTCTAGGACCCCGGTCCCCCCTTCACCCCAAGAGGGCCCGACCCTTAGAGCTCCTAGGAGCCAAGTTCCAAGCTGGGAGGCCTCTAAGGAGGTGGTGACAGTCTGCTCTGACCACAGCTCGGGGCTCCCCCGGCCCTGCCTGTGACACGGGGTCAGTGAGGACGCGCCTGCCCCCTCCCTAGAGCAGCTTCACCCTGGCTGGCTTCTCACCCTGGCTTTGTTTGGAGTGAAGCGTTTCTGTGTTGCCTAAACCTGAAGCCAGAGGCACGTGTAGCGCCCACGGTGCGGCTGGGGACCCCACGGCAAGGGGGGTGGATGCTGCTGTGATGCATTCATCAGCCAGGTGGCCCTCCCTGGGGACAGGGCCATGCACTCCGGGCCGGGAGCCAAGGGGCAGGATGGGCCAGGGCCCGGAGGCGGGGGGAGGAGGGGTGCCTGGGAGGACCTGTGGGCAGGCTCTGTGCTGGGGAGCGGGTGCTACGCTGCTTCACGTCCCCCCCCACCCCCGTAGGCCTTTCGTTCTCATTTGGAATGGATTGTTTGTGGGCTGCCAGCCCCTGCCCCCTCCTGGGGGGGTACCCAGGACCACCGTGCAGAGCCGTGGGGTGGGGGAGGTGGCTGGGGCCGGTGGCAGAGGAACACTGGACGGCCCTGGTCCAGGCGCTGCCCTGGGAAGGCTGGCATCCCGGGGACTCTGGTGAAGCGCACGTGCCAGCTGGGCCCCTGCTCAGCCCGGCCGGCCAAGCTCGGCTCTCGTGCTCGGGAGAAGGGCTGGTTGGGGACAGTTGTCCCTGGTGTCCGACGACCAGGACTTCACAGTCCTGCACAGGGTGGGGGGCCTGTGGGACTTACCGTGGAGGCTGCTCGTTCTGAGGTACCCAGCGGGAAGCCGAGGATGCTATCCCCGCCTCCGCCAGCTTGCAGGACCCTGGCCTGGCACACCGTGCGGGGTGGCGCTCCCGAGCTCAGGAAGCGGGTCTAGGGCCCCAGTGGGCGAAGCCTGCGGGGGCTGCCCTGGGAGGCCCAGGCTACTGAGGGCAGTGCTCAGATAGGGTGGTCACCTTTCACACACTCGTGGATGAGAGGGGCCCGAGCCGGGCGGCCCAGCAGGGACTACTTTCACAGCGTCTGCTCCAAGCCCCAGGCCAGATCCCTGTCCAGTCAGCATCCTAATCCTTCTGGACTCACAGATCCACTGGTGCTTCAGTTGGAGCGGGGTCCTGGAGCCCCCTTTCGAGGCAGAGGAAGGGACCCAGAGCATGGTGCCCCGACCCTGCAGGACCCAGCCTGCACCCTGTATATCCAAGGGCACACCCTAGCCCCAGCAGCACCCTGGGCTCCCAGCCCGTCTGAAAGCCCAGCACCCACTAGGTGCCTTCCACTGGCAGCCGCCTGCCCCCCTGGTTCTGAGCTCCTGGGCTCCTCAGAGAAGCCACCTGGGAGGACACCGTCCCCATGAGGCCAAGCCTGGGGCTGGTGGCAGTCTGGGCGTGAGGAGACGGGTCAGGTGGGTGGCCAGCACTGGGTGCCTGCGCCCCCCCGGGAGAGCTGACCCCCCCTTTTTCCTCAGACACCACATCTTGTCAACCTGAATGAGGACCCCTTGATGTCCGAGTGTCTCCTGTACTACATCAAGGATGGCATCACCAGGTGGGGGTCTCGGGGGCTAGGCTCCCCCTGCAGAGGGGCTGCTGAGCCTGGCATCTGCTGGAACGTTGCTCTCCGCCCGTGCTTGTCGCTGGAGACAACGCCGACGGCTCCTCTGTGCCAAGTGGCTCCCCTGGGCCGGGCTGTGCGTGGGGCATCCCCCATCTGTGTGCACCCCGGGCGTTTCCCCAAGGAGCCCACTGGGTATCCCCACGAAGGGGCGGGGACAGGCCGGTGGGTGGTGTCGTGGGCACACTGGGTCCAGCCGGTGCTGACGGTCCCCCGCCTCTCCCCAGAGTGGGCCGGGAGGATGCGGAGCGGCGGCAGGACATCGTCCTGAGTGGGCACTTCATCAAGGAGGAGCACTGCGTCTTCCGGAGTGATTCCCGAGGGGGCAGTGAAGGTATCTCTGCCCCCCTGTGCCCCCTGTCCCCCCATTGCCCCTGGTGCTGCCAACCCTCAGGCCTGAGGGGGGCTTGCGGGCTCAGCCAGGCTCCCCGTCAGTCCCGGGGAAGCCCCTCCGTTGGAATGGGGTTCTGAGTGCTGGGCTCTGGACACGGGGCTCCCTCCCCGTGCCAGGAGTGGGCCGGGGTCTTCCTGGGCAGGAGGATAGTAAAGCCGTGAGGAATGAGCCCGGATGAGGGGTGGAGAGCTAATTTTGGACCACACTTTCCGGGGGGGCCTCGGGGTGGCCATCTGTCCATGACCCAGCCCGCCTGCCCGTCTCTCCCTGTTGCCCATCTTGGGTGTGGCCCTCTCAGGGAGGCAGCTGCTGTGTCCATGTGGCGTCACGGTGCCCATGGCCCCCAGCACCAGGCTTCTCCCTGGCAAGTGTCTGGCTGCAGCCCACTGTGACGGGGACATTTCAGGATGACGGCCTTAAACGGTGTTGGGGACGTCGGCACTCCCAGAATTCTGTCCCAGAGCCTGCCCTCCGCTGGGTGTGTGGGCACTAAGCTCCGGGGGGCTCTGGGACTCCAGCCACTATTTCCCGCCCATGCCTCCGTGGAGACCCTCGCGGCCGTCCTGGTTCTCTGACTCGGGCACGTGCGCCTCTCCCTGTGTGTCACGCTCCTCATCTGTTGTGTGAGGCTCAGCCCTCCGCGGGCTTCCTCGGGGCCCAAACGCGGTACTGTCTGCCGACAGTCAGGCTCTGCAGCCAGCAGGGAGGAGAGAGGCCTGCTGGGGGCCACCTGGGTGGCCAGGTGGGCCGAGCCCTGCCGGTGGCCAGAGGGCGTGACCACCCAGGATGACCGTCCCTCACAGTCCTCCTCTCCATCCTACAGCCGTGGTGACCCTGGAGCCCTGCGAGGGCGCAGACACCTATGTCAATGGCAAGAAAGTCACGGAGCCTAGCATCCTGCGGTCAGGTATGGCTGGGGCGTGCACACGCTGGGCCCTTCTCCCCTGCTGCTTCAGGACGGGGCCTGGGGTCCGTGCATGCGGGGCAGGGCCTGCGCCAGGAGGACAGGCCTCAGCTTGGTGTGTCCCTCCTGGCAGCTGGGCCTGGCTGTAATCAGGGCCCGAGGGCAGGGAGGGCAGAGCGGTGACCAGCTGAGGGTGGCCGGCCAAGGTGGCTGGGGAGCAGAGGGAGGCCTTAGGGAGGACCCACCACACACAGACGGCCCCTGCCCTGCTCCAGCCCATGGGGAGGCCAATGGGCAGGGAAGGCCTGGAGCCCACGCTGTGGCCTACAGAGGAGCCGAGCACAGCCCCGGGGGTGGAGGAGCGTGCGGGGCCAGGGCACGGGGGGAGGCCAGCATGGCTGGACACTGAGGGGCTGGGCTTGGGGGGACAGTGAGGTCCCGGCCATAGGGCAGGTGCTGGCTGGTGCAGAGCGGGGACCTGCGAGGACCAGCGGAGCCAGCACCCGTGCTCCACCTTCCCCCTCTCCCTGCCCTCGTCCCCTTTGGCTACTCCAAGGCCACAGCCCCCCTCCATTGCCGGCCTCGCTTGTCCCCCAGGCAACCGCATCATCATGGGAAAGAGCCACGTGTTCCGATTCAACCATCCCGAGCAGGCGAGGCAGGAGCGCGAGCGCACGCCCTGCGCAGAGACGCCTGCCGAGCCCGTGGACTGGGCCTTCGCCCAGCGTGAGCTGCTGGAGAAGCAGGGCATTGACATGAAGCAGGAGATGGAGCAGAGGTGAGGCCCGAGCTGGGGGTGGCCGCCCCGCCCCGCGCGCTCTCCCCGCCGCACCCTCACCCCTGCCCGCTCCCGCAGGCTCCAGGAGCTGGAGGACCAGTACCGCCGCGAGCGGGAGGAGGCCACGTACCTGCTGGAGCAGCAGAGGCTGGTGAGCGCAGCCCCGCCCGCCGGCCGGGGTTGGGGGCTGGGTCCCCGCGGCAGGAGGGCGGCCAGGGTCCTGGTCTCCGCGCGGGCCCTCAGTGCCGTTTCCGTGGCCAGGACTACGAGAGCAAGCTGGAGGCCCTGCAGAAGCAGATGGACTCCAGGTACTACCCTGAGGTGAACGAGGAGGAGGAAGAGCCGGAGGACGAAGGTGAGGGGCTCTCAGCTGGCAGCACCCGGGCCTCGGGCTGGGGAAGGGGCCTGGACGGAGAGCCCCCGGGCCGCTCCTTTGCCCTGGGGTCCCGGGCCACCCCGCAGGAGAGGCCTCCTTGTCCCCCGGGGGGGCTCCCACGGTGCCGGGGCTCGGGGGAGGCTGTGCGGTGGTAGCTCATGCTCGCCGGTCCGGGTGGGAACCGCTTGGAAGCAGGGCAGCCAGGTGCTGCCTGACTCGCCGTCCCGCCTGCATGGGGCTGGTGCCCCTCCCAGCCTAGGTCACTGCTCCTCCCTCAGGATCCCTACTGAACGCCCCCCTTGCCCCGCTGACCTCAGGCCTCCTTGGGCATGAAGGGGGCCACAGGCAGGGCAGACGGGGTGGAGTCAGGCCCTGGGTTCAGGTCCTGTATGGCCTCTGGTCGGCCTCTCAGGACTTTGTGCTCATGTGACCTTGGCCTCCCCTTGTGTGGCATCACCTACCCTGGGAGGCCCCTTCCCTCGGGGCAGGAGCGCTGGAGGAGGGCGGCCGGGCTCCCAGGCTCCCCTCCTGGGGCCCCTGCTTCCCTTCTCCTGGGGTGCCAGCGGGCAAAGGTGTGTGAGCCGGGTCGGGGTGTGGGGCTGAGCCCTGGGTGGCCCTCCTGGCTGCCCTCCTGTGGGCACAGGCCCCCCCCCGCGGCCCCCATGGGGCTCTCCCTGTGCAGTGGGCGGCCCTGTCTAGCTTACCAGGCGGGCCCTCCGGCTGCTCCAGGTCTGGTCCGCCTCTCGGGGGGCACACGGAGCCTTTCAGGCCTTTCTGCCAGTTCCCCTTCCTTCCGAGCGCCCAGAACGGTGCATGTGAGCCTGGGGTCCAAGCACAGAGCCCCGGGCCTGGGCAGAGGGGGGCGTCGTGGCCTTTCCGTGATGAGCACGGGCGCCTCTCCCCACAGTCCAGTGGACGGAGAGGGAGTGTGAGCTGGCGCTCTGGGCCTTCCGGAAGTGGAAGTGGTACCAGTTCACGTCGCTGCGGGACCTGCTGTGGGGCAACGCCATCTTCCTCAAGGAAGCCAACGCCATTAGCGTGGAGCTCAAGAAGAAGGTGGGCTCCTGCCCCGCTGCCCGCTGCCCCCCTCACGCAGCACTGCATGCAGCGGACCCGGTGCCGGGCGTCCCTGCCCCCCCCCCGGGGAGCGCACAGCAGACCTGGCCCCCTTAGAGCGCTGGGCAGAGTGAGCGAGGCCCGGGGGGCGGCCCCGGGTGGGCGGGCGTCCCTCCCGCTCAGGGAGCAGCCGGTGAGCTGCATCCGACGGACGCACCCACCCAGGGCTGACGGCGATCGTCTCCCGCCCACCACAGGTCCAGTTCCAGTTTGTCCTCCTCACCGACACGCTCTACTCCCCGCTGCCGCCGGACCTGCTGCCCCCAGAGGCCGCCAAAGACCGGGAGACTCGCCCCTTCCCGCGCACCATCGTGGCCGTGGAGGTCCAAGACCAGAAGAACGGGGCCACCCACTACTGGACGCTGGAGAAGCTCAGGTGCGGGCTGGGGCGGGGCAGGCACGGGGTGGGCTCAGTCACGGCGCTCCGGTGTCCGTGTGCTCGTTTCTCTTGCCGTAATTGCTTTAAATATCAAGAGGAAAAGCGTTATTATCGAGTCCATGTTCTCCTTCTACCGACGCAGGGGTAAAGCCTACTGTGCTTTCCTGGAGGAAGGGGTGGATGAGGCGGGGGGGTGGCGGGAGGGGGTACGGGGCCAGCAGAGCTTCGGGACAAGCCAGCCAGCCCCTAGGGGGTGCAGGTGAGGGGTCTCGGAGCGCACCGAGCAGGGCTGCGTCCTCAGAAGAGCTCAGCCTGGAGCCTCCCCACCCCGGGCCGTCGGGATCCCCGGGGGAGATGGCGGGGGCTGGACGGGGGGGCGCAGCGTCCCTGTGAGAGACACAGGAAGGTCTAACGCGGCTTGAGGTGCCCTGGACGTGGGGCTGTGCACAGAGGCAGGGCCATGGCGCCGGGAGGGAGGCACATGGGCGCAGAGCCAGGCGAGTCCTCGGCCACCGCGGGCAGGGCCATCTGCTGAGACCGGCCTGGTTGAGTTATTCTGGAGACCTCAGGACACAGGGCAGCCCCGTGGCCCAATGCCTGACCCCAGGGTGATTCCGGGCAGAGAGTGCGGCTCAGTGACGGGGGCTCACCCGCAAGTCGGTCGCTGGCTGGCCCAGCCAGGGAGCCCCCAGGGATGTCTCGATGTCGTAAAACACAGGGAGCGGAAGGTGCCACTAGTGCACACTCGCAGTCCTACCCGGGCACACCCCTCCACGCATTCCTTCCCCGTGAGACTCGTGCGAGCAGAAGCCCAGGCTCACGGTCCCTCCCCACCCTCCCGCGGGCGAACAGGGCATGCCCGTCACTCCCCAGTCCCGGGGGGAAGGGACAGCACTTCCTTTCTCCTTCAGCATGTTGGTTTTTCTGGGGATGATCATTTTCCCGTGTCTGTATCCTATCGCACCGTTGAGCGCTAAGGGCTCCGCACAGGACGCCCCATCCCGAGTGTGACGACCGCGTTGGCCCCCGGATGACGCTGAGCGGTGGCCAGAGCCGTGCCGGACGCTCCGCCGAGGCCCACGGTGTTCTCTGTGCCCCTGCAGGCAGCGCCTGGACCTGATGCGGGAGATGTACGACCGGGCGGCAGAGGTGCCCTCCAGTGTCATCGAGGACTGTGACAACGTGGTGACGGGCGGAGACCCCTTCTACGACCGCTTTCCCTGGTTCCGGCTGGTGGGCAGGTGGGCGCCTCCTTCCCTCCCTGGGCTGAGAGAGAGAGTGAGAGAGAGAGAGAGAAGGTGGTGGGGGCAGGGACGGGGCCTCCTCCCGAGGCCGAGCCCCCCAGCTGGGGGACCCCAGCAAGAGGCCCTTCCCCCCTTGACTCCCCTGTCCTCGACCTTCCTGGGTCCGAGGCTCCCCACCCCCCAGCCACTCCTGTCCACAGACCAGTGGGCCCTGTAACCTGGGGGACCGGGGAGGGCACGGGGTCTCCGCATTGCCACCGACGCCTGCTGCGGGGCTGTGGCCGCCAGGTTGCACGTGTCCACGGGTGTGAGTAGGTGGCTGGTCAGGCTTCCTGAGCCACCCGGTCCTCACACGACCTCAGCCACACCTGGCCAGGATCACGCCAGCCAGCGGGGGGCTTTCCAGAACTTTCCGTAGCCTTCCACGGGCCACACATGCGGTTTCTTTCCAAGCCTGGGGACGGGGGTGCACTTTTGGTTCTCTTGTCTCTGAAAGCAGCATTCCTGATGGTCTGTGTGTTTGGTTTTGGTTTTAAACAGAAGCCCCCCGCCCCCACCCCTGTCCGTCCCTGCGAGTAGCTGGTGTTAACTTCTCTCTGTCTTGTCGTACTAACCTCAGTTCAGTCATCTCTGGCTGCAACAGCTACCCTCTTCTCAACACATGCATGAGCGAGCGCATGGCTGCTCTCACCCCCTCCCCCACCTTCTCGAGCCCCGACTCCGACGCCACCGAGCCTGCCGAGGAGCAGAGCGTGGGGGAGGAGGAGGAGGAGGAGGAGGAGGAGGAGGAGGAGGAGGAGGACCTGGAGGACGACGTCTTTCCGGAGCACGCGCTGTGCGACGGCCGGGACCCGTTTTACGACCGGCCCCCCCTGTTCAGTTTAGTAGGAAGGTTGGTGAGGTCGAGGACGGCATGCTGGGAAGGAACCAGCTCTTTTGCGCAGGAGCACTGCTGCGGGCACAATTTGACCGCCGTCAGGGCGTGGCCCCCGGTATGCAGGGGCAGCTCCCCCAGACCCCCCAGGCCAAGGCAGGCCGAGGCAGGCCGAGGGGCTGGCCTCCCCAAGGAGAGGGCGTGAGGGAGCGAGAGGGCTCCTGACCATCCTGGAGTGTGCCCAGCAGGGAGAGTCGGGGTGCACCCGGAGCACGGCCATCCGGCTCCGTGCGGGCGGAGCTCCTTCTGCAGACAGGCTCTAGAACCCTGGGAGGAGTCCTCGAGCAGGGCCCATGGGGACATCTGGGCAAGTGGGGGTTTGCGTCTCGGCACCCACCACCAGCGGGGCCGGCTCCGCTTCCCTCTGTGCCTTCTCCTGCTATGGCCCGAGAGGCGGAGGCTGCTGGGTTGCTGTCCGTGCCGCTCCCTCCGGGAGAAGGAGCAGAAGGTAGAGGACGCGGTCCCAGAGGGCGGGAAGGGAGGCTGGCCTCAGGCAGGGCGGGGTCTGCCTCCAAAGCCTGGGGCCCCGGGGGCCCTGCCTCTCCCTGAGCCTTCGCTCCCCCGGCCTCCTGGCCGTCATGGCGGGAGACGGCACACGTGGCCCGTGCCCTCAGGGGACGTGCCCTTTGCAGAGCGGCCCCGCTTCACTTTCTGGACAGAAGCGGGAGCCCAAGGGCAGGAGGTGGGGCAGAGGCCCCGGGGCAGCCCAGACCTTGCCGGCAGGTTGGGCAGATACAGCTGCCATTCATGCTTTTATTGCTGTGGAATGGAAGCAAAACGGGCGAAGGAAAGATCTAGAACCCTAGCTGCAGTCGTGGAGCATCTGGCTCACGAAGCAGCTGCGTGTAGATGTCACGCATATAAGAGGGGTCAGACGGCTCCAACAGCGACCCTTGCTGAGTTGGACATCACTTCCTTGGGCCAGGCCGCTGGGAGCGTTTGCAAGTCTTGACCTCGGAGCAACCAGTCCCGGAAGCTGGCCCCCAGAGAAGGGGGGTTCCCACGGGGAGCCCTTGGGTGCAGACCCTGGAGTGAAAGCCCCACCAACATGTCCCACAGGAGGAAGCAGCTTCCCGCGGGGGCATGTCACGCATTTATTCGATTAGTTTTCCACGAGCGTGACATGCTGGCCTCCTGGATAAAAACGTGGGGCTCTGACCCCGCAAGGCGCCCCGGGTCTGGGCCTCCCGCTCTGCGGGGCCCGACAGGGCGTGCCGCCCCGGGGCCCAGCTCCATGCAGGCCTCTGGGAAGCCCCGGGGAGCCCCCGTGTCAGGTAGGCGTGGGCTCAGGGCGCAGGGGAGCGAGGGCACCGGGAGAAACGGGGTGTGGGCTCTGCAGTCTCAGCCAGAAAGAGCTGGGTCCTTCCAACACTCCCCCCCTCTGTGGATCTGAGATGTCACGAAACAACCCAACCAAAGTAAAGTCATCCGTGAGAGGCCAGCCCCCCATACGGCGGGCGGCCTGCAAAGGGCTTCACTTGGAAACGTCCCCATCTTTTTGGTTTGGCAAGAATTGGCTTCTCCCGCGCAGCAGCTGTGCAGGCCCAGGCCCTGAGAAGGACCCATCTTTGGTTTCCTTTCATCCTTCTGGTAGCTGCTGGCTCTCTCTCCAAAGCTTAAGCAGGATTGGGGCGCCCACTCTTGTCTCCCTTCGGAAAGGCTTCCCTGGCCCCAGCATGCGTCTCTGCACCTCACCAATCTCGTGGTTAGCCCTGCCTCCTCCCCTCCCGCCACACTCAGCCCTGGCTCTGCCGCTCTGCCGCCTTCTCTCTCTCTCTCGGGGCGGGTTTCAGCCTGCTTCAAGGTGTCCTCCCCCGCGTGGGCCCCCCCACGTCTTGACCGTGGGCTCCTCACCCACGGCCGGGGTTAGCCCCCCAGTGGCCTCTCCCTCTGGTGGTCTGGGGTGCCAGGTGAAGTGGGGAGGTGGGCTGGGCCCGGGGGCTCTGGGTTCCCCGACCCCGATTCTCCTCCCTGCCGGGAGCACCGCTCGCAGAAGCTAGACGGGCCGGGAGCTGCAGGGAGGAGGGCGAGGGGCTGGCGGCGGGGGATGGAGGGTCCGGGGAAATGGGGCAGGGAAAGGGGGTGGGGGACCGCCCCACACACACCCAGGGACATGTTCCAGACTCTGCCTGGAAAAGTGCTGACTTGCTCTGTGTCGGCACCAGGCCCCCCGGGCGGGCACGGCCGGTCCCTCGGCTCCCAGCTGGGTCCCTCTGTGTGCCGGGCCGCTCAGCCCGAATCTTTGCCGGCGAGGCTATGAACCCATCGGGGTGCAGTGGGTGCCCCGTGGCTGGCGGGGCCCCTGAGTGGCTGCTCCTGATGTCAGGCTGTTTCTGGCACTTACGGGGCATGAAGGGGAGGCCAGCGTCTGTGCCGCGGGTGCCCTCCCTGGTGTCCTGGCTTCAGTTGCTCGGGGTGAGGTCGGCCAGGGGTGCAGGGGTCGTCCAGCCTCGGCTCGCAGCCCTTGGAGGCTGCTGGGCCCCAGGGGTCCCCAGCAGTGCCCACCACCATCTCAAGGTTAGGTCTCGGGGATTAGGGGTGGCAAGGAGAGCGGACCCAGCATCTGGCACCGGATGCCCTATTACCTTGAGGGAGCGTCCCACCTGGGCGCCCGAGGGGAGCATGCGCGTGTGCGTTCACTCGCAGCTGGGTTACGGCAGGAGAGGAGGGGAAGGGACCCCAAGGGTCTTTTCATGGCATAACCCCCACCTCCAATCAGGGGGAGGCCCCCAGCCCTCGGAGGCCCTGCCTCTGGGAGCACAAATAGGATGCATCTTGTCTAAGGATCTGAACTCGGGCTTTGTGGTCCTCGATGCCACGGATACTCGCGTCTTCCTTCTCCTCTGGCAGAAGGAAATCCTAACGGATCGGGGAAGAGTTGATCTACTTAAGCAATCAGCTGTGTGAGTTGAGCAGGTGGGCGTTGAGCGTGGCGTCTGCATCCACCGGGGCTGGAGAGGAGCCAGCCTGTGGGTTTAAACCCCCGCCCCGGGCGCCTTCCTTTCTGTCCGTGAGCCTCGTGCGTTGATCCGCGAGGGGGTACCGACGCCCTGGCACCCCGGCTGTGAGGTGCCATCTGAGACGCACCCCTAGGAGGGGAATACGACGTGCCGTGGGTCAGGGCAGCCCCGCTCCCACCGCCCAGACGTGAGGGGTAGGACCTTGGGAACTGACCGGCTGTGGGCGCACCTGCTGCCCGGTGGCCGGCAGCACCGCCGTGTCGTCCGGGCCCCTAGTGAGCGCAGGGGTGTGGGCTCGTAGGACTGCGTCACGGCTCTGCACCCACGGGCCACCAGTGGGACGATGCGGGCCTTGGGGTCATGAGAGGCCCAGCCTCCAGCTGGTTTGCGGGAACCTCAGATCTGCGGAGCCACAGGGACCCGCGGGTGGGCAGCATGGTGGAGAGCGTCCACTCGGGAAGAGCTTTTGTGAAGTGAGGCCCGGGGACAGGGCCTGCGTGCCACGGCCTGGCCTCCTGACCTGGACCGGCCCTGCCCTCCGCCTCAGTCTGTCTCTGGCCTGGCCTTTGTTAGGAACGGGGGAGGAGAGTCAGGACGTGGGTGGGCATGGACCCTGAGGGCTCGGAAAGGGGGAGGGGTCGTGCTCAGTATCGCCCCCCTGAGCCGTCCAGGAAGGTAGCCCCGGGCCAGGGGATCCCAGGTGGCCTGACCCTGGCTCACCTCGTGGCTCGGTGGTTCTCCTCCCAGGGGTTCTACTGATTAAGGACCCTGGTGTGGGGTGTGGGGCCCGGGGCCTGGCCTACAGTGGCCCTGCTTCTGAGGTCGTCCTGTTGAGTATAGACGTTGCCCCTCCATCCGTGCCCGGGGCCCCCGGGAGCCCCCCCCAGTGCCTCTCTGCCTCCCAACACGGGGCTTTCCGCAGTGGGCCCTGCCCCAGGAAAGACGCCTTTCCCTGGGAGGTGGGCTTGGGGCTGTCCCGCTCGGTCCCTTTAGCTCTCCGACGTGCTGGGATGGCCAGGTGGGGCCCAGCCAGGGGCCCGAACGGGATCTGGGCCCGTTCCTGCAGCCTGAGCCCTGGGCTCCCTCCACGTCCCCTTCCGACCTCAAGGCCTTGCTCCTTTCGTGGCCGCCCTCCCCCCCCCGCATATACACACACACGCCCCCGATTCCAAGCAAAGGCCCTTCACCAGGATTCCAGGGGCCCGGGGGGCGGGCAGGCCACCCCGACCCCTTCCCGGGTGGGTGCTGGGAGAGGCCCACCAGCCAACCCTGGGCGGGACCTGTCCACGGGATGCCCTCTGCCGTTGCAGCAAGGGGGGTTCTGCTCTCTGAGCCCCGGTTCCTTTCGGCTTCTGCCAGCAGCCTCACCCCTGCCCCCGCCCCTGCCCGACTCCGGCAGAAATGCCCACACATCCATCCCCACGGCTGCCCTTCAGTGAGTTCCCCAAGAGGACAAGGAGTTCCCTCAGAACGGTCCTCCTCCGGGGTGTTGTCGGAGGGCGCATTTGGCCAGGGTAGGGGGGCTTCCTCCGCCCCGGGGAGGGGGGCAGCCCAGGGTGACACTGAGCCCCCTGGGGCAGCACACCCTTCCCCTCTCGCTGGCACCTGTCTTGGTCTGGGAGGTGCCCAGGAAGCGAGAGACAGTTGGCAGAGACAGACCCACGGCCGAATCAGATAACCAGGTGGCCGTGAGGAGTTCTGTGACGTGGGGGCTGGGAGCAGAGGTGGGAACGGGCCTCGCTGGGTGGCGGGAGGGGCAGAGCACCTGGGGTGTCCCGGGAGACGGGGTGGCTGGGTGGCGGGGCTCGGCCAGCACGCAGGGCGGGTGGGAGCCTGGTGGGAGCCTGGAGCCTCCTCTGGCTGCCGTGGGGGCCGCAGGGGAAGCAGAAGGGCGGCTGGTACTCCAGAGAGATGTTTGGGGAGAAGCAGTGCAGTTGAGAGAAGAGCCAGGAAGGTGCTCGGGTTTCTGACCGGTGGGCAGAGGGCCAGCGGGAGTGGGTGCACCTGAGGGGGGCGGGCACCAGGGCCTCGAATGGGGCCCTCGGGGAATGGCAGTCGTAGGGTGTCCTCTGGGAGCTCTGCTGGATGGTGTCTGACCTCTGAGCAAGCTGAGGGGGGCCGGGGCTGGGGTGACAGCTCTCCTCCTCCTCCCAGCTCCTCCCTGGGCCGTGCACCCCGGTGCCAGCCCCCACCTGGCCTGCAGAGTGTGCCCTCCCCTCCCCCACCTCCCCTTCGCCCCCACCCCCACCCCCACTGTTGCTCTTGCTTCCATAACCTCCTCTGTTCTCCCTGGCTGAGGCCCTGGGCCTCCCTCACCCCGCCTCTGCACCTGCTCCCCCACACGTCCGACCCTTCTGTGTCCAGACCCTGCCCACCTTTGCCCAAGCTGTACCCCTCCCCTGGAGCCCCCCAGCCGCCCCAGGACCCTCCTGGGAGCTCAGGGCTGCAGCAGGAGTTGCCCATCCCCTGGGGCCTGCGGGGAGAGCAGGGTGGGGGCGGGTCCTGCGCTGAAGCTTGAAGAGCTGCAGGTTCTCACCGGGATTGGGCTCACGGGCCCGCCTGTCCGGGGCCAGGGGTCCCCTCGGGAAGGTGCCCTGAGCAGGGAGGAATTGTGCTCCCCATCCACCTGCACACCTGGCTGGATGGCCGGGCCTTCCAGGTCCCTTTAGTCCTCCCAGCAGCCCGTGTGACGTCTGCACCTTGGCTAGCTCAGGGAGTGTGGCAGACACCTGGGTGACATGGCCACTGCCCAGCCTGTCCTGCCACTTGCTGGGGGCACAGCTTGGGATGGGAAGGGCTCTGGGCCCTCTGGGGGTGGCGGGCAGGCTCAGCAAGCACTGCCGTGCGGTCTGGGGGTGCCCTCAGGGCTCTGCTCAGCCAACTTCTCTGGCACGGAGCTGGGGGGGTGCCCGTCGGCGGGCACCGTGAGCTCCCACCCGCTGTGTTCCTGGAAGGGTCTGAGAAGGAACCAAGAGCCGTAATCCACCATAGGAGCCCTCCGTGGGGCCCTGAGGTCAGGGGTCACTGGGATGGGGCGGTGTGCCAGTGTGGGGGTCCGAGCTCGGCGTGGCCGGGTCCCCAGGTCCTCCTCCTCCTTGAAGCAGGCTGAAACCTCCCTCCTCAGCTCTCAGACAGCGGGTACGGCCCTGCGGGCTTTGCCCCGTGCCAGCCCCACTCCGCACTTGCTCTCTGCCCGCCCTGCGCACGCCCTCCTCCTCCTCTGTCCCTCTGCCGCCTCCTGTGTCCTCTGCAGCCCGCGGACCCCCCTCCCACCCCCACCCAGCACAGCCCCTGCCCATCCTGCCTGCTCGCCGCCCCGGCTGCTTTGCGCCTGGCTCTGCTTCGCAGTGTTGTGTCGTGAGCCCGGGCCCCGCTGCCGCCAGCGCCGCTCCCAGCGCGCGCCGGGAGGGCCCTGACCCTGGCCTCTGCTCCCCGCAGGGCCTTCGTCTACCTGAGCAACCTGCTGTACCCCGTCCCCCTGGTGCACCGCGTGGCCGTCGTCAGCGAGAAGGGAGAGGTGAAGGGCTTCCTCCGCGTGGCCGTGCAGGCCACCTCAGGTGCGTGTGGGCGGCCCGGTGGGAGGTCCCCGTGGGCACCCCGAGGTGGCCAGCATGCCACTGGCCTCCATTCAGCCCCCGCCCCTGTGGGCACACCGGCTGCCGGTGCATGGGAGGGCGCTCCAGGGGAAGCCCCCGCCACCCAGCTCTGGGCTCCTTCCTTCCAGACTCTCCTGGGTCGGGTCTTCGGGCCCCCCGACGCCCGACACTGTGTAGGCGGAGCCCACGGGAGCTCGGGGCCCCAGACCCCAGCCTGGTGCAGAGTGGTGCTCCCTCCCAGCTCCCCGCCGCCCCCAAGCCCCCCCCGCCCCCCGTGGGTGTGCAGACCCTGGGCCCCGGGAGAGCTCTCAGAGCCTCTCTCCAGCCTCCCCACTGGGCTCCCCTTCAGACCCCCGGCCTCTCTGGAGCCGGCCTCCCTCCCCAGGGCCCATGGGCCCTCCCTCCGCTGCGGGCCTGCAGGCCAAGCCCCCTGGCTGCAGAGGCGGACCCCCTCTGGCTGCCGAGCCCCCTGCCCCTGGCCGCGGCCCCAGGACAGGCAAGCCCCGGAAGGAATGCCTGAGGGCCTGGATTTGCCTCCTTATAAATGGCACCTGTTTGAAGTCTCCTACCCAGCGGAAGTGTCGAAAAATCAGTGCAGGACACAGATGCGAGCCTGCTTACCCGGGCAGGAGGCTGCCTTGTTTGCCCTTGGGCCCCCATCCCGTCCCCGGTGGCCTCGCTCTGTCCCCTCCCATGGCCTGGGTCCCCCAGGGGGTCATACTGCAGAGTGAGCCCCAGACAAGGTGGGGCTGGGCCGCTTCAGAGCATGAGCACCCCCACCGGGGAGGTCTCGGGTCATCGCACCCCACCCGGATGGCCCGGCCACTTCAGGTGGCTCTGGCTGTACCTTTGGGGCCCTTTTGCCAGAGTCTCACTAGCCCATCATTTCCACGGGCTCTTTATAGCACCTCCCCGTCATGTCACGGTGGTGTCACGACCCCAGGACCCTGAACAGGGGTGTTAGGAACATCTGGTGCCACCCTCATTCCTCAGGGGGACCCCGTCCCTGTAGTCTTGGAGGGGCTCGGTCCCCTGGGGGTCTTGGCCCTTTGCAGCCAAGCTGAGCCCCGGGGGAGCCGGTCCCACTGAGTGGCCTGCCCTCTAGGCAGATGCTGTGGACACAGTTGACCCTCCCCGTCTAACCGCTGCGGTGGAGAAGCAGCAGCTTTAAAAAGCTCCAGTGGAAACAAAAAAAAAAAAAAAAAAAAGCTCCAGTGGCCACAAAAGTCCCACCTGCCCTGCGAGTCCTGGGCCAGCCCCGGTCCCTCGGCACCCGGGGTAGAGAGCACAGCAGGCTTTGTCCCCCTGGGGGCCCCAGAAGAGGAGCTTGGAGCCCTAGAGGGTGGTAGAGGCCCCCCAGGGTGCTGTCTAGGCTGCGTGGCTGGAGTCGGGGTTGGGGCGGTGACGGAAGCCGGGTCTGGGGGGACGGGACGGTGCCTTGGGCGGCAGGACGGGATGGGAAACCATGGGATACCCCAGGATGCTGTGAGGGGAGGGGAGTGCACGTGGGGCACGGAGTGAGGGGTGCTTGGGGGCCGTGGAGGGTCCAGGTGGATGATGGTGCGGGCCCGCGAGGGTGGCGGCAGGTGGGCAGTGTGATTCTGGGGGTGAAACCAGGAGGACCCTGTGCTGTGGCCTCTGCCCAGTGAGGCTCTGCGGGAGCGTCTGAGTGTGGGGTGGGTGGGGGTGGCCGGGACCCGGGGGCGTGGGTCGCAAGTGTGGGTTTGAAATGTGGGGTTTGTGGCCGTCAGAGCCAGCTGTCTCGGGGTGCGGCCCCTCCCGGGCCTGGAGCAGCACAGGCTGGGGCCGGTGCCTGGAGGGCAGCCAGTCGTTCTGGAGCTGCGGTTAGCGCCCCGTGGCCCCGTCTCGGGTCAGAGCCTGTTGGGCTGCTGTGCCTCGCCCTGCCTGGCGGCTCAGCCAGGCTCTGCCAAAACCTCCTGCGGGACAGGCAGCGCCCTGACCCCCGGCTCCCTGCCCGTTTCAGCCGACGAAGAGGCCCCCGACTATGGCTCTGGCGTCCGACAGTCCGGCACGGCCAGAATCTCCTTTGACGACCAGCATTTTGAAAAGGTACCACGGCGGGGTTGGCCTGGCCATCCCACCCGGCCCGACGGCACGCGTCCAGCCCGGGCCCAGGCCAGCTGTGCAGGGGTCTCGGCATACGCGGAGCACTCAGCCCTTCCCGGGGCCCTGGGTCCCCCTGGGGTTCGCTCCCTGGGGCCCATCCTGTCTCTCTCCGTCTGGTTGTCCTGACGCACTGGGTCTGCCCGTCCCCTCGCCCTGACCCCCCTGGGTCTGTACATGGTTCCTCACCTGGCCCTCGGCTGCAGGCTGGGCCACCGGATGCCAAGACACCTCAGGACCCCCCAAGTGCCCCTTCTCTTGGGCCCTGTGTTTCCACCAGCATCTTTGCCACCCCCGCTGCAACACGCCAGCCATTAGACGAGCCCTCACAATGTCAGCGTTAGGGCTGGGCTGGCCCTGCTCCGCTGCCAAGAAACAAGGAGCTGCCCCTGCCCACTCCTCACTCAGGGGAACCAGTGCTCTCCGCCTGCGCCCTCTGGCCAGGGTGGAGGAGGGGAGGGTCCTGCTCCGTGCCCCCAGGCTGGGCTGAGCTCACAGGAGGCCCTTCCCCTCCCTTAAAGGCCCTTTCCTAACTGTCCCCACCTGGCCGCCATCCCCACCTGGCCACCATCCCCACCTGGCCGCTTGTTCCTACCTGACTGCCCATCCCCACCTGGCCACCCGTCCCCACCTGTCCCCACCTGGCCGCCTGTCCCCTCTCATCCACCCCCCGGCCACCCGTCCCCACCTGGCTGCCTGTCCCCACTCACCCCCATCTGTCCCCACCTGGCTACCCATCCCCATCTGTCCCCACCTGGCCACCCATCCCCACCTGGCTCCCGTCCCCACCTGGCTGCCCATCCCCACCTGTCCCCACCTGGCCGCCCATCCCCACCTGGCTGCCTATCCGCACCTGTCCCCACCTGACCACTCATCCCCACCCATCCCCACTTGGCCGCCTGTCCCCACCTGGCTGCCTACCCCCACCCGTCCCCACCTGGCTGCCCGTCCCCACCTGGCCACCATTCCCTGCCTGAACTGCTCCCCACCTTCCCCTCTGCAGCCAACACAGGCCACGGCAGCCTAGGAGGTTGAGGCCGAGGGAGGTGGGTGCCCATCTAGGCGGGGGCGGGTCTAGAACGCACCCACAGAGGCCCTGGTGGGGCTCTGGGTCGTCCGTGGGTGGGAGCGGCCTCCCCACGAGCAGGCTCCCTCTGACCGGGGCCCCCACCCTCGCAGTTCCAGTCTGAGTCCTGCCCCGTGGTGGGGATGTCCCGCTCGGGGACCTCCCAGGAAGAGCTGCGCATCGTGGAGGGTCAGGGCCAGGGTGCAGACACCGGGCCCTCGGCCGACGAGGTCAACAACAACACCTGCTCAGGTAGGCTGCCCCGCCTGGCCCTGTGTCGCCTGGAGGTCCTGTCCCTCCTGGCCGGGCCCCGATGCCCGGGCTCCCCCAGGTGGGGCCCTCGGAGGTCCTGCCACGTTGCTCTGTCCTTGGCCCCTGGCAGCCGTGCCCCCGGAAGGCCTCCTCCTGGACAGCCCCGAGAAGGCCGCCACAGATGGGCCTCTGGACGCCGCCCTGGACCACCTGCGCCTGGGCAGCACCTTCACCTTCCGCGTGACTGTCCTGCAGGCGTCCAGCATCTCCGCCGAATACGCCGACATTTTCTGCCAGTTCAAGTGAGCCCTGGCGCCACGAGCTGGCTGAGGGACGCGGGCGGGTGGCTCTTGGCACCCCTGGGCGCCCCTGCCGGCCTGTGGTCCCCGCCCCGCGGCCCCGGCCCAGCCAACCTCTCCCCCCTTGCAGCTTCATCCACCGCCACGACGAGGCCTTCTCCACGGAGCCCCTCAAGAACACAGGGAGGGGCCCCCCGCTTGGCTTCTACCACGTCCAGAACGTACGTCCCAAGAGGCCCCTCCCCGCCCCCCGGGGCTTTGTGCGGCCGCCCTGAAGCTGAGCCAAGCTGTGGTCACCGGGCGTCCCAGCTCCTCCCTGCCCCAAGCCACGGCCGTGGGCTGGGCAGCGTCCGGGCATGCACGCGGACACGCAGATCCCCGGGTGTCAGGCGGGGGCTGGGCAGCAGGGGCCCCAGTGGGCTTCTGCCTGGGGCTGGGGGCACCACGGGCAGATGTGCACACGGGGGTCTGGGGTGCCCGGCGTGAAGCTCTCCAGGACGTGTGTCCAGCCAGGCCGTCAGAAGAGCAGGGCCTTGGGGGTGGAGTGGCTTCGAGAGGCGGGAGTGGGGCTGGCCGGCCAGCGGGGAGAGACGTGCCTCAGTGGCCGTGCTGAAAGGCACCAGGGGGGCAGGCCTGGAGTGCCTGCCGGGGCATGTGACACTGGCCCTGAGCACTGTGGCTGCTGGGTGTGGGGCCCGAGCAGGAGCGGCCGCGGAGCAGCCCATGTCGACCCCCCTCCTGCCATTTCTCAGCTGGGGCAGACGGCCAGGGAGGGAGACCCCGTGCCGGGCCTCTGCGTCCTGATTTGCCTTCTCCACGAGGACGCAGGCACACTGGACTAGGGCCACCCTGATGCCCTCGTTCTGACTCGGGGTTACCGCTATGAAGACCCAATCTGCACATACGGGTCCCGGGCATTAGAAGTCTGACCTAGGAACCGGGGGCGGGGGACACAGCACAGCCCCTAGCTCTCGGGGTGTGGGCAACGGCCCAGCAAGGGTCACGCCCGGCGCTTTGTGCCACCTGCAGCCCTGTGTCCTGAAAGGGCACTCTCGGGGTGGGGGGTTGTGGCCCCCGGCGCATATTGGGAGGGGAGGCTGGAAGGACCAGGCGAGGAGCATCCCCCCTTCATGGGCAGAGGTCGGGCCGGGCCGGGGCCTCCAATCCGGTTGTCTGTGGAGGCTGAGCACTGACCTCTGTGACCCTCCTTCCCCTTCCTGACTGTGGCGTGGCCTCGCCCTCCTCCGGCACCGCTCACCCACCAGATCGCAGTGGAGGTGACCAAGTCCTTCATCGAGTACATCAAGAGCCAGCCCATCGTGTTCGAGGTCTTCGGCCACTACCAGCAGCACCCGTTCCCGCCCCTCTGCAAGGATGTGCTCAGGTCAGCAGCCCTGGGGTGGGGTGCGGGGGCGGAGGGTCCTTCCATCTCTCACCCAGCCCCCTGCTGCCCTCCAGGGTGTGGGTCTCTCCACCTCCCACCCTGCCCCAGACAGGCCTGGTGTGGTGGCCGCGCGGCACATGCCTCCCACCTTCCCCACGACGGGGCGGCCGGTTACCCGAGGTCAGCCCAGCAGGACCCAGAGCAAGTCAGAGGCATCCCTTTAGGACCGAGCAGTGAATTTTTTGCTTTTGTTATTAAGATCTTATTTATTTATTTGAGACGGAGAAAGATTGAGATGGGGGGGGTTGGACACAGCAAGGGCAGAGGGAGAGGGAGAAGCAGACTCCTCTCAGAGCTGGGCACCGGACGTGGGGCTGGACCCAGGACCCCGGGGTCACGACCTGAGCCAAAGGCAGACGCTCAACCACTGAGCCACCAGGGGCCCCTGAGCAGCGAGTCTCTTAAAGAGAATTGCCGTCTGGACCTCGACCTCGGTGGCCGTGGGCCGTGTCTTAGGGCCAGGGAAGCAGGCACTGGGTCGGAGACGGGGCAGACGACTCCTGCTGCCCCTGAGAACTCCTCTGTAGGGCCCAGCCATTCCGGTCTCCCCGAGGTCTCAGCCCCCAGACAGAGAGACGGCACATCCTTCCGTCTCCCTTGTTCCGTGGGACCTCCCAGGGGCTCTGAGGGTGGGCTGAGGCGTCCCTTGTGCACCCAGGTCGCGGGTAGAAACCACATGGGAGATGCGGGGAGACCTGCAGGTAGGCTTCTGGGGCAGTGGGAGCCTCTTGCTCCATCCGCCCACTCTCAGATGTCCTGTGGGACCCAGGGCTAAGTGGGGCATCCAGGGTGTTGGAGAAGGAAAAGGCCTCGAGGGGTGCTGGTTCCAGGGCGTTTGGGCCCACGAGCCTCGTCTGGCTTCGGGAGCACCAAGGGAGGCTCCATCCTGGAAGTCCCCGGACGGAGACCCGGAGCCAGACCCTGCCCAGTTCTCGTGGCTCGTGGGGTCGCCCTAGGTGGGTCTGGGGTCCGCAGGGGCCCTCCTCCCTGTCCAGGCCGGTGAGGGCCTGAGCCTGGGGCCTTTCCTGGGCCCTGGGAGGCAGGGAGGCCGGCAGGGGTGAGAGCAGGTCGCGCCTTGAGCTCCCCCTGCCAGCCCCTCCCCAGGCTCCAGCTTGGGGTCCCAGAGACAGACCCCCTGCAGCCCCCTCACCCCGGCGCCTGTCTCCCCACAGCCCCCTGAGGCCCTCGCGCCGCCACTTCCCGAGGGTCATGCCGCTGTCCAAGCCAGGTAAGCGGGGCTGTGCCGAGTCCACCCCTGGGGGAGCGAGGAGCCTGTGCTGTCCTGGACGTGTCCCCACCCCGGGCCTCGTCCCTGAGGGGCCCCCAGGACGGCGCGGGCCAGGTTTCCCACCAGCAGGTGCCTCTCCCCTGCCATCCCACAGTGCCTGCCACCAAGCTCAGCACGCTAGCGCGACCCTGCCCTGGGCCCTGCCACTGCAAGTACGACCTGCTGGTCTACTTTGAGATCTGTGAGCTGGAGGCCAACGGCGAGTGAGTCCCCGTGCTGCTGGGGTCAGGGGTCAGGGGACCCCGAGGGGGGGTGGGGGGTTGGGGTGGGGGCCCGGGGTGGCCCATGCATGTGCGTCTGCTGAGCTCCAGGGACTGGATGGCCTCCTCCCCGCCAGAGGGAGGGGCTGCTTTTCCTGCTGGGGTCTGAGGGTTCATCAGGGCGTGGGGGTGTGAGGGGCCCGGGTGGGCGGCCGCGGGGCCTTGCCTCACGCATCCCTCTGTTCCAGTTACATTCCCGCAGTGGTGGACCACCGTGGCGGGATGCCGTGCATGGGGACCTTCCTGCTGCACCAGGTGCGAAGCCCCCCTGCCCCGCCCACCTCTGCCCCCCACTCTGTGGCCCCGAGGCCATCTGACCATGTCCCCCCTCCTCCCGGTGCCCTGCAGGGCATCCAGAGACGGATCACCGTGACGCTGCTGCACGAGACGGGCAGCCACATCCGCTGGAAGGAAGTTCGAGAGCTGGTCGTGGGTGAGTGGGCTGGGCTGGGTGGGCGGGAAGCCCCGGCCTCCCAACTGCACCAACCCCCTGTGCAGGCCGATGCCTGAGTTCTAGCGGCAGCTCTGTCCCTGCTGCTGGGTGACTTTGGCTGAGTCGCTGAGCCGCTCTGTGCCGCAGCCCTGGGAGGGAAAGCTTGCGCCAGGGTGGCGATGCCCAGTTTCCAGTTGACGGCCGTGTTAGCTCGCTGCGAGAAAGCGGCCACGCTGGTGCACACAGCCCAGGTGGGCCCTGCCACAGACCTGCAGGCAGGAGGCTGAGGGCGCGCCCCTCCGCGGCCTGTAGGGGACTCCCCGGCGCTCTCCAGCTTGCAGACCCCTCACGCGGCCTCTTCTTGTGAGGACCTAGATCGGGGCCCCTACTCCAGCGTGGCCTCATCTCAGCCAGTTACACCCTGTGTCACCTTCTGAGGCGCTGGGAGTTAGGAACTCAGCACATCCTTTCTTGGCGGGGGAGGTGGTGGGGGCCAGAGTCCGGTCACCACGGATCTGACGTCTCTCCTCCCCAACGTCACGCTCTGAACCCTCTGGTCCACCAGAAACGCTCCTTTGGCTAAGCTGCAAAGAGCCGTCTCCCCAGGTTACAGGCAGGGGCGTGGACAACTGTCCGTCCCTCCCCTGCCCTGGAGCGGATGGATCCCTCCAGAAGCCCCCCCCCCCAGGCATTTCTGTGGCCAGGAGGGCAGCAGCTTGACGGTGCTGTCCCCGGGGCTCGGAGGAGGGGCCCTGGGGGTGCAGGGGCAGGGACGCGACCAGGAGACCCATCATGCTGCGCCCCGAAGTGCGGGGCTGTAGGCAGTGAGCCCCTGGGGGATCTCGGACACACGCTTCTATCTTACACGCCTTGCATCTATCTCCACAAAAATCCTAAAAGGCTGGAGCGAGCGAGCAAATCCTTATCCTACATGTCGTGTAGGGCAAGTGTGAACCGGACTTAGGAAAAGATTAAAGCACATCCCCAGCCAGCGCACGGGCCAAATGCGAACAGGAGTGCTTGTCCCGTGTTGGGCAGAGGAGGGGTGTTCCTGAAAGGACTCCGGGAGATGCCGGTGCGACCCCCAGGGCCCCGCTCTGGGCTTCCCAAACCAGACCTCCCAGGGGACGGTCTCTGCCTGACGGGGGCCTCCTGGGCGTCACGTTTGGAGTGGGTGGCGCGCCTGGCCGCATCCAACGGGCAGAGAGCCGCTGCTGACACACACGCCCCAGGGGCCGAGGAGGGGTGAGGCTGGCACCTAGGGAGCTCCCTTGCTACAGCTGAGCCCACGGGGCGCCCTACCTCCAGCCATGGGGACATACCCTGGGAGCACTCCCTGGGGAGCCCGCACTTGCCTTCTCCCAGAACCGAGGCGTGGGAAGAAGATTCCAGGAGGTGGGGGCAGGCAGCTCCAGTGAACGTGGACATGGAATCCTGCGGGCCCTGGGCTGTGCCTCGCCTCTGTGCCTGGGGGACGGAAGGCCGGGGCTTCCTTATGGCTTCGTGGAGAAGCTTCCTTGGGGACACAGTTAACACTTCCCGGGAAAAAAAAAAAAAAAAACTTCTCGGGCAGGAGACGAGCAAATCCGCCAGCGGGAGCCAGCACCCGGGGTGGGCGTCACAGGGCTCTGCTGGGGTGTACCCCGCAGAGGCGCTTAGGGCACAGATGGTCCCTCCCTCCGTTACAGTATAAAGACGGAACATTTCTCCCGGGATTTCCTTTCCCAACAAGGGCCTTGTGCGTTCTGGGCTGAGCGGTTGGCGCCTCTTGGTGCAAGAGAGAGAGAGAGAGAGAGATTTGTGGCTGAGGCACTAAGGAGCTCAGGTTGCAGGAGGAGCGATGGCACAGTGGTCCTCTGAGTGCCGGGGCCCAGGTGGGCAGTGCCCCGCCACGGCCTCCCCGTCTGGTGCTCGCGTGGGCGCGTGCGGAGCCGCTTGCCTGACGTGGCCCCACGGTTCCGGAGCCCCGGCTCGGGCAGGGACTGGTGTCCCCATCCGTGCTCCTGGAGGTGACCGCACTGTGGCCTTTCCCGTAGGTCGGATCCGAAACACTCCCGAAACCGATGAGTCCCTGATCGACCCCAACATCTTGTCGCTCAACATCCTCTCCTCCGATTATATCCACCCGGCCCAGGACGACCGGTGAGTCCCCTGGGGCGGCGGTGGGTTCCGTGCCCAGCTCCCCGGAGGCAGAGTCGGGGTCGGGACCCGGGGTGTGTCCTCAGCCCGCCATGCCCACGGCTGACCTGGCTTTGTAAGGTCCAGGATGTGTCCAGCCCCCAGACCCGCGGGCCTTCCTATCTGACGCCTCGGGACCCGGTGCAGGTTGGGGAGGCTCGTGGCCCTGAATTCAGCCCCTTGGTGTGTTTGTCTGCACGTTGTCCCATCACCGGCTCACGCATTTGTCCAGCCTGTTCATCTGGTCACCTGGTGGAGGGGCCGTGGGAGTTGAGGATGGATGAGCTGGCTTCTGTCCTCAGGGGGTTCTGGGGGGCGGGCAGGGGCGTGGGGGCACCATGGGGTGGTGGGCGGACAAGCAGGCCTGGATTTCCCCGGCCACACTGCTGTGGGTGGTCTGGGCCCCTGGCAGGGGTCCTCGGGCTGGGAGTCCCAGGGGCGGCTCGGGGGTGCACGGGTCAGTGGTTCAGCTCTGGGTGGAGTGTGCCCTCCGGGCGCTGCTTGGCACACGTTCCTTGTCACTGGGCTGTTCCTTTCCAAGCTTGCGGTTAATGGCCGAGACCTGGCAGCCTGGGCGTCCCAGCTCCACTGCACCCGGGGCCGTGGATGGGGTGTGCAGGCCCCGACACACCGGCCTTGCTGGGGTTTGCCGGGGGTGGGGACGGGATGTGAGGGGTAGCATCTAGGGCCTGACGGGGGCTGGGGGCAGCTCGGAACTGCTGAGCACTGCCCCCTTGGTGGGGACACGGGCTTGGCTGTGTCTGAGATGCTGCTCTCTCGGGGCCTGGGGAAGCGATGAGGGTGTTCCAGGGTCCCGGACGGCTCTCCCAAGGCAGACCTGGCCTGGAGGGAGGAGCCGAGAGCCGGCCCTTGGAGTCTTCATGGATTCCTGTGGCCGCGTGCACAGGAAAAAAACATCTTTGAGGGCTGGGTGTGCTCGGAGGGGGCCGGGGGGCCCCACACTTGCAGGGAGAGCCGGCACCCATAAGGATAAAGGGTCCTGGGGCGTCCCGTCCCGTCCCGTCCTCCTGACCCCGGGGCCCAGATGGAGCCTGGGATGGTCGTGGACGCCCTGGGGAATGGGCTGTAGGGGAAGCATCCCCGGTGTGGGCGGCTGGGGGGCCAGCAGTCAGAGACCGGGGAAGGGGGCAGCTGTGACTGGTTCCAGCCCTGCCCAGGAACCTTCCAGAAGAAAGTCCCCTGCACTTGAGTCCGGGGGGGGGGGGGTGGCCGCGGGAGGGCCTGTGCCACTGAGGAGGGGTCTGCTGTTGAGTGACCTCAGCATCCCCCTGCCTCTGACCCTTCCTTTGCCCCAGGCATGATTCTTGGGGCCAAAAGGGAGTGGGCGGCAAAAACCCAGGGGGTGGGGGTGAGTGGTTTCCTTCGGGGTCCCCTGCCCTGCGTGCTCTCCCTACGCTGAAGACCATCTCCGAGGCGTCCCTTCGTCCCACCAGCCCTGCTGCTGGGGGAGCCCCCCGGGGCCTCGGCTCGGGGCTAAGTCCTGGGCAGCTTAGGAGGCTCCGGCTGGACCTGGGGTCAGCGGGGCTTCGGCTACACGGGCCTCCCCGCCTGGGGCCCCATGGCTGACGGACCTGTGGGATGTCAGGCTGGCCTCGGGCGGCTCCGGGTCGGCCTGTGTCTGAGGCCAGGACTGCCCCGTTCCTCCAGGGGTGGAGGAAGGCCCGTCCGTGGGGTGGGACCACAGAGCTTGCCCACAGCTGCTCTGGCCTCAAGCGTGGCTCCTGCCCATGCTGGGACAGCCCCAGGACAGCGCCGAGCCCCCAGCTTTGCCCCAGAAAAATCTGGGGGACCCTCCCCACCTGGTGACCCAGGCAGGTGCTGCTCTGAGGCTTGACTGGCCAAGCCAGCGGCCCCCCCACCCCCCGAGGACCTGCCTCCCCACCCGACCCCGGCTGATGTCCTCGGAGCCCGCCCCGCAACGGGCCGCTTGGGTGGGCCCCTCTCCCCCAGAGACGCTGAGGCTCAGAGCCCCCGGGCTTGGCTTGGGCCGAGGGGCGAGGGCTGTCCACGCGCTTCGCCACGGCCTCAGCTCCTCCTGCTCCGAGGCCCCGCGCTTCGCGGCCTCCCCAGCTCACAGTGGGCCTGCCGCCGCCGAGGACCGCTTCTCCTCGCGCTGCCCCTCCCCGCGCTGCCGCTGCCCCGCTGCCCCGCTGCCCCGCTGCCCTGCCCCGCCGCCCCGCCGCCCCGCCGCCCCGCCGCCCTCACTAACCTGTAATTGTTTGTGTTTTGCAGGCAGTTTCTTGATTCGGACATGCCTAGGTATCATTTGTGCCCTTGGTTTTATTTTGGCCTTTCTCCCCCAGCCCCACGGCCCTGACATTTAATTTCAGCTTTTTGGATTTCTTCTACTCTCGCTCCCCTTTCCCTCCTGTCTCTCCATCTCCTTTAGTTTTATTTCCTTGGAATACTTTTTTGATTTTCTTTGTTGCTTTCTCTGCCCGCCCCGCCTTCCCTCCTGGCTGAGTCCCCTCCGCCCATACTCTTGATTTTGGCTGCTTTGGTAGTTTCCCGCCCCTCCTAGACGCTGGCTGGCCTCCCGCTCCTCCTGCCCCCGAGCCTGGCCGCGCCCCGCGCTGACCCCACCCCCGCCGGAGCGGGAGCAGGTGCCCACTGCATGCAGGCCGGCGGCCAGGCCCCGCTCCCTGCCAGGTGAAAGAGGAAAGAGGGGGCGGGGGGCCGTGGGGGGCCCAGGACGGGAAGGCAGACGGGAACCAGCCCAGCCAGGGACCTCCACGCTCTGCACCTTCCAACCCTGGGCTGGCGGTTCCGGCTGCGCTCCTGGCCTCGGCCGCCACACACCCTTTAGGGAAGTAGGGGGGCCGTTACGCTGTGAAGGGCCCGGTCGGTCTCTGGGCTCAGTCCGGTGGTCCCAGGCCCAGCGCCCCCCGGAGGCATGGCTTCCTGGGCAGGGGACCGCCTCCCCGCCTCAAGTGGGGCCCCTGCCCATGCCTGTGGGGTGTGGGGTGCAGGGGGCAGTGAGGCCCTGGGTGCGGACGGCCTCAGCATCCCTAATGGAGACCGTCGTGAGACTCCAGTCTCTTCTGAGCAGAGGGTCGAGGTCATCTCCTTCGGGGTCGTGTGGATTGTGGTCAGAGCTCCGTGCCGGTGGTCCTGCAGGTCAGCCTTCAGTTTGGAAGGATGGAGTGAGCATTTGGAAGGTCCAGCAAGTGTCTGAGTCTTTAGGCTGCGTGGACAGGGACGAGGGTGGGGCTTGCTCCTGTGGAAGGAGCCCCAGCATGGGTGGGGGCACGACACGACCTCGGGGTCATGGCTGTGATGTCACCGTCACCGGGAGCGCACCGAGGTTCCTGCTGCTGTGACCCCAAGGGCATGCACGTACGTGCGCCTGTGTGTTGGATGCGGGTTTTCCCGAGGCTGCTGCCCACCCTCCCCGGGGGCCCTGCCCGGGGTAACGGGTGGACGGGGCAGCTCCCGCGCGGGGCACAGCCACGTGGGCACAGAGCAGGGAGCTGCCTCCAGGCAGTGGAGCGGGCTCACGGGGGAGGCCTGGTGGGGAGCTGGGCTGCCCGAGGCCGTCGTCCCCTTGCTCGGGTGCATCCGCCGGACGGGGCCCACGTCAAGGGCTGTTTCCTGGGCAGTGGACGCCTCCAGGTCCCTCCGTGTGATTGCTTGGGGTGTGGGCGTTCAGGTCTGCGTCTCCACAGCCAGCGCGGTAGCCTCGAGGGTGGCTCGCGGGTCCCTGCACCCCACCCCCGCACATGCCTCCAGGAGGCTTTGGGGCAAAGCGGGACGAGACCCCGTGGCCAGGAGGTGGCGCCAGGGAAGGAACGGGAACCGATTTTCCTCTTCAGCCCCCAACACCATGAGGCCCTCACCCCTGCACCCGGGCAGGGGCTTCCCCACGAGGGCTCGCTGGCCCCAGGGGGCTTGGCCTGTACGAGGAGGCCCAGGGCACTGAGGGGAAGGGGGCGGCGGCAGGGAGCCCCCATGGGGGCCAGCCTGGGCCCCAGAAGACGGTGGGCTGTGGCGCAGGGCGGGTCTGGTCCCAGGTGGGCGGAGTGGGGCGGGGACCCGGGTGGGCGGGACCGGGCGGCCCAGCTGTGCCCCGGGGTCAGTGCCCCAGGCTGGCCATGTGCGTGTGGACAGGTGGCAGGGGCTTCTGGAACCTCATTTTCCTTCCCCCTCGGAAAGGGGATAACCCAGCCCCTGCCCGAAGTTGCTGGGACACAAATGGGTGATTCGTGAAAAGCGCTTGGCAGACCTGCTTGCACACAGTTGTATAAACGCGCTCATGTGGTCACTGACCCCTTACCCCTCACCCCTGCCACTTACCCTCACCTCCTCATCCCCTCACCCCCACTCCCTTACCCCCTTACCCCCTCGTCCCCTCACCCCTTCATCCCCAAATCTATCTCACCCCACATCCCTCCTCCCTTCGCTGCATCTCCTTTCCCCTTCACCCCTTCACCCCTCACCCCTCACTACTCTCCCTTCACTCCTGTATCCCCTCATCCCCTAACCCGCATCCCCACCCCTTTATCCTTTTACCCCCTCACCCCTTTACCCCTTATCCCCTCACCCCCTCACCCCTTCACCCCCTCACACCTCACCCCTTCACCCTCCTCACCCCCTCGTCCCCTCACCCCTTCATCCCCAAATCTATCTCCTCACCCTACATCCCTCCTCCCTTCACTGCATCCCCTTACCCCTTCACCCCTCACCCCCTCACTACTCACCCTTCCTCCCGTATCCCCTCATCCCCTAACCTCCATCTCCACCCCTTCATCCCTTCATTCCCTCACCCCTTTACCCCTTGTCCCCTCACCCCTCACCCCCTCACCCCCTCATCCCCTCACTACTCTCCCTTCACTCCCGTATCCCCTCATCCCCTAACCTGCATCCCCACCCCTTCATCCCTTCACCCCTTGTCCCCTCACCCCTCACCCCCTCACCCTTTCACCCCCTCACCCCCTCATCCCCTCACTACTTACCCTTCACTCCCATATCCCCTCATCCCTTAACCCACATCCCCACCCCTTCATCCCTTCACTCCTTTACCCCTCCCCCCTTTACCCCTCCCCCCTTTACCTCACCCCTTATCCCCTCACCCCCTCACCCCTCACCCCCTCAGTCCCGTAACCTCACTTCTCCATCCCTTCTGGTCTGAGGACTCTGTTGCTGTGCAGTGGGGGACACCACAAAGCCGTGTACGTGTGGACATCGGTGCAGGATCATCCCCGAGGCCAGGGTGCGAGCCCATCCCCCTGCTCTTAGCTGTGGGGTCCTGCTGAGCACGAGGTTTAATTTTCAGATTCTAATGAATCCGTTTGCCTTAGGAGGCCCAGCCTGCCTGCCCCCGACACTTGTCACAAGGGCTGGGGACCAGTCACAGCACAGTTGCCTAAATGTGCGTTTTGAGGCCGTGTGCGGTCGGCGTGCCAGAGTCGCGTGTGGAACGACCGGGCGGTGCCCTCCACTCACCCCCGCCCTGGCCACCGGCTGAGACCAGCACCTGCCCCACCTGAGCTCTGCGGGGACACGCGCAGGTGCTCAGCCCGTTAGGTTAGGCCGGGCAGACGTGGCTCCCGCGGAACAATGTGAGGGGACACGAACCCCCCCTGTTCTGGCCGGTGGGGCCACTGAAGCTTTCTGAGCAAGAATCAGCATGGAAAAAACATTTACGGCCTATGATGTTTTTTTTCTTTGCCAACAAAACCTTTTAAGTGTGTTTTCAGTTTTTCCCACGTGGGTCCTCACTTGTCAGATCGAGCTCCGTGCCCCAGAGTGGAGTCGGGGTCCCGCTCCTGGGCCCCCGCTACCCGACCCTTGTGGCTGGAGGGGGAGTCAGCACAGAGACCTCCCAGCGGTTCGGAGGCAAGATGTTGGAGGTGGCGCAGGGGAGGGCTGCCTGGGTCCCAGGCCCCGCAGTCGGCTGCGGGAGGAATCGTGCAGGAGGATGTTGTCCTTCCCGAGGGAGGGTCCGGCAGGAACCCCGAGGCCCTGCCGTGGGCACAGTCGTGCCCTGCCTGCCGCAGCCGGTCCCGGGGAAAGGCCGAGCACCGGGAGCTGTGCGCAGGGCATCGCTGGATGAGGGACACTCGGGCCTGGCCTGACGGGGCCTGGACCTGAAGGGTCTGCGGGATGGGGGCGGCCCAGAGCATGGTGAGCGCCAGGGCGAGCTCAGGCCGTTCGCTCACCAGGTGGCCCCACCCCAGTGTCTACCCCAGTGCGTCTGGGGTGGGGCCTGAGGATCTGCTCTGTGAGCAACGCGGTGCTCCCGAGTGGCGCTGCTGCTTCGGGTCCAGGGACCCCATGCACGCCCCCCTAGAGTCGTATCTAAGGGATGGGCTGCGTGTCACGTGGGGCCGGAGGGGTTGCTGTGGGGAGTGGGGCTCCCTTCCCTGGAGATCTGGACAGTCCTGTCCCTGCTCACGCGTGGGCTTCCTGGCCCTGCACCCTGGCTCTAGCTCTGGGTGGCCATGGGGCAGCAAGCAGTGGTCCCTGCTATGTCCTGCGGGCTCAGCACTGCCCGTGGCTGCGTAGGTCCTGCGTGGGGGGCCTGCCACTCGCCACCCCTCCCTACCCTAAGCACACCCGCTGTCGTCGGTGAGTCCTCTATCTCTGCAGAGGCTTCAGGGGCTCAGGAGTGTTGTTGAGGGTGGGGCTCCCGGCCTGACCCCCGTGACCGTGTGTGCCGTGGCGGGCTGTAGGCCAAGGGCTGTTCTGTAGGAGCAGCACGGGGCTGGGGGCAGACCTGTGTTTGGCACAGCCTGTGGGCAGCATCGCGGCTGTGCCAGGTCAGACCCCGGCCCCCTCGGCACCCGGGGAACGGTGCAGTGAGAGGCGCCATCCTGGGCTGTGGACACGGGCCCGAGAGGGGCCCCACCCACCGCCCTACCCCACCTCACACGTGAGACCCACAGGTTCTGGTTGTCGGACAGATCCTGGGTCACTGGGGTCTCATCAGGGCAAAAGCCACGTCCCAGCTTGGCTGAGGGCCTCTTGGCTGAGAGCATCTCCAGAGGCCCTGGGGGAGTGAGCCTCGTGGGCAGGTGGGCCCCTTTCTCACGGCCCCCGCCAGTTCGGGCACAGCCCATCGGTCCTGGGCGAGGCCCCTGGCTGAGCCCTGGGTTTTGGGGTGGCCTGACTGGGCCGAGCACTGGGAGGACTCGTCCTTCCTGAAGGATGCAGAGTGCACGCTGATGTAGGGGAGCCCTGCTGGTCCCCTGTCATGGCGCCAAGGGGTGGGGGCAGCTGGCTCCACACACCCAGGGCACTGGCGGGATCCGTAGTGACATCTGAGGCAGGAGAACAGAGGGGACAGGCTGGAGGGTTTGGGGCTGGCTGGCCCACTAGGCTAGGGCCCTCGGGCTAGCCTTCCCCCCGCGTGTCATCGGGGCCTCTCGGCGGCGAGCACCAGTCATGAGAATAGTGACCCTGGGCCCTGGCCTCAGCAGCTCTACTAGCCCCTTCACCTCGCAGGACACCTCCGAGAGGCAGGGACGGTGACTGCCAGTGGTTTGTCCAGGAGCAGGGTACAGAGATGTCTGGTGACAGCCCGAGTTCACGCGGCTGCGCAGCGGCCCTCGTCCAGCCCAGGCGGCAGTGGGCCTCTGGCTGTGCCCGCGGGCCTGGCCCCAGGGCCTGGGGCACTTGGGAGCACCCGGGGACGGAGGGCGTCCCTCTAGGTCTCGGTCACGGGTCCGGGGGACCCGCCAGTCCTGCTGGAGATGGACCCAAAGCTCTGGCCGCAGACGCGGGGTTCGGGGGTCGGAGAGGGCCCCACGAGCCGTCCGGGCGGCCGGCGGGCACGGCGCGCACCCCCGCTCACTGTCGTTAGCTTGTTCCCGGCCGTGTGACGGTGCTCGTTCTGACATGTCCATCTCTTCTGTGTGTACGTGTGTGTCCTGGCTGCTTCCACCTTTAGCGTTTCATTCGGAAATGACACTAGGTACAGCTCACTTTTCTCTTCCGCACTTGCTTGGTCTGTCCTCTTCTGCTTTCCAACTTCCTTTCTCCCTCGCCGTCTCCCCGCGCTCTCTGTTGGTTCTCTGGTCACCCCGCTGTCCTCACGGCCCTTCCTCCGGATCTCTGTCCTTGGTGACGTGTACGTGACCGCGGCCCCACCCCATCCCGCTGCTTCACCCCGCGCCCCTGCAGCGTGCCCTGGAGGGCCAGGAGGCCGGGTGCGCTCTGCGCCCCGGGGCGGCCCCGCTTCTCCTGGCCGCCCCCCACCCCCGGATGGGGCCTGGCCGTGCCGGGCGTGCGCCGCTGCCCGCAGTGTGTTCACGTGTTCCTCAGCCTCGTCCTTGAGGATGCTTGGATGGAAACGGGGCGCGGCTGGCTGCAGCGCGGTGCCGCCCGGGGCTCGTAGGGTGGCCACCCTCCGGAGGGAGGCAAATTCCCACCTCAGACAGGATCCTCACACATGCACCCAGGCCCAGCAAGAGTCTAGGGGCTCTGGCTTCGGGTGCTTGAACACAGGAAAGGTCCTGTGCTGCGAAACCTGCTCTGGAGCCGAGGCCACGGAAGCCCCTAGGATCCTGGGCTCCTAGGGACGGCCTCGGCCGCCCTTGGAGGGATTCTGGGCCCTTGGCTTCTGCTCTGCCCACTTTCTTCCCGAGCTAGACATGGGGACACGGGGACACGGGGACATGGAGAAGAGCCTGGCCGCAGTGGGCGGGGGCGAGGCCGTCTGCACGGGCCACCCCGGCTTCCACTCCAAGCATCCTCCCCCAGGGAGGAGATGGGCCACAGAGGCTTTTGGCAAACCAGGCGGGTTGGCCCCTCCTCGCTCGTGCAGGGCAGGAGGGGGCGGTCCCCGTTCCGCCCTCTCCCCATCTCTTACCCCTCCATCGGCCTCCACCTCCTCCACCCTCCCGCCTTGTCCTCCCCCTTGTTGCCACGTCCCAGCCCGCTTGCCTCCCCCCCTTCCTCCCTCCCCGCCCCCCTCTGCCCCTGCCCCCCATTCCCGCCTCAGCGCCAGCGCTGTGGGCCGCCCCGCCCGTCCAGGCGCAGGGACCCCCCCACCCCACCCGATGAAGGACGAGCCCGGTCTCCTCCCCACCGCCGCCCGGGCAGCTCGCCCTTCGGTGGCCAGTCTGCATGTCCCCAGCCCACCAGCACGGCCTGCACGCTGCCATGTTTTACCTTCTCTCTGCTTCCTTCCAGGACCTTCTACCAATTCGAGGCTGCATGGGACAGCTCCATGCACAACTCTCTTCTGCTCAACCGGGTCACCCCGTACCGAGAGAAGATCTACATGACTCTCTCAGCTTACATTGAGGTGAGAAATCCCCAAGGAGGCCGACCCCACGTCCACGATGCTTGCCGAGGGGCAGTGAGGGCGCTCGGAGGCCCTGGACGGCCCCGGGGGACCCTACTGACTGCTCGCAGGACTGGTCGGGTCTTGTTGAACCTCCGTGCGCTCCGTGGCACGGCTCACAGTGATCCCCTCCCGCTACCTTCCGTGTGTGGCTTTGCCCTCGGGGTGGCAGGATGGCTGCAAGTCGCCCCCGGCGGCCTAAAAACAGAAACTCGCCAACCCCAGCCCCAGGGCCTTGGGCTGTGCCTTCCCTTTGGAGCACGGGGTTGGATGCGGGGAGGCCGGGGGCACAGGGGTTGGCCGCTGCATGCAGTCCCGAGGGATTAGGAGGTTTAGGGTCAGCAGCCAGTGGCCTGGGGGAGGCGAAGGCACCCACCTTCTCTCCGAGCCTAAAACTCGAGCTATGATTCTGGGACCCCCTTGACCACCCCTCGGGATGGTGGTTTGCTGGGGAGACTCTGCCAGGGCCCTGCCTCAGGAAGGCCCCGGCACTGCTGAGCTTTAGGAAAACAAAAGCCCGGCTGTGGATGACAGCCCGTCGCTGCCCCAGGAGGTCACTGAGAGTAGAGCGTGGGTGTGGAGCCGGGTGCTTTGATCCTCATAGACGTTCCTGGGACGAGGCTGCTGGGACCTGTGTCTGGGACCCTCGGGGTCCCCGGCATCGACACCCGCCCTCTGTGGCCCAGGGAGGTGGGGCCCTGGCTCTCTCCCAGGAGTCGGATGGGCCCAGGAGGGCCTGGGGCTGCCTGCCGGTCAGTGGCTTGTGCATCCCCCAAAGATGGTTAGAAGGGGGTCTGGGGCCCGGGTGCTGGGGTGCTTCTGTGCCTGAGCCCGCCTGCCCCCCGCTGCAGATGGAGAACTGCACTCAGCCGGCCGTCATCACCAAGGACTTCTGCATGGTCTTCTACTCTCGGGACGCCAAGCTGCCCGCTTCCCGCTCCATCCGCAACCTGTTTGGCAGCGGGAGCCTCCGGGCCTCGGAGAGGTGAGCCTGCGGGTGGGGGCGGGGGTGCCGCCCGGGGCGCGGCTGGGGCGCCTCCAAGAGGTGAGCCTACCCGCGGTGGGGCGTGCCCAGGAGAGGCTCCTGTGACAGCCGCTGTAGGCCGGCCACCGTCCCAGCCATCCCCTGCACCCAGGTCCCTGTCGTTCACCCCCGATGCTGGGGTCAGTGGAGGCCGTGGGGCACGGGTGGCACGCTGAGGGGCGTGAGAGCGGCCGAGTCCGCCTGCAGCCACGGTGGACAAGGCCTGGGGCTCTCCTGTGGGTGGTCTTGGGGCCCCCACTCCGCCGCCATGTCCGGACACCGCCCCCCAGGGATCTCAGGGATCATGCCATCAGGACTGAGGGTGGGATGCGACGGCCAGCCTTTCTTGCCCTCCCATGGGTCCCTGCATTCCTCTGGGGGCGGGGGAGTGAGGAGGGGGCTTTGCGCAGGCGCAGAGACTGCCATGGGTGCCAGGCACCTGTGCTCACCTTCAGCGAGTCTCCCCACGCTGTCCCCGGGGGCTCAGAGAGCAGGACACTCGGGGTGCAGCCAGGAGGGCAGAGTATGGGGCTCAGACGTATGGCCTGGGGCTGGCTATAGCCAGGGCATCAGGGGCCTCCTGGTGAGCGGGGACACTGCCTGCCAGTGGGCCACCTCCACGGCAGAGGGTGGTGTGCCCTCGGTGGAAGGGGCCTGGAGAGGTCTGGGATGGGGACCGTCATTCAGGGCTGCAGCTCGGGCCCCCAGTGCCCCAGCCGCCCCGCGAGAGGCCACCCAGCACGGCCCTGCAGTGGGGCTTGTGTCTCACGTGCACCTGCTGGGCCCTTGCTGGGCGTGGGGTCAACCCTGCCCCCTCTGCTCCCCGCAGCAACCGCGTGACGGGCGTGTACGAGCTCAGCCTGTGCCATGTGGCCGACGCCGGCAGCCCAGGTAGGCCTCTGCCCGGCTCCCTCTGCTGCGGGGCGGGGGGGGTACCCCATCAGGAGCAGGGAGCCAGGGTCCCCTGGGGTCACACGGGTCGCCTCAGCTCAGCTGCCGTTTCGGGGGCGCCTCCCTTCTGAGACTCAAGTGCTCGCCTTTGGACTTTGAGAGACTGGAAGACCATGAGGGGAGAGGCCACGCTGGGGGCGGCCACAGGGGCCGCGGTGCCGGTCACTCCCTGTGGGCGAGGTGCTCCCCGGGGGGCCGGCGTCCCTCGGGGCAAGTCCCCACCCGGATGGAGCCCAAGGCCCGGAGCCGGCGGGAATGTGGTCACACCAGGGCGCCCTTTCCAGGGATGCAGCGGCGGCGGCGGCGCGTGCTGGATACATCCGTGGCCTATGTGCGGGGTGAGGAGAACCTGGCGGGCTGGAGGCCGCGGAGTGACAGCCTCATCCTGGACCACCAGTGGGAGCTGGAGAAGCTGAGTCTCCTGCAGGAGGTGAGTGTGCGCAGCGGGCCGGACGCTCAGGCCGCGTGTCCCTCTGAGGGCCGTGTCCCTCCACTCTCCGTGTCCCCCCTAGGCTCACCTCCAGTTCCTCTCCTCTCGCCCCATCCCTCCCTACGCTCACCCCAGGTCCTCTCCTCTCGCCCCACATCCCCCTCCTCTCAGTGCATCCCCCTCCGTTCCCACCCCCTACCGTCCCTCCATCCCCTGCACCCCGTCCCTCTACTGGCCGCCAGCACGGACCCTGGGGCCGCAGATGTGAGATCAAGAACAGCGCGCTCTGCCTTGAAGGGCAGCCGGGGTCGTCCCATCAGCACAGGGCCTGAGGGAACGGTGGGCTCTCCGGCCAGGCGCCCCCGGGGTGCAGCGGCTGAGCTGGGCTCTGGCTCTCGTGCAGGTTGAGAAGACCAGACACTACCTTCTGCTGCGGGAGAAGCTGGAGACCACCCAGCGGCCCGGCCCCGAGGCGCCGTCCCCCGCCTCCAGCGAGGACTTGGGGTCCCACGGCTCCTCCAGCCCCTCGTCCCCACTCTCAGCCGAGGGCCGCCCGTCGCCTCTGGAGACTCCCAATGAGAGGCAGCGGGAGCTGGCTGTCAAGGTAGCTCAGCACCACCCCGACCCCGACCCCTCCAGGGCTCCGGGGACTCAGTCTTGTCCTATCAGAGCAGGAGCGGGGAGGATGAGGGGTCCCTAGAGGCCCCTGGGCAGCCTTTTACAGCTTCCTCCCCGGAGCAAGGACCTGCTACCTTGAATACCTGTACTGAGGGGGGAGCTCACCACCTCCATCCAGAGCTGGCTCTTTCTAAGTCTCAGGGGGCAACGCCACCCAGCCCCCCATCATTGCCCAAGGCCCAGGGCCCGCTCCCAGAGGCTCCCCTGGCTCACCCATCACCTTGGAGGATGGAGGAGCTGAGCTGCGGTGCCCAGGGCCTCCAGGGGCCGGGCCTGTGGCAGGTCCAGGCACCTCTTGACTGGGCATTTGCTCTCGTTGCAGTGCTTACGCCTCCTCACGCACACGTTCAACCGAGAGTACACCCACAGCCACGTCTGCATCAGTGCCAGCGAGAGCAAGGTGGGCGGAGAGGGGCTGCCTGCCGGGCTGTGGTCACCAAGGGAAATTCCACCACTATCCGGGGAAGGAAATAAGGATTTTCTTAGAAACATACTCTCGTGGCCTAAAGGGGCACTTCGTGTCCGAGGGCTGGTGTGCGTGTGGGTCCGTGGGGCGCAGGCCCACTCGGTACCGTCCCTGCCCCCCCAGACCTGCCCATACGCAGCTCCCTCTGTCCCCGGCTGCTCAGGCCCCATCCCCGTGGCCGTCCTTCTACGGGGGGGCCGGGCCTGGGCTGCCCCTGCCCACCCGCCCCCGGCTCAGAGGCTGCACGTTGGCAGAGCCTTCCCCGACCTCACTGGGGTCCTTGCTCGCTCTCGGGGGCCCAGTGGTCACGGATCCCTCCTGAGGCAGCACAGAGCCTGCAGACCAGGGGAGGGCAGGCCAGGGGGCGAGTAGGGGCTGGGCGAGGTTCGGGGGAGGCTGGGCAGGGGGTCTGGCCTGCTGTTGGGAGGGCAGGGGGCCCTGGTGGGGGTACAGTGTGAGCAGAGGTGCAAGAGGCAGCCGCCGCAGGGGCGTCCCCACCCCGTACACCCCCCAAAGGCTCGCTCTCCTTCACAGCTCTCCGAGATGTCTGTCACCCTGCTTCGGGACCCATCCATGTCCCCGCTGGGGGCGGCCACCCTCACCCCCTCCTCCACCTGCCCCTCTCTGGTCGAAGGGCGGTACGGAGCCGCTGAGCTGAGGTGAGTGAGCGCCCGGCTGCCGGAGAAGTTTCCAGGGCCGCGAACTGCCAGACGACAGTGGCCGTGACTGAGGTGCAGAACACGGGGTGGGGCGGGAGGAGGCGCGGGTGAGCAGGGGAGGGGTCCACCCCACACCCTGCCCCCGGCTGGCACGGCGCCCGGCTGGCGTCCAGGAGGCTGAGTCTCCAGGGTGCTTGTTTTCTGCTGAAGCATTAATGTAAAGCGCAGTGAGGACTAGGACAGGAATGGGCCAGAAGAGCACAAACCAAGCCGCCCTCGTCCCAGGGAGGTGCTTACCCCGTATTCAGTAGGGGAGCGGCGACAGGTGGAGCCGAGAGACCCGCTGCTGTGCACGGGGACTGCCCTATTTATTCATGAGAGACAGAGAGACAGGCAGAGACATAGGCAGAGGGAGAAGCAGGCTCCCTGTGGAGGACTCGATCCCAGGACCCCGGGGTCACACCCTGGGCCGAAGGCGGACGCTCCACCCCTGACCCACCTAGGCCTCCCTGATTCCTTAGATTTTAAATCTGCACGTGCCCACGTTTTGTTCATAAGACAAAAAAAAAGGCATCAAGCCCTGTGGGCCTCACCTGAGACGGCCTCTCTGGCCGTCGTCACCCTGTTGGGGCTCAGCAGGTGCCTGGGCCAGCAGCGGCTCCGTGCAGGGAGATGTGTGACAGCCCCCGTGCAGCTGGGGGGCCCCTTTCCCAAGGGGGGCGGCTGGAGGTGCCGCAGGAGCCCCGTGGTGGATGTTGTGCAGCGGGCCCTGCAGCCAGTGCGGGACCCTCCCCAGGGTGTGGCCGGGCAGCCCCTGAGAGGTGCCCGCGGCCTCCCTGAGGGGGTGACGCTGGCGACAGGAGGGAGCCCCAGCCCAGACAGTCGCCGCTCCAGCCCCACCAGGAATCCCCTCGCCCGAACGCAGAAGCTCGGCTTTTCTTTCCAGGACCCCCCAGCCCTGCTCCCGGCCCGCCAGCCCAGAGCCTGAGCCTGTGCCAGAGGCAGATTCCAAGAAGCTTCCCTCCCCTGCTCGGGCTGCGGAGGCCGACAAGGAGCCCCAGCGCCTGCTGGTTCCCGACATCCAGGAGATCCGGGTCAGGTGTGTGGGGGCCCCGCCCCAAATGGGGGTGCTTCTGCAGCAGCACCCAGCCAGCTCTGTCCCCAACCCAGGGCCGGCCACCCCTGACCTAGGGCGTCGGGCGGGAGGCAGAGAACCAGCCGACGGCACAGGGGAGGGTGGGCCAGGGCCAGGCCCGGGGAGGGACCTAGTGGGTGCCTCTGCAGAAACATGCTTTTAATGCACCTGCTGGTATGGCCACTGCGCCAAAGGCCTGCCTGGCCCTCGCTGCCACGAGAAGGCCTCAGTCTGCAGGTTACGGTCGCGTGACCCAGAGTGACAGCATTTTCTTAGTTTCTCCATTTTACAGCTGGGGAAACTGAGTCCCAGCAATGGCGGTTCTGGTCTCCAGCCTCCCAGGTTGGGGCTCTGCCCGGTACCTCGTAGCACCCAGGGCCTGGCTGCACTCAGAGGCCCGTTTTCTGACCTTCCTGCGGCGGGCACCGCCAGGGGCCCGGAGGGGGGCGGGGGGCCCATGTTGAGCACCTCCCCCTGGGCCCTGGCGCGGAGCGCGTGAGCCAGACGCTGTCCCCGCCCCGCAGCCCCATCGTGTCTAAGAAGGGCTACCTGCACTTCCTGGAGCCGCACACGGCCGGCTGGGCCAAGCGCTTCGTGGTGGTACGGCGGCCCTACGCCTACCTGTACAACAGCGACAAGGACTCCGTGGAGAGGTTCGTGCTCAACCTGTCCACCGCGCAGGTGGAGTACAGCGAGGACCAGCAGGCCATGCTCAAGGTACCGCCGGGCGGCCTGGGCGGAGGCGGGAGGCAGCGGGCCCCGTGTTCTCCGTGTCCCCCGGCTTGGCCCTGGCTCCCGGCGCTGGAGGCTGCAGTGCCCGCCAGCTGATGCTTGATGCCCTGCGGTGGGGGCTGGGGGCACGACCCGCCTGCCGCCCACACCTGCCCCAGCAAGGGCTCCGGCCTAGCGGGAGAGGCCGGGCAGGGTCGCGGGGGAAGGAACCTCGGCCACGAGGGGGAGATGCAACCCGGGGAGGGGGTGCAGAGCAGCAGCGAGGTAGCCCTGGGGCCTGAGGAGAGGCCGCGTGTCCCGGCCGCGTGTCCTGGCCTCATTTCTCAGTCAAGCGCCCACACGTGTGTGTCTCGGCGCCGTGCCCACTGCAGCGGGTGGCGTGGCCTGGCCCGCCGTCTCCGTGGGTCGTCTTTCCCCCTCCTCACCCCCCGAGCACGGGGAGGCCCTGCGCCGTCTCACATCCGCCGCCCCCGCAGACGCCCAACACGTTCGCCGTGTGCACGGAGCACCGCGGCATCCTGCTGCAAGCCAACAGCGACAAGGACATGCACGACTGGCTGTACGCCTTCAACCCGCTCCTGGCCGGGACCATACGGTACGCGGCTCCATCCGCACGGCCCGCCTTGCTCTGGTTGGGGTGAAGGGGGACGTTCTGAGGACGTTAGGCTGCTTTTGGGGTTGCTGCTGCTGGTGACGTGTGTGAATCCCGGAGACGTTCAAGGCGTATGTCCTCTGGGAGGGGGGGCGGTTATGCAGCTAAAAACACGACACGCGGTCAGACTTGGGGACGGCCGGCCCCGGGGGGTGGGAGCCCCGCCTGCCCCTGCGACCTCTGCAAGGGGAGTCACGCGGACAGGACCGGGTCTCCGTGATGAGGGCAGCGGAGACGGCGTCCGCGACCGCTGCTTGTCTCCCCACCCCTGCAGGTCCAAGCTCTCCAGAAGGCGGTCTGCCCAGATGAGGGTGTGAGCCGGAGCCCTCCCGCCACAGCCAGCAGGCCGGCCCCCCCCCAGCCCTCATCACCACCTGTCATGTCACGCGCCCAGCCTGCCCCCACCAGCCAGCCAGCGAGTCCCCTCTTGGGGGACAACGCGCCGGGCCCCGCGAGCGCCACCTCTGGCCCGGGGACCTGCGCCACACGACCTGTCCTGCTCCCAGCAGAGGCCGCGTCTGTTCTTTATTCTTTCCGAGCGAGCCCTGGGTGGGAAGAGCTGGGAGGTGCTGGAAAGGCCAGAGGGCACAAGTCACAGGGGCATCGCTGCCGTTCTAATATTTTTTTAAGCATAGACAGACTTATAATTAATATACATTAGTTCGTGACACTGGAACAGTCCACCCAGAAATTAACTCTAAGACTGTGTTCTATTTATAAGTATTTATTTCTAATGCCTTCACCTAGACCTGTAGGATTCGGATGGACCCTGTCCCTTGCTTGATCCCACTCACATCCCCCAAGGCTCGTAGGGACGACACGGCGAAGGCCGGGCACCTCCTGGTTGGCACCACGGGGGCTGCACGGGGGCAGGCCCTCATCCCGGGGTGTGCGTGTGTGAGCGTCAGGGGACCCGGTGCCCGGAGTCCGAGCTGCACGCGTGCAATCTGCGAGCCTCCCCTCACGGCGGCCACTGAGCCGGGCAGTGCGGCAGCTTCTCCGTGGAAGCGTGTGCAGCCGGGGGAGGCCAGGCGGACGGGCTCCGGGGCCGGGGGCTCTCCCGGCAGGGCCGGCAGGGTGCAGGCGGCTGGGGTTAGAGGTGGTCCAGGCGGCGAGGGCTTGTGGAGCGGCTTCTCCAGCTGCTGCGAGAAATGGGGTGAGCTCAGGGTGGTTGCTGGGGAGAAAGCGCGGGACTTCCCACCTCCGCCCCAAGAGAAGAGTTTCCGGGGGGCCCAGTGAGAAGATTCCAGGGGTCAGATGAGGGCAGCCGGTGGTGGGGTCGTGGTCGGCAGGGAGGCCTTCCCGTCCTGGCGAGGGTGTCACCTTGTGCCGTTCCTCACAACGTCCATCCACTCTGTTCTCTCTGCAGACTCCAGGCCTAAGGGCCAGCCCAGGATCCACCCCAGGCCCGGGCCCGAGACCCGTCGGAGAAGCTACAGGGCCTGGGGGGGACCAGGGCCTGTTCCACACCCAGGGGCACACGTGGGCTCATTTCTCAGTCAAGAGTACACAGCAAGCAAACCCCAAACCCCTGCACCCCCCTCCCCGCCCCGGCCCACCGAGAGCGGATTTCAGAGTCCAAGCGTGCCGGGCCCAGGTTCCGGGGCCTTCCGCGGGCTTTGCCGGACCTGCAGGGCGCCATTCGCTGACCCTCACCTTCCCCTCGGTTTGGATTGCCCCGTCCCACCCCAGCCAATGGTCCCACCCCCCACCCCCAGCCCGAGCTGTCCCCCACGGCACCGACGCAACATGTGGACCTTGTCCCGATTCTACGCATGAGGCCAGAAGCGCGTGTTTCCTCCAGAGGCTGAGGGCTCGGCTCCCACACCGGGCGAGGAGGTTCCGGTTTGAGGCTGACTGTGGGGGGTGTCCTAGAGGCCCCTTTAGCTCCGCCTCGGACGTGGGACCAGGCTGATGGGCTCGCCGGTCCGAGCAGCCCCGGCAGCGGTGTCTGGGCCCACCAGCCGCACCAGCCCGGCGGGGCGCTAGACTGAGCGTGCCTTCCCCACACCTGGCCTTGGGCAGCGCGTCCGTGGCCACTAGAGCCCACCCTGCGCTCCCTGCCAGGGCTTGGAAGGCCCCGCGGGGGCAGTAGCTCCATCACTAAGAACCACGTCGTGGGAAGCCACATCCGCGAAGCGCAGGCCTCGGTGGCTTCCGTGGAGACCCTCACGTCCCGGGCTGACCCAGAAACCGGACGTCCCTAGGCCGAGACACGGAGAGCAGGGGTGCGGCTCTGTCCACACCAAGCACTTACGCTGGTTTCCCTGATGGGCAGGAGGGCAGGGAGGAGGAGCAGGAGGGAGGGAGTGTGCCAAGATGATGTGGTTCCCAGGAGCCCCCGCCCGCCGCAGGGAGACCGGGATGCGGGCCCACCCAGGCCGCAGCCCACTCAGGCCAGCCAGCCTGCAGCCGAGGCCTCGGAGGGTCTAGGCCCTCGCACCCGGGGCGCAGGTGTCTGAGGCCAGCCAACCTGCAGGGCACCTGCCTCGTGGGGCGGGCGAAGGAAGACGGCCCAGCGAGGGTTCCTGGGAATCACCCTGGCTTCGGGAGCCTCCACGGCCATGGAGGTGCGCCAACGACTGCTCCCTGCCATCGTCATCTTGGCCTGGGGCCGCTTGGCAGCTGACCAGGAGCCAGGTGTGGGCCACACGGACGCCCGGCCCCGTCGTCACCACCAGACCCTCGGAGCTCCTGGGGAGAGAACTCAGAGTCCGGAAACCTGGTCTCCTCACGTCCACCCTGCCGGAAGCCACCCGCGTGTCACGTTAGTGGGGACAGGCGTTTAACAAACCGGGACGCGGTCACGTGTGTGACCCGGGGGCCCCCGAGGGGCTGCCCGTTGTGCGGTGCAGAGAGGAAAGTCGGACCTGGCTATTTCCCACTACCTTGGGGGGCGGGGGGGTCCAGAAAGCCACCTGGGGAAGGTTTTTTGTTTTAATGCCCGATGCCACTCGTTTTGGTTTGAGGGACAGCCGTCCTCGCCCAGAGGGGGGTGAGCTGCTGCCGCGGGCCCAGGAAGGGGTGCGGGGCTCCGAGGCGCCCAGGCTGGTGCCTGGGGTGAGGGTTGAGGTGCCCCTACCTTCCAAGGCCGCCCCATTCTGAGTCCACACCCACGGTGCCCATGTTTCCGTCGCACACACACGCACACGCACATACACACACACACCCCGGGGTGGCTGCGGCGAGGTGCCCTCCCCCTCAGTCTTGGTCCCGACCCCGTGCCTGTGGGCGGGGGTGGCGAAGCCCCCGGGGAGGGCCCCCGAATGTGGCAGGTGTACGGGTGCGAGCGGGGGCGGGTGCCGGCCCCCGTCAGCTCCCTCCAGTGTGGGACCCCGGAAGGCGCCCTCCTTTCCCCCGGGTCCAGGGCAAGCATTCCCCCGGGGATCAGCGGAGGCTGTGGCTTCTCCCAGGGCCTGTGCTTCGTGCAGCTAGCCGTCCCCGAGTTCCCCCGTGGCTTGTACATATGTGGTTGTGTGGCACCCCCGGCCCCTGCACCGTAACCGCCATCCCGACGTAACGACTCTAGTTCCCTGACGTCCTAAACCTGAGTGTTAGGCTCTAGGCTCCTGTACTGTGTGTGCACTAAGATCCTGTCCAGTTAAGAAATAAATGTGGCTCCTTATGCAACACCAGACCTGCGGGCCTCCACTGTGGCTTTATTGACGTGCTAAGTCCGGGTGGCGCGGCCAGAGACGGGGCGGGGGGGGCGGCCAGGGGCGCAAGGGCGTGCACCCCGGGAGCGCCCACCTGCTTCCCTCGGGCTCGCCAGGCAGCCGCACGCTTTTCCGTACGGTCACGTTTGCCTCTGGCCAAAACCACACAGAGATCCCAAGAGCAACTACAGCCCAGTGTCCTTCAACAACATGGAAGATGAGTATTTTCAGTTCTGTTTTACCGGGACGCCTGGAGGGCTCGGGTGGAGCGTCGGCCTTCAGCCCAGGGCATGACCCCGGGGTCCTGGGATCGAGTCCCGCATCGGGCTCCCCGCAGGGAGCCTGCTCCTCCCTCGGCCTGGGTCTCTGCCTCTCTCTGTGTCTCTCATGAATAAATAAATAAGATCTTAAGAATAAAATAAAACGTAGATACTGAAAATATAGAACATTGATGGGAGAAACCGGTCGTTGGACGTAGACGTTACGTAATGAATCAAGGGTGTTCGTTGTACCCTCGGGTTAGCAATGAAAGTCCATGAGGAATTGCCAATAAGCCAACAGAAAAGACCAACGGGGCAATAAAAACATACTGGATCAATCAAAAGACATGAAAATGAAAGGTAAGGGGGTAAAGAGCGGTGGGGCAAAGAAAGCAAATGCTAAGACGATAGGCGTCCGTGCAAATGGGCCCTTCGTGCCACCCGCTGGCAACAGGCGGGTCCTGCTTCGTGGGGGAGACGCCAGCGGCGCCGGCGAGCAGAGGCGGTGTGTGAGCGACACTGGCTGGGAGCCCATCGCGGCCGCATCACGACCCCACGGCACGTGGTTATTTTCCACGAGAAAACGGAGGCAGGACGGGCTCCGCTTCTGGAGGAGGGGAGGGCGCCGGCGGCTGCAGCATCCCCCCCGGCAGGCGTGTGGGTTTGGGGTGACCCCAGGTCCACCTGTGCGTGACCTGAGCGACGTCGTCTTGCTCTCGGGGCGCGTGTGTTTAACTGAGAAGCTGTCGGGTGGTTGTTCCCGACATCTGTCGTCCGCAGTCGCAACCGTGGCCCCGGGCGTCAGCCCTGCGGGGCCAGGCGACTCCTGGCGGTGGTCAAAGTGGCCGACAGACACCGCGTCCCGCCACCACAGCCGCTCCGTCCCCAGCCCTCCCCGGCGGGCTCGGCAGCCACGGACCTGGGCTTCCGGCCCCGGGAATCTGCTCCCGCTGGCCAGGCCGCCGGTGCCTGGACCCGCTCCTGGCAAGGGACGCCTCTGCTCAGGTGGCCTAACGCTCCGTCCTCTGCCCTTGCCTGGAACAGTCGTGCGACCGACCGGCTGGAGAATGTCACCTATCGGTTCTTAAGAGACATCGTCCTGGAGCAGCCCGGGTGGCTCAGCAGTTTAGCGCCGCTTTCAGCCCAGGGCGTGATCCTGGAGACCCGGGATCGAGTCCCACGCCGGGCTCCCCGCATGGAGCCTGCTTCTCCCTCTGCCTGTGTCTCTGCCTCTCTCTCTCTCTCTGTTTCTCATGAACAAATAAATAAAATCTTTAAAAAGCAAAAAAAAAAAAAGAGACATCGTCCTGCGTGCTCTTGGCTTGGGAACTGTTCCTACTATAGATGACAACTCCCCAATGGGCCTGTGTTAAATCAACTATTGGCAAAGATAAGTAGCAGTTCCTGAGCATGATTTGCCCCAAATAAAACATCCGGAAGGTGGCAAACTTTATGCAAAAAAACCTCAGTTCTTCAACAGATAAACCATTACGATGAGCGCGTGAAGCTCTCAACAGGCAGGACGTGTGCTGTTGGCGAAAGGGCCGGTGAATACCTCGGTGGAGCAGAACAGATCCGCGCAGAGTCCACGGATGTTGCCAAAGGAGCGACAGCAACTCGATAGGGAGAAAATAGTGTTTTGTTGTGTTTTACGATTTTTTTTACTCATTTGGCAGTGAGGTTAAGAGACAGAGAGAGAGCGCGTGCGCACAAGCAAGGGTAGCACAGGGAGAAGGGGGAGCCGACTTCCCACCCAGCAGGGAGCTGGATCCCAGGACCCCGAGATCACGACCGGCGCCCAAGGCAGATGCTTCACGGCTGAGCCCCACAGGCGCCCCCGGGACGGTCTTTCCAACAACGGTGCCGGAGCCCGGGACGCCCGCGTGCAAGAAGCCAACAGGACACTGTACACCTTTCACAGACGTTAAGCCCTTAAGTTGAAATCGATTTTAGACCCAGATGTGAAGCACAAGACGGTAAGGCTTTTAGAAATACTTATCAAAAGACATCATTAAGGAAATGGAATCGGGTGAAAACATGTGAAACAATAAAAGGACCGGGGACTTGGCTCCAGGGCGCCCACGGAATCCGTGAGGAATCACTAGGACTGGACAAGCACATGCGGCCCAGTAAAATGCCGAGGGCCGAGCGCAGTGCGCCACGAGCTCCTGCCCGGCCGTCTGTCGCCGGAGGACGCAGGGGCTGCCACACAGGATCAGTACCGGGCGCGCCTCGGGGACAGATGTGACCCGGCCTCATAAAGCTGAGCAGGCCCCTGCCCTACGCCCCGCACATCGCAGCCTCTGTGCAGAGCCTCTGTCCTGTGCGCTCCGCTCGGGCAGCTTCCTGCGTGACAGCCCCACGCCCAGGACACCTGCGCTCACCCCTCGGGAGGGCGAAGGTACAGGCTCGGCTCCCCCACCAGCCGGCTGCTCAGTGGGTAGGACCATGGGCGCCCACAGCCCCACGCAAGGCCGCCCGGCTCAGCCGTGTGCAGACATTGGAGGCCTGGCACCTGCTGCCGGTGGGGCCTGCAGGGGACCTGGCACCTGTCACTTGGAAGGGTCTGGGGGAGCCTGGCACCTGTCGCCGGCGGGGGACTTCGCTCCCAAGGCTGCCGGGCTTCCTCTGAGTTTCAGCTGAAACTGTGTGTAAATGCAGTCAGTGCCCGCGGTCCTGGGCGCGAGGGGCGGGCCCACGGGGGGGGGGGGGAGGCGGGGGTCTGTGCGGCCCCCAGGCGGGGAGGGTGGGGGCCTCGAGGAGGACGCGCGCCTGCCCCCCACGCCCACGCCTCGGCTCCCGGGGGCGGGACGGCGGTCCGCCTGGGGGGGCAGCAGGGCAGCGGGGGCTCTCCCGGCGGGGTTCGGGGTTCACTCACCCCTGCGCCCCCGCCCGGCGCCTTCCCCGCCGCTGGGAAAGTGCCGGCCTCGCGTCGTCCACTGAGACAAGCGCAGGCGGCTGCTGTCCTGCGCCCCGACCCTCCCTCCGGGTCCCCTGTCCCCTGCGCCTCAGTCTCCCCAGCCGCGCAATGGGAAGTTGGCAGGGGGAGCCTTGGGGCTGGGACAGTGCAAAGGGACCCTGGGGAGCAGCGGCCAAGGGGACAGGCCCGCCAGCCCTCCGCGCCCCGCCCCTCCCCGGCCCTCCCCGCCCCTCCCCTCCCCTCCGCGCACCCCGCGGGAGGGCGGCTTCTCCTGGACCCTCGGGCGTCCCTCAGGCCTCCGGGGAACCGTGACCACGGGGCCTTCGGGGATCCCGCTGCAGGTGACGGCCCTCGGGCGGGCGGGGGGGGGCGGGGCGGGGGGCTCTCGGGCGCCCCCGCTTGGAGGGGAACGGGGGCAGGGGCGCAGCAGCGGGGGAAGGGGTGCGGGGGCACGTCAGGGCAGCTGCGGCGGGCACGGGGGGGGGGGGGGGGCAGGGCTTATGCGGAGACCCGCCCCCGTGGCTCTGCCCCCCGCCGCCCACTGTGCCCCCGCCCCGGGGCCTCCCGCCCCCCTGCGTCCAGGAGGCCTCAGCCCCGCCTTCCCCAGCGGCCCCTGCCCTCCCCTCCTCCCCTCCTCCCCTCCTCTGCCTGGGGCGCCCCGCCCAGCCTCTCCCCGCCCCCAGGCCCCGCCCCGCCTCTCCCCGCCCCCCAGGCCCCGCCCAGCCTCTCCCCGCCCCCAGGCCCCTCCCCGCCTCTCCCCGCCCCCCAGGCCCCGCCCAGCCTCACCCCGCCCCCAGGCCCCGCCCCGCCTCTCCCCGCCCCCCCGAGGCCCCGCCCAGCCTCTCCCCGCCCCCCAGGCCCCGCCCCGCCTCTCCCCGCCCCCCAGGCCCCGCCCAGCCTCTCCCCGCCCCCAGGCCCCGCCCAGCCGGGCAGACCCCTCCCCCAGGCGCCGCCCGCCCCCAGCTGCAGTGGCCTCTGCTTGCTCCTCCGCGGTCCCCCCCCACCCCCGCCCAGAATGACCCTCCAGCCCGTCCAGCCGCCCTAGGGGACCCAGTGCAGCGGCGGGACGTCCCCTGTCCCCTGAGGGGCGCTCCTCCTCCATGGCCTCCTGGGGGGACCGGGTGCGCCTCGACCTCCAGGCTTGTGTCCCTGCGACCTGGCCGGTGTCCGGACAGTGTCCCAATCTCCCCGGCGTGTCCGGACTCGGGAGCCCGCCCTGCAGGGGGGCGGGGGGGGGCGGCTGGTCACAGGGACCCGGGCCCGCGGAGGGAGGAGGGCCGGGGGCTTCCCTTGCAAGGTCCTCGCGTCTGCGCGGCGGTACGGAGGCACCTGAACCCAGCCCGCTGGCTGTCCTTGGGATGCAGTTTTATTTGTCTACACTGCTAGGTGTGGCGGCCGGTTTCTGCAGGTGCAGGGTCTTGAGGCGCCCAGAGCAGTCAGGCTGGAGCACCCTCCCTCCCTCCCTCCCTCCTGCGGGAGGACCCGCCCCGGGGGACCTGGTGACGGGCGGGCCACAGCGCAGGTGCAGGCAGCCGCCCAGCTGGGCCCACAGAGCCAAGAGCACAGGGCGTGAGTCACCAGCTGCAGTGGAGGCTTTGAAGCCACGGGCGGCGTCTACACCCACGGCTGGCCGGGCGGGGCAGGGGCTGGTGTGTGTCACTGCGGGGAGGACGCCGGACCGCGGGCGGCAGCAGGTGGGGTGGAGGCGTTGGCAGGGGCGGCCGCCCAGGTGTGCGCTCCCACGGCTGGGCCTTGGGGTGGGGGCGGGCCGCGCCTCGTCAGCTCGGGTCCCCTGCTCCGCCCTGCTCCGCGCGGCCCGCAGACTGATGGCCGGCCTGAACGTGTCCCTGTCCTTCTTCTTCGCCACCTTCGCCCTGTGCCAGGTGGCCCGGAGGGCGTCCAAGGCCCTGCTCCCCGCGGGCGCCTACGCCAGCTTCGCGCGGGAGGCAGTGGGCGCGGCCCAGCTGGGGGCCTGCTGCCTGGAGCTGCGGATGCTGGCGGAGCTGGGCCCCTGGGCGGGGGGCTTCGGCCGCGACGTGCTGCTGACCCTCGTCTTCCTCCTCTTCCTGGCCCACGGGGCGACCTGCGACGGGGCCTGGGCCAACCCCACCGTGTCTCTGCAGGAGCTCCTCCTGGCCGAGGCCTCTCTGCCCGGCGCGCTGCTGCAGCTGGCGGCCCAGGGGCTGGGCGTGCAGGCGGCCTGCGCCCTCACGCGGCTCTGCTGGGCCTGGGAGCTCAGTGACCTGCACCTGCTCCAGAGCCTCATGGACGCCCACTGCAGCTCCGCCCTGCGCACCTCCGTGCCCCACGGCGCGCTGGTGGAAGCTGCCTGCGCCTTCGCCTTCCACCTGACCCTCCTCCGCTTCCGGAACAGTCTTCCTGTCTACAGGGTGCCCGCCGTGGCCCTGCTGGTCACCGTCATGGCCTACGCAGGTGAGACCTGTGTAGGTGCCCACGGGGCCGCCCTGCCCACCTGCACCCGAGGGACACGCAGGAGAGGCTGCCGGCCGAGGGGGCACCGCCAGTCCCCAGAGACCGCGGGTGGCCAGAAGGTGGCCAGGTGGCCTGGACACAACTCCCATTTCCCATGATCCTCCTTCCATGTCCCACCCCCCATCCCCGACCCCACCCTCTCCTCCCCCACCCCTCATCCCCCATCTGTCATCCTCCCCCACCCCCCATCCCCCATGCCCCATCCCCCATCCTCCATGCCTATGTCCTGGCCCCTGGGCCTCCAGACCGAGCTCCTGGGGTCCCTCAGCCCCACGGAAGCTGCCCTCCCCACCTCGGGGGAGAAGCCGAGAGCCGAGGCCAGCGGCGGCCGCGCAGACTGCTGAGCTCCCCGGCAGCTGTCCCTGGCCGTGGGGACGGAGCCGGGCCACACCTCCGGGGTGCCAGGCTGGGGCTGCTGATAAACCCCCAGGGGCCCCACCATCCTTCTCTGTGGGACTGGCTCCCCTGGAGCGTTCTCCCGCCGTGGACGCCTGCCCCCCCCGCCCCGGGGCACTGTGTGCTGGCAGGACAGGGCTCTCCGGGCGGGATGGGGTGCAGGTCATGCCGCGGGCGCCTCATGCCTGCTCAGGGCACTAGGGCCACAACCACGACCAGCTCTCCGGGGCAGCGAGGCCCAGTAGGGACAGGACCAGACACCGCGTGCCTCGAGAGGCGCCACTAGAGCCCAAGTACAGGTGGGGAAGCTGAGGCACGGGTGAGCAGAGACTCGCCGGGAGAGAGCGCTGGGTCCAGAGCGCCTGGGCTGCGGCCCCGGGGACGGGGAGCTCCTGCTTCAGCCACGCAGCGTCCAGGACGCAGGACGCGGAGAGCCTGGTCTCCCCCACAGCTTCGGCCCTAGACGGTGCCGCTGGGCGCTGCGGGCGCTGGCGCTCTCCCGGGTCTCTCCTGGCGCCCGGCCCCTCCCTCTCGTTTCTCACTGCGCTCAGCCCTCCCCGGCGCTCGTCTCTGCCTCTCTCCCCCTGTCCCCGTCTCTTCCTCCACATCTCTGTCTCTGTCTCTCTCCTCATCTCTGTCTCTGTCTCCCCATCTCTGTCTCCTTCCCCATCTCACTGTCTCTCCCTCTGTCTCCCCATTTCTGTCTCCCGTCCCTGTCTCTGTCTCTGTCTTTGCCCCCCTTTCTCCCAAGGACAACCTCCCCCAGGGGGCCGTGGGGATCAGGGGTGGGGGACATAGGTCACCCGTCCAAGCGCCCGGGACGGCGGTTGAAGCTCCAGGAGAGACTCTGGTGGCGGCTGCTCCTAGGTGCGGGCGCTGGGCCTTGGCTGCGGGGCCTCCAGCCCGCGTCCACGGGCCCCGGGGTCAGGGGGCAGGCCCCCCACAAGCACTGTGCGCTTCCTCCCACAGCTGGGCCTCTCACGTCCGCCTTCTTCAACCCCACACTGGCCACCTGGGTCACCTTCCGCTGCTCGGGCCACACGGTGCTGGAGTACGCGCAGGTGTACTGGCTGGGGCCTCTCGCAGGTGAGGCCGGAGGGCCCTTGGGCGTCCAGCGCTGCTGGCGACAGGCCGGGTGTGGGGTCCCTGGGCTCCTCCCTCCGTGTCTGGGCAGCTGAGGGGGACGGGGCTGCCGCTAGGCCATCGGGGGCGGGGCCGTGGGGTGCCCACTGGCGGGGCCGTGGTCCCGGAGGGGCTGGCGCAGGGGGCGGGGGGCGGCCGGGATCGTGTCCTCACAGACCCTGAGCCGGGCGCCCGCGGCGGGGAGGACTGGAGCCTGGCCAGGCCCCTCGGGCCCGGGGTCTTCCGGCACCTGGCCTGGGCCCCACCTCACCCTCCGTGCCCTATCGGGCGGTATGTGGGGTCCGGGGAGCTCTGGAAGCTTCCTCCACGTGTCTGCAAGGAGCACGGCCCCAGCCTCCCCGGTGGCCCCCGCGGCCAGCGGCCCCCAGAACGAGAAGGCCCATGGTCGGGACCTTCCATCCCTTGGCCCCGTCCCTTGGCCCCGTCCCTCAGCCTCGTCCCAGGGGCGTAACAGTCCCGTCGCGGCCCACGTCCCGGAGGCGGCCAGCACTGCCTTGCACACCTGGCTTCTCTAAGGGGCTTGCAGAGCCGCTTGGCGGGTTAGAGGCCCTCGGTCTCCACCCTCCCCGCCTCCGCCCCGCACACCTCCTCGCCCTCCCTGTGGGCCCCATGGGTGAGAGCCCGGGGTGGGGGGGCTCCACGGGGCTCCGAGGTTACAGCTCTGTGGGCCTGGCCGCCTTCTCGGGTCCCCGCTCCGTCCCGTGCCCCAGGTTGGCCCCGTCCCTCCTGCTCAGTGTTCCCGTGGGGTTCCAACCGCAGCGTCCGTGGCCCGAGGGGCGGGAGGGCTCAGGGATGCCCCCACCCCTGCTCCCTGCTGGGTTGCAGTCCCTCTGCCTGTCGGGGTTACCCTGCCTCTCGGGGAGGGTCCCAAGAAGGGCCCCGGCTGGGATATGAGATCTCAGTGTCGGAAATACGACGTCCTGGCTCCCACCTGCCAGGTGGCCTGTGGGGCCGTGAATTCAGGTCTGGAGGGGAGGCCCGGTCCTGGGGAGAGGCCCCCCGGCCCCTGCACTGGTCTCCCAGGCTCCGTAGCCGCACCCACACCCCAGGGGCCTGCAGCCCTCGCACCTGGTGCAGGTGAGCACATAAGACTGCGGGTGTCAGGCCGCGCGCCCCCAGCCGGGTCCCCCCGACTTCCTGGCCTCTGGTGGAGGCTGTCGGGCCGGGTGTCCCTTGGCCTGTGGCCGCTCCTCTGCAGTCTGCCCGCCCTCCAGTGGCCTCTGCTGTGAGTCTGTCCCCTCTGCTCCTCCTCCTCGAGGGACGCCAGGCACCCTGGAGTTAGGCCCACCCTTCCCCACAGTGACCTCCTCAGCTTGACGACCTACGTACACAAAGATCTTATCTCAAATAAGGTCACATTGTGAGATTCTGGGAAAGACGCGAGTGCGAGGGGTCACCGTTCAACTCAGTACGGCCTCCGCCTCCGCAACTGCCGTTGTGGTGCCCAGAGCCACTAGGGTTCCCGTGGGGACTGGATGGGCAGGGAGGCTGGGGGGTCTGCACCCCGTGTGCACGGGCCCGCTCTGCCCCTGTTCAGGGAGGGCCCCACCCCCTGGGTGCTCTTACGGCCCCAAGTCCACACGCCCTGTCTGTCTCCTGCCAGGGTCGGGGTGGGGACCGCCAGGCTGTTTCCATAGGACGGGGCACCCACAGAGCCGGGCACGCACAGGGATGGGGCTCCCACAGGGATGGGCACCCACAGGGACAAGCACCCACAGGACGGGCTCCCACAGGGCCGGGGCTTGGGACGCGCGGCTCCTCGCACCGACTGCCCAGCCTCCTGCGGGCCGGCACCGAGTGCTCCCACCTGGGGGACCTGGCCGCGCCCTGCCGAACCTCGAGGGGTCGCGTCCAAGGGAGCGGGCTCCATCCAGCCTGGCCGTGCCGGCTGAGGCTCCTGCTCCCGGGTCCCGCTCGCTCCTCGGTGTCGTCTGCGGCAACGGTCTGTCCCCGCTGGTGGCCCGACCTTTGCCGGGTCTCCATCAGTTTAGTGCAGCTGGGCCGGCGGGGTCTGGAGGGAGCCTGGGAACCAGGGCCCGGGGCCCGGCCTCGGCCCCCCGCTGTCTCCCCTTGGTCTCGAGTCCCTCACTCACACCCAACCCGGCCTGCGCAGGTGACAGGTCCCCGTCAGGAGGCAGCCGGGGAGGAAGAGCCGAGCGGGGACCCACGAGGCTGAGGGCGGGCCCGGGCCCCCAAGACAGCCAGCGGGGCACAGGGTTCCTGCCGATGGTCCCCGGCCCGAGGGGTTGATGCCTGGGAGGAACCAGGCAGGGCTCCCGGGGCTGGGCCTGCAGGGTCCCCGGGCCACGTGGCCGGAGCCTGCTGGGCCCTGCGGTGTGACCCCGCTCCTCGCAGGCATGGTGCTGGCTGTCCTGCTGTACCACGGCCGCCTTCCTCGCCTCTTCCGGAGGAACCTGCTGTACAGCCAGAGGAGCAAGTACCGAACCCCGAGAAGGAAGCCGGCCCCGGGGCCGGGAGCCGCCCAGACGCCTGCAGAGGGGCGCAGCAGCTGGGAGCCCGGAGCCGAGGGGGCCCAGACCCGCACCCCGCTCTCCCCCAAAACCTGTTGTCAATAAACCATATTCCTGAGACCCGCCTGTCTCCCTGGCCCGAGAGAGCTTTCCAGAAGGGCGGGCAGGGGTGAGCCCCGTGCAGTGGAGGCCCAGCGGAGGCTGCCCCGAGGCCCCTCCGTCTCCCCACGAGTGGGAGTTAGAATCAAAGGTAAGGCCCGGAGGAAAGGCAGGAGGTGCAGCGCCCGTCCCCGGGTGCTTGGAAGACCCGAGGGCACAGGTTTGCACGCTGGTGCCTGGCCGCCCGACGCATCCTGGAACCCGTGGCCTCCTCACCCTGCCAGCTGCCGGAGCCGAGGCTGCACCCAGGGTCCCTGGCCCTCAGGGTGGCACCACCGCAGGTCCTTGGAGCCTGGCAAACCACCCCTGCCATCACTGGGGTGACAGCCGAAGCTGGGGCTCCCCGCCAGGCGGGGGAGAGCCATCTCCTCCCCCGAGGACCAGACCTAATCTGGGAACCTGCACCCCAAAGCAAAAGCCCTCCCCGGCTCGGGGTTCCAGAGCCCCGGCCTGCAAGTGAGACCGGCAGGGGCTCCAGCCCCAGGCTTCGCCCTGGCCTCTGGCCAAGGGGGGCAAGAGACAGAAGACGGGGATCCGGGTGACCCTTTTCCTCACGTGGAGGCCATGTCGTCCCCCACAGCCTCCCAGGGGTTGGGAGAAAGCAGGACCCCCCCCCACCCACTTCCTACGGCTGCCCCTTCACCCCCTGGAAAGCTGCCCCCCCGACCCGGCAGTGAGCCTCCCCGTCCCTCCTTGGGGTGGCCGCCTGGCGGCTCCTGGACGGCCTGGCGGGGCTGCACGGAGGCTTCCAGAAGGAGGAGCCTGAGCACACAGGGGCGGCGCGGGGATGAGAGAGCAACCGGCTCCCTTCGAAGGGGACTGTGCGGGCGGGGGGACGAAGCAGAGGTCGTAGCCCCAGGAAGGAGGGGAGGCTCCGCGGGGCGACCCCGGGCCGCACGCCAGCTGGCACGGCTGTCCCCACTGAGCATCCTCGCCGCCTCTGCGCAAGCACTTCGGGCCGGAAGCTTCTGGCGCTCGCACAGTAAACTGAACCCGTGAATTAGCATAAGACGAGCAACCGTGTGGACGTTGCACTAAAGCGGGTCAGCAAATTACCAGAATGTTCGGAGTTTGCGGTTTTCGTTTTGGAAAAGTTCGACACTGTAAGGCCATCGCCACGAGCTTAGAAGCAGACGTTCCACCTAAGGAGCACCTGGATTTGGTGGAAGAGGACGCGACTTTCATACGAAGCTGTGATGAACCGATTCCTAACAAGGAAGACGACTTAAAGAATGCTGGAAAAGCAGTTTAGCACGGAGAGTGCAAGAGCGGTTCAATAAATATATATGATTCACCTTATTAATCAAGAAGTAAACTCATACAGTCCACTCCACGGATGCTTAAAAAGGCATCTGAGAAAGTACAACATCCACCCCCAGCCCAAAAAGGAGCTGACGAAAAAAATACAAATAAAAAAAAATAATAATAAATTAATTAATTAATAAAAAGGAGGTGACGTATTAGGGTCACTTCCCAGCCGAGCGCACACAGCCTGCACCTCCTTGGCGGGGACGGACCGCGGCGGAGACATCGGCTGCTGCAACTGGACGGGGTGGAACAAGCGGAAGAACAGCAGTTCCTACTTGCAGATCATGCGATGGTGATACAGGAAAAACACAGACGATGCAAAATCTGACACACGCTGTCCGAGGCTCAGGACGGTCGCCACGTAACCAGGCGAGACCCGGGGAGGCTCCACGCAGCGGAGCGAGACCTAACAGCACTGGGTGTTATGCTGGGCGTTGGCAAATCAAACTCCAATAAAAAAATATACAAAAAAAGGGGATCCCTGGGTGGCTCAGCGGTTCAGCGCCTGCCTTCGGCCCAGGATGTGATCCTGGAGTCCCGGGATCGAGTTCCGCGTTGGGCTCCCTGCACGCAGCCTGCTTCTCCCTCTGCCCGGGGCTCTGCCTCTCTCCCTCTCTTTCTCTGTCTATCATGAATAAATAAATAAATAAATCTTAAATATATATATATATATATACAAAAAAAAAAGAAACACACTAAAAAAAATTAAAAAATTAAAAAAAAAAGGAAACACACTTAAGAAGTACACGAAGCCGGGTTCCAGTGAAATTCTTTTTTTTAATTTTTTTTATTTTAAAGATTTTATTTATTTATTCATGAGAATACACAGAGAGGAGAGAGAGAGAGAGAGAGAGAGAGAGAGGCAGAGACTCAGGCAGAGGGAGAAGCAGGCTCCATGCAGGGAGCCCAACGTGGGACTCGATCCCGGGTCTCCAGGATTGCGCCCCGGGCTGTAGGCGGCGCTAAACCGCTGAGCCACCCGGGCTGCCCTCCAGTGAAGTTCTTTTTTTTTTTTTTTTTTTTTTTAATTTTTATTTATTTATGATAGTCACAGAGAGAGAGAGAGAGAGAGAGGCAGAGACACAGGCAGAGGGAGAAGCAGGCTCCATGCACCGGGAGCCCGACGTGGGATTCGATCCCGGGTCTCCAGGATCGCGCCCTGGGCCAAAGGCAGGCGCTAAACCGCTGCGCCACCCAGGGATCCCTCCAGTGAAGTTCTTAAAACTTCCCGAAAGACTTGAAAGTTTGGAAAGTCATCCTTTGCTCTTGACAGACAAACTTAGCATCCTAAAGATGTCAGATCTCCCTGAGTTAATATATAAATGTTAATAATGCGATAATATTGTTTAATGTCAAACGCCAGATTCTAAGATTAGGATGAAAAAAATAAGGAAGCCAGACGGGCTAAGAAAGCCCCGCCTGAGACACAATCCCTCGGAGACGCACCTGTGAAAACTGGAAAATCGGGGTAACGCTCTTGCCAAACTGGGGAGAGGGAGCTCTTTGTAGCCACGATGGAGAATCCAGAAGCAACGGACGGCGTGGCTCCCAGAGCGACGCCCTAATAAACCCGAGGCTTGCAGGGTGGCCACGTCCTCACGGCCGACGACCACCGGCGAACCAGCAGAAAGCAGGCGGCAAGCTTTGTCCCGGACCAAAGGGAAAGACGAATGTACAAAGAACCGTTTAAAACATATTATCAGAAACAGGAAAAAAAAAAAAAGCAAAACACGAACGGAGGGTTCACAGAGGAAGGCGCAGGAACGGACGTAGACGCGCAGCCACACGGGAAGCTGAGCGCAAACCGTTTCGGGCACCAACTCTCCGCCCCGGCGCTCAGAGATCCAGACCCCGAGGATGAAATCTCGACCCCCCCACCCCACCCCCAGCCGGTCATCACTTAGGAGCCGCAGGACCCGCCCTGACCCACCCCTTCCTCAGCGCCCAGCCTGGGCGACCGTGTCCCCCACCCCACCCGCACCCCCAGAGCCGGCCCTCTCCCACCAGCCCTGCAGGGCCCCCAAGCTGCCGCGCTGCCCCCGCAGGGCACAGGGGACCCCGGGGGCTGCACAGGGGGACAGCCAGGCAGCAGCCCCTGCTCGGGAGTGAGGTCGAACCCGAGGGTCACGCTGGACGGCCTCCCCCAGCACGTGTGCTCAGGGCCTGCTGAGCCCCCCGCCAGGGACCTTTCCCCGTCCGTGGGTGGGACCCCTCACCCGGGCCTTGGGCCGCATGCGGTGCCGGGACCACTGCAGAGCTGGGTGGTGGCCGACCCAGGGCGCTACTGACCTGGCCTTTCCCTACATCCTCTCCGCATCCTACAGTGGGAGGACAACCCCCCCCCCCCCCCCCCCCGCCAAGGGCTGCGACCCCCAGGGGGCTGAAGCTCCTGGTGCCAGGCCCGCCCCGAGGCCCAGCCCCTTCCACCTGCACCCCGAGGGTATGGAGCCCCACCACCTGCGCCCGGGGGTAAAGACCCCCCATCCACCTCCACCCCACGCCCTCCACCTCGCCCCGATGTAGGCCACCCCCCCCCCCCGAGGGTAAATATCCAGACGTTTGTTCGGAGCCATTTCTTTACCAGCCCCTTTGTCCACTGTCCCCCTCCTGACCCCATGGCCAGGCCCTCGGCCCCCGCCCCTAAGTGAGCAAAAACCCAGACACGGAGGAGGCCAACGGCTTGCGGCTCCATCACCGGCTGCTTCGGTGTTTCCTCCTGTGGTCAGGGCGGTGGCCGAGGTGGCCCCCCGTTCCCCTCGGAACCGCCGTCCACGAACCAGGGAGCCCCTCGCTGGCCAAGAGCCGCGCGTGGGGGACCGAGCGTGTGGCGCAGAAGCTGGCACCCCCCCGGGGCCCCCCCACAGGTACTCACCCCTGGTGACATGCCGCCCGTGCGGATACAAACCTAAGGTCTCCTGGGCCCTGAGCTCCGCTGCAGTATTTGTCCGGCGTCACGCAGGACATTCGGGGCTTTTCGGGCTCGGGGTTATGCCCTTGGGCCCCACGCACCTCAGCCAAAACCCGACAGCTGCTGGCGCTCTCTCAGGTGGAAACGTGCTGGCCCGGCCTCCCAGAGTCACGCTGCGCGGCGCTCACCGGCCTCCGCCTCCCCGGGCGCGTCCCCTGCTGCCCACGGGCCTGGGTCAGCTCCCCGGCCCCACGGAGCGCCCCCGTCCGCCTGTCCCCATAAAGGGGCAGCTCCCGGGGTCCCGCGGCCGCCTGCCCCGGCGTCGTTCTGGGCTGTTCTCAAATAAATCCACGTCTTGCCGGTGGCACAGAGGGTGGAACCCAGGGCAGGTGGTCCCGGATGGGCGGGCTGTGACCGGGCGGACGGCGGGGACCAGGGCTTCAGCCTTGCTTCTGCCTGGGAGGGGCGGGGCGGGCACCTCGCTGTCCAGGGGCACCGTGCTGGGAGGGCTTGCGGCCCCCGAGGGGACCCCCACATTGTGATGCCCCCTGGGCGCCCGCCGAGTTCTCGGGGATCCACAGAAGCCATACACGGCCTCGGGGTGCCCCCTCCCCAGTTCCTACGAGGGCATCCGAGCCCCAGATGTGACGCCCTGAGGAGGTGCGGAGGTCACAGGGCGGGGCCCCTGGAGCGGCCGGGCCATCAGGGCGAGGGCGGTGGACAAGGAGGCTGTCCCCCCGTGCCCCCCGAAGCTCAGCCTCGCCAGACCCCGGCCCTGATGCCCCCGAGGCCTCCCTTCCAGCCTCGAACAAGCCGAGCTGTCCTGTGACCGCAGCGCGAGTCGCCTGGGGCAGGCCTGGAGCCGGGGTCACCCAGGAGGGCCTGGGGACCGCAGAAGCCCCCGCGCACCCCGCGTCCCTCCATCGGTGACCTACAACCTCCATCCAGGCGGGCGGGCTGGGTGCGGGAGGCAAGGGGGGCAAGGGGTCTCCCCAACCTGGGAAGGCAGTGCCTGGCTTTCACCCCCAAGTCAGCGCCAAGGGCCACCCGCCCCCCGTCCCTCCCGCCCCCCCCCCCCGCGCCCCACCCACCCGCTCTTTTTCAAGATCCAGAACAGTCTTTGGGGAGAGAAAGGTGTTGCTCCCGCTGACCCCGCAATGCGCGACCTTTGAGGTGGGCGTGTTAGGCCGCGACCCCCCCACCTGCCACGTGGAAGGGGGGAGGGCCCCATCCTCCCTCCATCACCTGAGGCTGTCAGAGCACCCACTTCTGCTTCCTCCAGCCCAGCAGGGGAGCCCAGGGCGTGCATGAGGCCCCCAGGGCTGGCTCCTGCTTCTCAGTGGGGGTGTCTGCGGGGACCCCGTGACCCCACGCCCAGCCAGGCCCTCGGGCCCAGCCGGGTGGACGTGTCCCGAGGCCCACGGCGTCATGGGGGAGCCCACAGAGGGGCCCGGCGGGGGGGACGCGGGCCGTGGCGAGGCTGCCAGGGGGGCTGGGAGGTGTGAAGTCTGGGGCGGAGCACGGGGCCCCGAGAAGCACCCGCAGGCGAGCGCTGGAGCTGCTCAGCACTTGGGGAGTGCACCGAGCACGGCTTTCACCTTCACGAGTGGCAGCTGTGCCCCCAGGAAGGTGTCTCGGCTGGAGCCTGGCGCCCCGAGCCCTGGGACCTGCGTGGGCTCCGTCCACGGGGGGTCACGGGCCTGAAGGGAGCGTTGGAGCTTCAGCACGTCTTGCTCTCTAACCCTTAGAGGCGACGGGGAAACCTGTTGTCTAACAGTGTCCCCAGCCCCCGCCTTGGGGTGCTCCCTGGTGCTCCTCCCTCCCTGAGCCCCTGCAGGGGCGGAGGACGGAGGGCGGGAGGTCAGCTGGCACAGTCCGGGTCGGGGGCATCCTGGAGCTTGGGGGCAGGCGCAGGGCTGCGGAGGGGGCACATCCCGGGAAGGAGGCCGCGCCAGGGGAGCGGCGGAGCTGTGCGGAGAGGGGTCTGGTGACGATCTGCATCCTGCATCCTCCTCGCTGAGCCCCAGCCCGCAGCCCCAGGGCTCCCAAGTCCAAAGTCAGGGTGTGCGCAGCGAGGCCGCGGGGGAGGGAGGAGCCGCCGGGTCCAGGGCGCCCTGGGCTTTACCCCGCGGGCCGCGTGGGGCTCCTCCTGCCGTGGGCTCCTCAGCGGCCCCACCGGGAACACCCAAGGCAGGGGGACTAGGACAGGCGGCGGGGCCAGGCCCCCAGAAGGGCAGGCCTGTGAGGAGGGGCTGGGTTCAGGTGTGGGGTGCACAGGACGAGGGCGGGGGCCCTGGACGGGGTGAGCGACACGGGGAGTCGTGGGGAGCTCGGGGAGAGGCTGGGCCGCTGGGCCCGGGAGGGAGGGAGGCGGCCACCAGGCAGGGCCTTCCAGCTTCCCCCAGGGCAGCACGAGGGCAGGGCGCCCCCTCGACAGAGCTGGGCCGCTTCCTCTGCACCCCCCGCCCTCCAACCCTGGTGCAGCCCTGCGGCCCTACACGGGTTGTGGGGTGACCCTTCCTCCCTCGGCAGGAGGAGAGCAGGCTGTGGGCCTTCAGCGCGGCTCCTCCAGGAGCTCAAATAGCGCCCAGACCTCCAGATGGCGGAGGGGGGGTCATGGAGAGCCCCGGGGGAGAGCCCTGAGAGCCCTCCGACCGTGAGCGTGGGCAGCAGGTGCACACGCGCACACACACGCAGCCCCACGGGCCAGGCCCAGCCCCGGGGGACACACAGCTTTATTCCAGGCACAGCGGAGGGCTGGCCGCGGGCCTCACGGCGTGCGGGTGCACAGCCCAGTGACCCGGGGTCACCGACTCACTCACAGCTCAGTGCCCCCGGACCCTGGTCCCGACCCTCCTGCATCCCGGGGGACGGGGTCACACGGTCATCTCCGCCCGCCCCCGGAGCGTGCCCAGCAGGCGGGGAGCCTGGGACCTGGTCCACGTGCCCGAGGCCTGTCTCCTAGGCGAGGGTGACGCTGAGAGAGTCCTGGGTCCTGTGGGCCTTGGCAACGGGCACCGAGGCCAACAAAGTAGCCTCCTGGAACTCCTTGGCCACGAAGTAGTAGCCGATGGCGTCCAGACAGCAGTTGGCATCCGAGAGCTTGCCCGTGACATACAGGGCGTAGCAGAGGGCGGGCGTGGGCCGGCCGGCGGCCGCGTAGACGGTCAGCACCACGTGGAAGGGCAGGAAGCAGAGCACGAACACGGCCAGGTTCGCCCAGACCATGCGGGTGGCCCTCCGGGTGGCTTGCGCCTGGTGCGGCCCGGAGGCAGGGCGCTCGGCCAGCGCGGCGACCACCTGCAGTGAGCAGAAGCCCAGCACGGCCAGCGGCGGGTAGAAGCCCAGCAGCGAGAAGAGCGTGGTGCCGGCGCTCTGCCGGGCGGGGTTCCGGAAGCAGAAGCCGCCCTCCTGCACCCCCAGGGCCCAGCGAAGCACCAGCGAGCTGCCCACCAGCACCCAGAGCGCCGCGCACACGGCCGCGGCCTGGCGCGGGGAGCGGAGCCCTCGGGCGCACAGCGGGTGCCGCACGGCCACGTAGCGGTCCACGGCGATGGCGGTGATGAGGCCGATGCTCAGGTACCTGTTGGCCAGGTAGATGCCCTGGGACAGCTGGCAGGACACCGTGTCCGTGGTGTCCTTGAGGGAGTGCAGGAAGAAGGGCAGGGCGCACAGCAGGCACAGGTCGGCCGCCGCCAGGTTGACCATGTAGACGCGGGTCTCCGTCCAGGGCCGCATCCGGCAGCAGAGCACCCAGAGCGCCAGGCCGTTGAGCAGCAGCCCCAGCACCAGCAGCGCGCCCGTGTACGTCCTGTCCACGTACTCCACCCAGGTCGGGTGCGGGCGGGCGCAGGTGCCGTTAGCGCTCATGGCCTTGGTGGCTGCGGACGAGAAGCGGGCGTGAGGGGGGCTGCGGGGCGGGGGGAGCAGGGGGGTGGGGTGGGGGGCGCCGAGGCCACACAGCAGCCAGCCCCCGGGGGAAGCAGAGCCCCTTCCCCAGAACTCAGGGCTCCTCCTCCCTCCCTCCCTCCCTCCCCATCCCTTCCGGAGGGCACAGTGGCCAGGATGCCCCGGGCGTCACCCTCCCTCCGGGTGCCCGCACCCCAGCCCTGCGCCGGGGGTCCCACCCGGCAGGGCCCCTTGGACCCTCCGTGGTCGGAGCCTTGCGGGCAGCCCCGCCCCTTCAGGCCCAGGTCTGAGGCTCCGAGCAGGCCCCGCGTGGCACCGGGCGTCCCCTGCCCCCACTGCCATCCAGGCCACCCGAGGCCTGAGCCTCCACCCCTGAGAGGCCCCCTCACTCCCCTGCACACGCTGCACAAGGGCTGCGACCAGCCCACCGGGGTCAGGGGGACCGGGGCGGGGCTGTGCCACCCAGGGTGTGGCCTGAGGTCTAGGGATTGGGCTCTGGGGTCCCCCCAGCTGGCCAAGCCTCGGGCTCCCCAGCATAAGGGGGCGTCGGTGTCATACACACGGGATCACGAGCACCTGCACGGCGGCCAGTGTGCCCAGCGTCTGGGGCGGCGGGGACTTGCCCACCAGGCCCCACCCTGGTTCCTCTGCCTGGGGGGGCCAGGGTGGGAGTGGCCTCCTCCCTGCCAGGCCCTGGGGCTCCCGCCCACCTTGGGAGCCGCTTGGAGGGGGGGTTGCGGGCGAGGCCTCCTCCCTGCCTCCTCCCCACACAGGAAAGGAAGAAGCATCTGGAAGCATCAGGTTCATGGGCGCGGGGGGCCCACTTCCTGGGCCAGTCCCCAGGGCTCTCCGGGCCGCAGTCCATTAGCGCAGCAGAGCAGGTTTCAGCCGGAAACAGCAATATTCCGCCCAATTATCCCATTTCAGCTCTTGGGAACCGAACGTGACCTCCCGCCGCCCGCCGCTCCAGGCCACTGAGGACGCCCCCTCCTGTTTTTTTTTTTTTTCTGTTTTTTTTTTTAAGGATTCTGCTTCTCTATCTGTTGTGCGACACCCAGGTTCCGGGGCTCCACAGACCCCCCAGAGCCCAGGGGGACCGACCCAAAGACCCTCCTGCCGTGCCTGCCCCCCCGCAGCCCCCCAGGGGCACGGCGGCCCTGCCGGGTGGGCGAGCTGCCCCCGGACGCTCGGGCCCTGCTGGGGATGTCCCGCGATCGCGCAGTCGCCGTGCCGGGCGCGGGGGGTCCTTCGGCCGCGGGCCCTGCTGCCCTCCCGAGCTGGGTCGGGGACGGGCCCCCGCACGAGGACCCGTGTCCAGGGCAGGTGCCCCTGCTGGGCTCCGGCTCAGACATGCGGGTCCCTCACCTCCCCCGGGCTGGGCGCCACGGCCCCACGGTGGGGGCCCGGAGTTTCCTGCTGGGGGGTTGGGGGGGCCGGCACCCCGAGCTTCCATTTCCTTCCTGATGGTGAGATCCGTCTGCTCCCCACCGAGTGGCAAGGCACCCTCTTCCCGCCCTAGACCGAGTCCCTGGACAGTGACCCCAAAGGAGCCTGCGGTGGCATCTGGGAGGCTGGCACACGCCTCAGCCCCCCCGCCACCCCCTCCCCAGGGCCCGGAGCGCAGTGGGGTGTGCCCGGATGTCTGGGCGCTGCAGGGGCCCTGGGGCCGGGCACCCGCCCTGAAGTACCCAGGTGGCAGGAGGATGGCCACGGGACACGCAAGCGTCACGTGACACACGGGCCTGTAGCTGTTTTCTACTTTCTCCAAACCTGGTCACAGCTCCCAGGGGGAGGCGGGAGTCCTGACCCCGGGGTACCCCGAGTTACCCTGCATTCGTTGCCCATGCGGATGCCCCCCCTCATCAGGAGGCTCCCCTGAGGTTCCAAACCCGCTCACACTCACGCCCTCTGAGCCCCCCTCACCCCACCCCCTGAGCCCCCTGACCCTCACCCCCTCCGAGCCCCCCCCAGCACCCCCACCCCCGGCTCCAGGGTTGGTACCGACCAATGGTAGCCCCGGTTCTGCAGCTGAGCTCTCGCCCAGGGCAGCGCTGCTGTCTGGGGTGGGAACGTGGGGCGCCCTGCACGACTGCACCCCTGAGGCAGCAGGCCGGCTGACAAGAGCAGAGGGGGTGCTGGGGCTGCCGCCGGGGCAGCTCAGGGCTGCCTGGGGGAGCTTCTGAGAAAGGAAGTGGGGGCCAGCACGGCCTTCCTGCCCACAGAGCTGGCACGCTCGGTGAGACGGAGTCTTCTAGAAACAGCCCAGGGCAGCAAGGCCACAGCCCCAGACAGAGAGGGGCCTCCCCTCGGCTGGGCCCCCAGCAGCCATGAGGTGGTGTCCCCTGTGTCCGGGGCCAGCATCCGGCGGGAAGGCCACAGGCGCCGCTGACCGGTGACCGCGGGGCAGAGGCCGCAGAGGCCAGCCTCGCAGGGCCATGCAGGTGACTTCCGCCGCGCGCCGCCTCCCTCCCTGCCACAGGCTGCCCCTCCTCCTCGGAAGGGACCCCCCCCCCCGCCCCGGCTCCTCCAGGCCGCTGGCCCTGCTCCGGCTTAGCGCCCGCACCATGAGGACAGGGACCCCAAGTCCCGCGTGCACCCCGCAGGGCCCCCCAGCTTCTCTCCCTGCTCGAGCACACCCACCCCCTGCCGTTCACCGAGGCCCAGAGCAGGGTGGCCGGGTGGCGCCCAGAGGCCCGGTGGGGGGGGTCTGGAGGCCACCCCCCAGCGCCCCGTGCCCCCGCCCCCGCTGCCAGCAGCCCACGGTCTGGCTTTCTGGACGGATCTACCAGGCGTTGGGGCGGCTCTCGTGCCCTTGGTTCCTGCTCGGGGCTGGGACCCCTGCTCTCAGCCGCAGGGGGCTGGCGCAGAGCGGGGCCACGGACCAAGCTGGTTCCTGGCTCCTGGGGCTCCCCACGGCGGGGCGGTGTCGGCCGGGGCGCCCCCGGATCCCAGAGCGGCCGCTCTCCCCCGCCTGCACACCACCCGCCCGCACCGCCCCGGCTCCCGCCTGCTTCGCACCTGCAGAGCCCACGTGGCAGCCCGTGTGCGGAGGCCGCTCCGGCGCTGCTCCGGGTCCCGCCCTGCAGGCCCATGGGACACTCGCGGCATCCGTGGGGCTGCGCCTTCTAGGGAAGTGAGCGGGGGAGGCTGAGTCACCCGCAGGCCGGACCTGGATGGGGCCCAGGGGCGGGCCCAGGAAGCGCTGCAGACTCCGGGGGCCTCCCTGCCACCCCCCCGCGGGACCAGCCCCCCCCCGGCCCCGCCCAAGGAGGAAGCCGAGTGCCCAGGAGGAGGGCGGGGGCCCTGGGGACGCGGGTCGGCACCCACCCACCACGGGCGACCCCGGCGGAGACCCGTCCGCTCTGAGCCCCCTCTACTCCCCGGCCTGCCTCCTCTCTGCAGCCGCCCGGGCCCCACGCCCCTCGCGGACGCTGCCAGCCCCCGAGGTGTCTCCTCAGAGGCGGGTCTCAGCTGCTCCCACGCGCCCCCAGGCCCCGCCAGCTGGGCCTGCCCCCCCAGCCCTGACCCCAGGCCCCCCGGCCCCCCCCAGGCCTGCTACCCCTCCCTGTCCCCTAGGCCCCCCAGCCCTATCCCCAGGCCCCCTCAGGCCCCCTCCAGCTCTGCCCCCCCAGGTTCCCCCAGCTCTGCTACCCCTCCCCACCCCCCAGAACCCCCCAGCCCCGCCCCCAGGCCCCCCCAGCCCAGCCCCAGGACCCCGTGGACGGGACCAGCGAGGCCCCGGAACCCGGAACCCGTGGGTTGCAAGTCAGGGCCGCCTGCACCCTTGAGAAGGGAGGACCCGAGCCACCGCCACTGCCGCTGGGACACTTTCTGTTCCCCTTCCCAGAAATGGGGTGGGTGCAGGAGATTCCTCCCCTCAGGCGGAAGGGCTGGCCAAGAGCCAGGTGAGGGTGCCACTGCGGGGGCGGGGCTCCCACCGGCATCACCCCGCGCCCCCCCTGCCCGCTGCTGCCACACCAGCTGCCGCTCGCTCTCGCCCCATAGCCGCTCGGTGGCCCAGGAGAATGAGGCCCCCCACGTGGAAAGGCTCTGGAGCCCCGCTCCAAACCTGAGCCCCGCGGCCCGACCCTAGTTGCCCCAGCACTGCCCCGTCAGGAGGGCTGCTTCCGTCCCGCTGTCCCCGGGCCCTGGGGGCTCCCTCGGCGTTCAGCCCCAGCCTCCACTCCCCAGAGCGAGGGGACGGTGACACCTTCCTGGCCACACTGCCCCTTGGCCCTCTCCCGTCTGGCATCGACCCCGTATCCCGGGAAATGGTTGGGGTGCAGGGAAGGCCAAGGATGAGCCTCCCCCAGCCCAAGCCCTCGGCCCGGCCCGTGGGGGGCAGCCCCTATGTGGCGCTGGACGATGCTGCCTGTTTCCAGAAGCTGGCTCAGAAACTGGTCTAGCGTGGCAGGAAGAGGCCGCGGTCCCCTGGTCAGACGGCCGGCGCCCTGACATGCTGACACACCCTGGCCGGGGACCTCTCGTGCCATCTGCCGCCAGCCAGCCCATGCGAGGCCCGACGGGCAGAGGCCCCGTGTCGGGGACAAGCCCTCGGAGCCCTGCAGCCCTGCAGCCCCGGCCCGGCCCCCAGCACCCCCGGTATATCCTTCCCTGGCCCCGAGGAGGCTCTGCTGGGCTGCCCGGGACCCCGCAGCACCGAGGGGCTGCTCAGGCCAGGTGCTCAGGGAACACGTCCACGGTCCCTCCCGACCTGGCCCGAGCAAGGTGAGAAGGGAGCTTTGCCAGAGAGAGAAGCCCCCAGAGGACCAGTGATGCTGGGCCACTAGGGGACGTGAGGGCATCCTCAGGGGGTCCTTCGGGGTCCTTCGGGGTCCTGAGGTCTTGCTGACCTCGGTCGGGCTGCTGCCACTTGTGGCTCCCTAGGTCACATCACAGGGGTGGGCATCGTGGGAACAGGGAGCCCAAGGGTAGGTGGGGGGCTGCTGTCGGGTCCCCCCAGCCACACCCCTCCGCTGCGCAGCCACACGCGGGCTCCGCACCAGGCGCCCGGGCACCGTCCTGCCCTGCCCGTCGTCAGGCCTGCGCCGTCCCCTCCAGCAGCAGCGCCCGGCCTGCCACAGCCTCTGCCCTGGACGCTCAGGGCGGCTGTCCGCGTCCTCCTCCCACTCCTCTGCTTGTGCTCGGCCGGGCCTTTGGCTCCGGCTGGAAGATGCCTGGGGCATCTGGACCCGGGGGAGGAAGGCGTCCCCACCTGCGGGCTGCCCCGCCCCAGCACCCACGCTCACCTGGCGGGGTGGGCCGCAGACCGCCAGGCCCCCCGCTGCCCCAGGAGGGGTCACTCACCCTGTCCCTGGGCTGGCTCCTCGAGGGGCTGCCGTCCAGCCTCCCCTGCGGCCCGGGCCCTCTGGGACACGCTGGGCAGGGGCGGTGGGGGCGCTGGGCCACTGCTCCGGCCACCACGGGTCACAGGTTCCTCCCAGGCACTTCCCACTCCTGCCGACCGCGCACTTGCTCCTTTGCCCACCAGGCGTCCTTCCCCTTTCTCCGCCTGAGGCTCGCTCCGGGCGGCTGGCCCCTCGCCAGGTCCCACGCTTGGTCTCACGCCTCGGATGCTGCCAGCGGGCGCCACCCAGCCTGGGTCCCTGGGCTCGCGGGGCAGGGAGGGCGGGCCTGGGCCAGCGTGGGGACCCGGCCCCTCCCCCTCCGGGGGCCGCTGCCCCACCTGCCGCCGGTGTCCCGGGGCTGAGGGCTGAGAATGTGCGGCGGAGAGCAGCAGCTCACCCGGTCTGCAAGTCACGGGGGAATGTCCGGCAGCCCTCGTTCGTGGAGCAGGACACGAACAACAAGGGGTAGAGACAGGAAAGGAGCCGCGAGAGGCAGAGAGGCTGGAGGTCCGAGAGGATGCTGGGCGCCCAGGAAGGGAGAACCGCAGATTACAAGTGCACCGCAACACGGTTTGTCCCTGTCGGACGAGCTGCCTCCCCGCGTTTGACGGCCCCCCCGCCCCCCCCCCCGTGGGGAAACGCCTGGACGTCATCCGTGGGTGTTCAGCAAGGTACGAGCCCCAGTGGCGGGGCCCTGCCGTCCTGCAACGTCAGAGATGCCTCGCCCCCTGCCCCGGACTCCTGCTTCCGGGAGCCTGTGCCGGACAGACCAGCGAGCGGAGCCTGGAGAGGCCGTCCCTCGTCCCCGTCCCTCGTCCCCGTCCCTCGTCCCTGTCCCTCGTCCCTCGCGGCGCGGGGCCAGCACAGCCCGGAACCCGCTCAGGGGGCGCCCGAGGGCCCTGCGTGCGAGATGCCTGCCGTCCACACCGCAGGGCACCAGGAAGTCGCACAAAGGAAGGCGGGATAAGCCCTGACGCTCAGGCTTTGCTCGGGCAGATGGTCACCCGACAGGGAGCGCGGGTGCCTCCAGGCTGCACGGCTCCCAGCAGCTGTTCTTCGCAAATGGAAGGAAGAGCGTTAAAGTGGCCTTAAGGTAAAGGATTAGCCACAGGGAGCAGGTGGGGGGCCTGCGGAGACTGGACTAGAGGTCGGACTTCTACATACAGGGATGAACCTTGCTTTGCAGATCGGGCTTTAGAGCCACATGAACACGTGGCTCGGGGGTGGCAGAGCGCTGTCCTGCGCGTGTGTTTGTTTTCTCAACCTTTATCTTTCATTCACGCTGACATTTTGATGATGATGTGATGTCTGGCACTTGCCCCGAGATATTCCAAGCTGGTAGAGGGAGCGCAGGGGAATCGGTGCCGGTCATCGTGGGCACGTGGGGGTCATCCCCGTCCTATTTCTGTTTGAAAATGCCCCAAATAAAAAGGGTTTAAAAAGGGATGGCCACACGCCCCATAAAAAGTAAGGAAAGGCCATCTGGGGCTTTTCTTTCAAGCCCACGGTAGTGGAGGAGCAGGGCGTCCTCGGGTCCTGGGGCAGGAGAAATCCCTGAGAGACGGGCGGGCGGCGGGGAAGCCCAGCAGGGGCCCCCAGGAGAGGCTCCCGATGGAGGGTGGCCCCGACACGCACACGTTCACGCACGATGCCGCGGACCTGCATTAAGGACGGCCCTTTCAGAACGGGGCTGGCATCGGGCAGGGACCCCACGGCCGTAGGCAGACCCCACGGGTGGGGAGAAGGGTCCCGGCCCACAGCCCGGCAGCGAGAGGCGGCCCAGCCGTGGGTCGCGTTGGCGGTTTCCTTCTAGACGCGGACGTTCTTTTTTTTTTTTTTTTTTTTTAATTTATGATAGTCACACAGAGAGAGAGAGAGAGAGGCAGAGACACAGGCAGAGGGAGAAGCAGGCTCCATGCACTGGGAGCCCGACGTGGGACTCGATCCCGGGTCTCCAGGATCGCGCCCTGGGCCAAAGGCAGGCGCTAAACCACTGCGCCACCCAGGGATCCCCTAGACGCGGACGTTCTTGTGGTTTGCACCACAGCTGGTCTGCGGCCCACGGCGCCCACGTTGTAGCCCTGCGTGTGGAGGGGGCGCCCGAGGGAAGACGCCCGGCCCGTGGGGTGCCCATCGGCGCCCCTACCCCTGCACCCCCGCCTGTGTGCCGGCCCGGAATCCTTTCAGCTTCCACAAGGTGTAAGACGCAGGACCGTGCATGCACTGGGCGTTCTCCTCCCTGTTTCCCGTCCTAACCTGGGCCCAACTAAAATTCTTCTAGAAGCTCCGAAGTTCATCTTGCATTTCCCCCCACGTGCTCCGCGGCCCTGCCCTCCTCTCCGAGCTCTGCAGCCTGTCTCTCCGCCACCCACACAGCCCGTGCCCCCCAGCCCCCCAGCCGTCCTGCGGGGGCGCCCCACTGCACCCCAACCCCGGCAGCCGGGCCGCACCGCACCCCCGCCAGGCCCGGCCTCCTCTGGGGGTCAGGGCTGCACCTCACGGGGTCGCACTACAGGGTCGTGGAGACCCCCACGGCCTGGCAGCCAGAGGCACGGCCCGAGTGGGGGACGCCCCTCCCCCGTGGTCCCCGCCGTGTGCGGAGCCTGCTGGAGTCCGCGAAGGCTCAGGCCTCAGATCCTCCTGAAGGAGGGGTCTTCGCGGAGTCCAGTTCCTCAAGCCCCCCTAGTGCTCAGCCACTGAGGGCTGGGTCCCCCCACGGTCAGACCACAGACCCCAGCAGGCACCTAACGGGCAGCATTTTACTGGACCCCCAGCGGCATTCGGGACAGTTCTTCATTTTTAAGTGTTTTAATAAAATATTAGATCAAAATGTACAGCCATGGACACATCCACAAGTAAGGAGTGGGGCTCCCAGTGGCCCCCGCATCCGCCCAAGTTCTGAAACCCTCTCACAGCGACCTCCCGGTGCTGGCACCCAGCCACGGGCTTTTTGGGCTCCAAGGGGCACACTTGCCCCATCCTCCATGGCCCCTCCCTCCACACCTGTTTCCTCCACTTGGGTCCCTAAATTGGGGTTTGTGGGACTTGGCTCTAGACCCTTTTCTTGCCCCAACACACACTCTCCATAAGCAGGTCCACCCACTCCTGCCTGTTCAACAATCGCCGTTACGCCCACGACCCCACCTGCCAGCTCCAGCCAGGCCTCCGGACCACGCGTGGCGCTGCCTCGGGGCATCCTCTCTTGGCGCCCTCCAAGAGCCCCAAGTGCCGCGCGTCCAAAGCTGACAACATCCCCCTTCGGCCAACACCCCGGTCTAACTCTACTCTTCCTCTGGAGTTCCCCATGTCAGGCAATCATCCTCCTTGCTCCCCGACCGGATACCTGGCTGCCGCTCCTGACGCTCAGTCTCTCCTCCCCTTCTTTCCCCCTCCCCCTTTCCAATCAGGCATCAGTAAGTTAGATACAAATATTGTAAACCCAATAGCAACCACTGGAAAAATGAAAGAGTCACAAAAAATAAGCCAATAGAAGAGACAAATGGAATACAGAACAAGACATGCAGTCCAAAAGAGGGAGAAAAGGGTACAAAGAATAGAGGAGATAAATAGAAGACAAATGCGAGATGGTAGGTTTAACCCAACCATACCCACACTTACATTAAATTGGTCTAATGCTCCTACTAAAAGGCAAAAATTTTTCAAACTGGTTCAAAAAAGCAAAAAGCAACGATCTATTGTCAAATGACACATACTTTAAATATAAAGGTAGGTTAAAAAAAGTAAACAAAATGAAAACATGGAAAAATAAAATGCAAACACTAATCTCAAGGAAGCTGGAATGAGTGCATTAATATCAAACTTTTTTTTTTAAGATTTTACTTATTTATTCATGAGAGAGAGGCAGAGACACAGGCAGAGGGAGAAGCAGGCTCCCTGCAGGAGGCCTGATGTGGGACTCGATCCCTGGACCCGGGGTCACGCCCTGAGCCGAAGGCAGATGCTCAACCGCTGAGCTCCCCGGGTGTCCCCGGGTGTTAACTTCGATATAGGGAATATAAAGGAACATTTCATAACAATAAAAGGATCAAATTGTCAAGAGTGTCTAACAGTTCTAAATGTGTATTACCTCATAACAGAGATTCAAAATATGTGAAGTAAGTTCATAGAACTAGCAGGATAGGGAAACCCACAGCAACGATGGAAAAAAAAAACAACAAAAAACAACGATGGGTTATTTTGACCATCTCTCAGTAACTACGAGAAAACCGATAAGGATAAAACTGACTTGAACATCAATCAACTTATCCAAGCTGATGCTTAGAGACCAGTTGCCCAACAACAGCAGAATACATATTTTTTTCAAGTACATGTGCAAACATTCTCCAAAATAGGCCATATGCTAGGCCACAAAATATGTCTCAAGACAATTAAAGGAATTAAATCATACGGAATATGTTTTCTAAATACAACACAATTAAATTAGAAATAACAAAAATATATCTAAAGAGTGCCCAAATATTTGGAACTTAAACAACATAATTATAATTAACTCAAGGGTCAAATACATAATCAAAGGGAAACTAGCAAATATTTTGAATTAAATGATAATGAGAGCACAACGTATCATTATTTGTGAGATTAAAGCTAATGGAATGTTTCATGGAAATTTTGTAGCTTTGAGTGTTTATATTGGACAGAAAAAAGGCCTAAAATCATTGATCTAAGATTCCACTTGGGGAACCTAGGAGAAAAACAACAACAAATTAAACCCAAGTAGGTAGAAGGAAGAAAATAAGGAAAAGTGGAAATTTAATATAATGCAAAAATAACATAGATAAAACCAATAAAATGAAAGTTCTTTTTTAAAAAAGATTTTATTTATTTATTCATGAGACACAGAGCGAGAGAGAGAGAGAGAGAGAGAGAGAGAGAGAGAGGCAGAGACACAGGCAGAGGGAGAAGCAGGCTCCATGCAGGGAGCCCGAAGCGGGACTCGATCCCGGGTCTCCAGGATCACGCCCTGGGCTGAAGGCGGCGCTAAACCGCTGGGCCACCCAGGCGTCCCCCAAATTTGTTGAATTCTTAATTTAAAACCTTTCCAGGGATCCCTGGGTGGCGCAGCGGTTTGGCGCCCGCCTTTGGCCCAGGGCGCGATCCTGGAGACCCGGGATCGAATCCCACATCGGGCTCCCGGTGCATGGAGCCTGCTTCTCCCTCTGCCTATGTCTCTGCCTCTCTCTCTCTCTCTTTCACTGTGTGCCTATCATAAATAAATAAAATTAAATAAAAAAAAAACTGTTTAAAACCTTTCCAGAAAGAAAATTTATGACCAGATGGTGTCACTGGTGAATCCTATCAAACATTTAAGAATAAAATAATATCAACCCTAAACACTCAGAAAATATAGAAGGAGAACGCTTCTCAACTCCTTTTCAAAGGCAAGCTTTACCTTCACTCCAAAACTAGACAGAGCTTTACAAGAAAGGAAAAATAAAGGTCAGTATGAACATAGATACAGAAATCCTTAATAGGATATTAACCAACAGAATCGAGCGATCTACAAAACAAATAATACATCACAAACAAGTAGCCCAAGAATGTAAGATTTTTAACATTAAAACGTCAGCCAATAGAACTGACTACCTTAATAAAACAAAGGGAGTCTTTATATAATCCTCTCAATAGATGCCAAAAAAATAAATTCATTGATAAAAATTCAGCATCTGTGTATGATAGAAACTCTCAGCAAACTAGGAATAGAAGGAAGTTGCCTCAGTCTGACAAAGGGCATCTACAGAAAAAGATCATACCTGATGGTGAAAGACTGAATGCTTTCCCGCTGTGATCGGGGACAAGGACAGTGGCTCTCACCACTTTTATTCAAAATGGTACTGGAGGTCCTAACCAGCAGAAATAAGGTGAGAAAAAAAATGCATTCTGATGAGGTAGAAACAGAACTTTCTATTTTCACGTATGACATAATTGTGTATGTAGAAAATCCTAAGGAATTTACCAAAAACCCAAACAAAAACAAAAACCCGATCCCAAAACTAATAAACTAATAAGTAGCAAGGTTATAGAACACAAAATTAATATACAAAAAAATGTGTTTCTATATACTGGCAACAAACTGGAAGAATGAAACAAAATATAGTATCATTTTCCAAGTGTCAACAACCAAAGTAGTTAAGAATAAGTGTAGGGGCCAGGTGGGGGGCTCAGCGGTTGAGCGCCTGCCTTTGGCCCAGGGCGTGATCCTGGAGACCTGGGATCGAGTCCTGCGACGGGCTCCCTGCGTGGAGCCTGCTTCTCCCTCTGCCTGTGTCTCTTGTGAATAAATAAATAAAATCTTAAAAAGAAAAAAAAAAGAATAAGTGCAAAATGTCTATGCTCAAAGCTACAAACTATTGCTGGGAGAAATTAAAGACCTCAAAAAAAAAAAAAAAAAAAAAAAAGGACAGGAATACCACCCACGTTCATGGTTCACGGACTGGAGGGCATCCAGTGGATCTACCTGGTCGATCTGATGATGCGTCAAGCATCACGTTCTGCTCGTCGTGCCCGCCAACTATACCTCGACCCTGACCCCGTCTCTCCACCTCTACCACCTTCCGTCTGGCCGGGACGCCGTCATCTCTCCCTTGATGTCTGCATCCGCCTTCTGCGTGGTCCCCTCCGCAACCGGAGACTGACCAGAGAGAGAGGTCACATATGCACACATCGGACTGCTTAAAGCCGTGCCGGGGCTCCCTACCTCCCGGCCCTAATACCCAAGCTCCTCAATGGACCTCAAGGCCCTCACCGACCTGCCCAGCCTCAGCTCCTGCCACACCTTCTGAGCCTACTCCTCACACTGTAGGCGCGGAGAGCTTCTTTCCATTCCCTGAGTGTGCGCGGCTCCTCTGCCAGCCCCTGCCCTGCGCTGCCGACCCCAGGCTGGTCAAGGACCACCCCCACGTGTCATCTATCCGTCACCATCGGGACTATCCAGGTGACCTGTGTGCAGACAGTCCTCCCTAATGGGTCGTGTGTGCTTCGAGGGCAGGGGTGCCGGGCCTCTTGGCCACATCCATCGCACCCCACGCACACTCCCGGAGGAGCTTCAGAACGAACAGGGGGAGCAGGGCAGAGCGCGATGTGTCGATGCTGATGGGTCTTCACAATGGGGCGTGGTGGATGAGGGATGAGAGCACATCAATGGGATCGCAGACACACAGTCACAGCACCCCAACATCACATTTGTCCAGGCCCTAGGAACCCACTGGGGACCAGCGCTGACCCCTAATAGAACAGCCAGCCCAGCCAAAGCCAGGGCTGTCTCCTTGTCCGTCAGCCTCCCCTCCTGGGTGATTTGTGAGGGGACAGGCAGCTGAGGTCCTGTGGGGGGCAGGGAAGGAGAGCATGGGGTGAGAGGGGTAACTGTGCACAGCGTGGTGACAAAACCTCCGTGCCCGGTGTTCCCAGGACCCTGGAGGAGCAGGCTCCCAGCCCAGACTCGACCACACCGTCTGCCGGGATCAGAGGGTCCCAGCGAGGACCCTGCATCTCAGGTCCCCTGGACCGGGACTGGGCCTCAGAGCTGCAGAGCCGAGTACTCCTGGGGGCTGGGACACCCAGCCTCATCCTCAAAACCAGCAAAGACCATCTCCTTGATGGAGGCACCATGTTCAAGGCCTTGCACTGGGGTCCCCCAAACCCCAAAGTGTCCCCAGGAAAAAAAGTGACTCCTGTATTCATTTCAAAAGGCGGCACATCTAGCTTCAATCTATTAAGTATCAGAGAAGAAAAAAAACAAAAAAAAGGCTAGTCAAACCAAAGATGCAGGCATGGGGCGCTGGGCGAGCAATGATTAGCGGAGAGACAGAGAGGAAGCGGCCTGGAGCATCCAAGAACCCACTTGAGGCCCACTGGGCCCTGCCCCGGCCAGGCCCCCTCCCTACCGCGCTCAGGGCTCCAGGATCTTGATACTCACCCCGGAACCCCTGCCACCCCGAGGCTGACCCAGGCCCGGGGGAGGGGGCAGGCGAAGCTGAGAGCAGACCTGGGCCCAGGGCTGGGCAGGACGCGGCTCCCGAGGGGAGGGCACAGGCCACCTGCCTGAGCAGGAAGTGGTAACGAGAAGGAACCTGAACAGTGGCACAGGGCAAAGTCTGCCGGGAAGGCTGGAAAGGTGCTGCTCCCAGCGGCGCACACCCGAGCCTGCCCACGTGGGTCAGCCGGGGCCGGCCGGCACAGGACGGCGGCCCTCCGCCTACAGTCCCCGCCGGCAGGTGCACAGAGCCGGACGCCCCTGGTGTGGCCACCACTGCTGCGGGGGGCCCTGGAGCCTCCAGTCCGTGCGGGTCAGCAGGGGGGAGGGGGGAGGCTGCCGTGGGCCGGCCCAGAGCCCGTGGGCTCCGTGGTCTGCAGCCCCCACTGGGCCCGGCGGATCCTGCACGGGGCTGGGGGGCACCACGCCACACCTGAGAATAGGGGCGGCGGCTGGGGGCCTCTGAGGTGCGGGGGGCCTGCTGCAGGTGGGAGGCGGCACAGGTCGGTTTCCCGTCGCTCCCCCTCCGCAGGGCGAGCCGGGCTGTGCCAGGACAAGGACTCCAGGGCAGAGCCAGCGCCCGGACACTGAGGCCCAGGGAACACGAGCTGCCTGGAGGTCGCTGCGCCCCGAGGTGGTGCTGCCTGCGGGGGGGTGGGGGGGCAGCCTGCCGTGCCTGAGCATGCCCGGGGCAGCATGTGCTTCAGCTGGGCCCCCTCCTGCCGGGGCCCCGGGGGCCTCAGGGGAAGGAACCTCGCCGCTGGGTAGTGGCGTGGACCAGGGGGCTGCGGCCAGGAGGGTGCAGGCGGGGGCCACGGCCTGCGCCCCGCTGCCCCAGCCCAGTCCTGGAAGCCCCGCTGGTGGCCGGCTGCCTCCCCGTCCCCGAGGCCCTCCCCCATCCTCTACTCCACCCCAGAGCAGTCACAGCCAGGCCACTCCTGCAGCAGCTCCAGCTTGTCCCCGCCCTTTGCCCCGGAGGCCACCCTGGCTTCTGGAGTTCCAGGGGAAGGGGGTGGGGCAGCGAGCCAGTGAGCGAGCAATCAGGGCAGTGGCCTGGTGACCCCGAGATGCGGAGGTGGCGGAGATGAGCGCCTAGTGCGTGCATCCAGCTGGTTGGGGGCCCAGAGGCCTGCAGGGATGCGTCCTCCCACGTTAGGAGCAAAGGACTGCACCTGGACCTCCAGGGGTCTCCCGGGCACCCAGGGGGGCGGGGCGCCAGCGTGGCCAGGGAGGGTCATGACCCGCGCCAGCTGGCCCGCCTGGGCCCTTCCTCCTGCTCCTGCACCGGGGCACGCGCCACCCCAAACCTCTCGGCCCCGCTGCCTCCTCCCCACACGGGTCCACCTACCTTGCAGGCCTGGTGGGCCCATCCCAGAGGCCACGGTCACCCTCTGTGCCCAAGCAGCCAGGCGGCCCCCGGGAGAGGCAGGCCCGGGCCTTCCCCTGCGGCTCCCCGCGAGTGGACTCGGCCACCAGCTTCCTGAGACGACACTCATCTGTAAACCTCTCAGTATTCAAGTTTATTTATAAAGTTACTTCCTAAAAACGTTGCACATAAATATCTAAACGAGGTTTGTCCTGCTACACGCTCGTCTGCCGCAGATCGCTCTCGGAGCAGGGGGTGGTGGGGCAGGCGCCCCGGAGGGTCCCAGCCGCGGAGAACACACCCTCCCGCGGCACCTGCTCCCCACGGCCACCTCCTGGCAGGACGGGGCTCTTGGCCTGGACTCGTGAACACGTGCAGCTGTCGCCACGCTGGGGCGGGTGGCACCTCGCAAGGGTGCCCCTGGAACCCCAAGTCGCCAGGGCTGATGCAGAGGCTCATCCAGTTAGGTTTTCATAACTGCCAGGAAGGAAGACTGCAGGAGGAAGGAGGGCGAGGCTGGGCAGCGGCCGTCCTGGGGTGGCAATGCCGGGCCCGCCAGCCCCCCCCGGCCTTCAGGGTGCCTGTGTCCCCGGGCACGGCCTTGCCCGCGGCAGCCGTGGCCCTGGGAGGAGCGGGGGAGGCAGCCCCGGGGGAGCACTGGGCCCTCCCCGACCCAATCCCGCACTCACCTCCTGCAGCAGCTGTCCCAGCCTCTCCCGGCTGTGGATGGAGCGCCTGCAGGACAGAGGACACGGGAGGACACGGTAGGACACGGTAGCGGGGGCTCCCGGGGGGGCAGCGGGGGCCAGGAGGCGGCTCTCCCGGGTGCTCCTCTCCCGCTGCTGCCCCGCCCGGGCAGGGGGACGGGGAGGGGGACACCAAGACCCTGTGGGCGCCCCCGGCCCGGGCCCCACCTGTCTATCCTGGTGGCGATGGTCACGGTGAAGGCCCCCTCTGTGTCTGGCAGGTAGGTGGAGGGCACAATCCTGTAGGTCCCCGCCGACAGGTGGCACAGCCGGCTCACTTCCTGGGCGTAGCAGTGCGGCACGCAGCTCAGCAGAGGCTCCTGGAGCAGCAGGCAGGGCGCGCCCGGGCCACCCCCGTCCACCGGAACCTGGGGGACACACGGGCTGACGGGGAGGCCTGTGCGGGGCTGCTGTGACCACCCGGACCGCTCTCCTCCTCGGTCGGGGGCTTCACTCCCCTCCTGAGGCTGGGATGTTGGGGTCGGGAGGAGCCGCGGCCGTCGGCCCAGATCTCCCAGGGCTCCATGCCTGGGCCGCCCTCGTCACACACCTGACCCTGACCTCCCCAGGGGGACACCTGCCACCCTGCCAAGCCAGGCTCACACGGCCTCCGACTCCTGTCAAGGGCGCAGGAGGCCCCAGAATCACCACTGCCCGGGGCTCCTTCCAGGAGTCCTGACTGGCTCCGGGCAGGTTTATCAAAGCTCCCAGACGCCCCCCAGACGCACGATGAGCCCTCCGCTCGCAGAGCACAGCGGGTCCCCCGCGGGTTCAGAAGCTTCTCGGGGACGTTCCTACCCTTCCCTCTGTCATCTGCACCCCAGCCCTCCTCAGGCGCCCACCAGGTCACGGAGCTCATTGCCCAGGGGCCCCGAGGAGGAGCACAGCGGGGCTGGAGCCACTTCCGTGCGTGCAATCTGAGCGCCTGACCTCTGCCCCCGGCACCGTGCCCGGCCCCCGCCCTGCCCCGGCTATGTGCGTCCTGCATCACCGCCGGGAGAGCAGCCGAGGCAGAGGAAGGCCTGGGGCGCCCGTGTGACGTACTGGCCGCACGTCAGCAGGGACGCACCTCCTCTCCACCCACGACAACTTTCGGTCTGAGGATCCTCGGGGCAGCTGCTCGCCGCTGTGTTGGCGGCTGGGCCCCTCCCCCTTCCTGCTCTTCCGGGGGAGCTGGTGCCGCCGCAGCCTGGTGCCCCCGCTGGTGCCCGCTGCCCGGAGGAGCAGCCCAGGGGTGGGGGGCACGGGGCACGCAGGGGGCACCTTCTGGGGGCAGAACTGACCTCGTGACACTTGTGGGCCGGGGGGGGGGGGTAGGCGGGGGACGTCGCTGACCTAGGACCCCAGCGAGTCACAGACTTCGTGAGACCAAGAACCGGATCCTGCAGGCGACCGGCCAGCCCGGCTGGGCCCCACGACCGAGTCCGCGCCTCTCTGGGGAGCCCGGGCGCCCGTGTGGACGCACCCCCACCGGGAGCGGGAGGAGCTTGCCTGGAAGACGTGGAAGCCGATGGGGCGGCACTGGCTGTCCTGGCAGTGCTGGCGCAGGGTGATCCGGACGCAGCGGGGGCCTGCGCCGTCAGGGACGGCGAGGGGGAAGCAGGGGTTGGTGGGGTAGGAGGCGAAGTTCCTGCTGCCCCCTGCTGTCCGGCCGATCCTCCAGGAGCCGCGCAGCTGCACAGTCTCCCACTCGCCCGCGGGCAGGGCCTCCCCAGGGCCCGGGCTCTTGGCCGCCGGCTTGATGGCGCTGCGGGAAGGACACAGCAGGGGCGCTGGCAGCGCGCTCCCTGCACCGGCCATGGACACACCCCGCCCTCCAGGAAGCCGCCCGGGCCGCGTGCCCCTTCGCTCGGCCTGGAGCCCGGCCCTGCCCCTCACCTGAGGGAGACTCTCCCACTGGAGAAGACCCGCAGCAGAAACTGCCCCGGCACGTCCTTCAGGAAGGTGCTGGGCACGGCCAGGTAGTAGCCGGGACCGAGTTCGCAGCGGACGTGCACCTCCCGGTCGTAGGCGTGGCACACGGTGCCGGCCACGGGGGGCGTGGACAGGACCCGGGGCAGGCTGACCCGCCGCTTCTCCACCTGCACAGAGCAGCACCGTGTGCCGGGCCTCTCCGACGAGTTAACAGAGGCAAGCACCCAGACCTGGGGCCCCCGTGCGGCAGGGGCAGGGGCCGGCTCCGGCTCCAAGTGGCCACCAGCCCAGGGCTCTCCCACCACCCTGGAGGCAGCGGCCGTCCCACATGTGCGCCCGCAAATCCTTCTGCTTTGGGAGAGACGAGACCCCCTAGATGGGGCCGTGTCCTGTGCCTCCGGCCAGTCGGCCAACGGCTGCCTTTGTCCCGTCTCCCTCTGCCCGACAGACCCGGCTGGGCCAGGCGGAGCTGGGTCTGTGGGAGCTGCAGTGGGTCTGTGACCCCAGAGCACCAGATGGGCCGGTGGGAGGCCCGCGAGGCTCCCGGGGGTCGCTGGTGTCCCAGCACCCAGACCCTGAGCAGGGAGCCGGGAGCCGGGGAGGGGTTACCTTCCAGATATGCAGGCCCACGGCCTGGTAGTCCTCGCCAAGGAGGCTGGCCGGGCTCCACACAGCACGCTCGTCCCCCGCCAGAGCCCGGGCCCGGCCTGCACCGGCCGCTGTGCGCACCCGGGGCCTCTGCAGGACAGCAGCAAACACCTCGCTGGGTTCCGACACCCGCAGCCAGAATTTGGGGTTGCTGGGAAAGCCGCTGTTGTTCCGACAGCCTCCTGCCGACTGCCCCCTGACCCAGGCCCCGGGCAGCTCCTGAGTGTGGCACAGCGCCTTGTCTAGGGGACCAGCGGGCATCAGCGTCAGGAAAGGGCCTTCCCGCCACGCTCACCTCCACCGGCCACGGCAGCCTATGGGGGCCACGGTCTCCCGCCACCTCCGGCTGCCTGGGACCGGAGTGCATGAAGCCACCTCTGCACGTGCACAGAAGCCAAGGAGCCCAGGGCCTGGGGGTCGTGCCGGGAGCCCCAGCCCGCGCGGGGCCTCACCTGAGTAGAGACTCTGCAGGTGGCCGGCCTCCGTGATGGGGAAGCCAACGGTGACCTCGTCGAACTCCCGGAGGAACTCCTCCTCCTCCACCCAGAACTCTCCTTCCTGCAGCTGCGACAGCAACTCAGACCCGTCAGTGGGGTCCACCCGGCTCCAGCCTTCGCCCCTGGAAGGCAGCTCGGGTCAGTGGCGGCCCTCGTCCCTGAGCGCGGACCGCGGGGCCCTTCCTCGGGGCGGTCACCCCTCCTTCCCCGAGGCTCCTGCCCGTGGACAGGTCTGCCCAGGCTGTGCCCGTCAGCGGGCCAACAGATGTGCCCGATCGTGTCAGACGGAGCTGCCACCGGCCTCCCGGCTCAGGAGTGACAGTCGGATATGTGGACCTGCTGCGGTCAGCCAAGGGGCGCAGACCCCGTGCCCTCCTTCGAACCTGGTGCCCAGCGTCAGGAAGACCTGAAGGCAGAGCTGAGCACCGTAACCTGGGCACCGCTGGTCACTCGCAGGCTGACCGGGGAGCCACCATTCCGTGGCGCCCTCCAGACGGGAGCCCAGGGCCTGGGGTTGCCTCGGTCCCAGCCCCGAGCACTAGTGCAGCCTCCTCAGGCTCCTGGGGCCGAGCGCAGGCCCAGGGGCTCACCAGCATGTGCCGGGGGCCTTGCGGAGACCAGCCACGCGCTGTCCTGCCAGCCGCAAACCTCCGCGGGCGCTGCAGCCCAGGCACACAGTCCGCTGCACGCGGGCCCCACACCCCCCCTCCCCCCCTCCCCGCCAGCAGCACAGCCCCGGGCCTCGCCCACACTCACCCTTCTCTCCAGGGCCCCTGCCAGCAGCGCCGGCCCCAGGGGTTCTGGATCCGCAGCAGCAGGATGCTCTGGCCGGCCCGCCCGGGCAGCTCCCGCACATCCGAGACCACGAAGGCATGGAACTCCCCCAGCTCCCTGGCCCCTGGGTGAGGAACAGCGTGCTTGTCGGCAGGAGGGTCCCCGAAGCGAGCGCACGCGCAGCTGTGTCTCCTGCCCCGTGGGATGCACTAGCCCCCCGGCTTGGCCATGCCGGCGCCCAGTACCGACGGACCCCTGGGGCCCTCCTCCCGACAGCTGCGCTCAAGTGAGCTCAGAGCCACAGCACGGGACCTGGGTTGGGACCGTGGCTCAGCTGCCACAGGCCCGGTAGCTCATTCCCCAGTCAGGGCCTCGGTCCTCGCCCGGGTGGTGAGAGGCCGGCCGGTGGGCCGACCAGGCGCCAGGGCCCCGGTGCAGGCCAGTTCTCAAACATGCGGCTACAAGCAGCGTCGCCAGCAGCTCCGTGACGGGCTGGCGACCACCGAGAGCATCTCCTGGCGAGGCCGGCCGGAGGGAAGGCTGGAGGCCCCAGAGGAGAATCAACTGCACCTGCCCAGGCCCTGGGACAAACCATGCGGAAGCAGAGGGGCCCCACCTGGGGGAGAGTGCGGTCTAGAAAGGAGAAGAACCCGAGGGACGCTGTAGCCACCACCCTGGGTGACTGCCCGGCTCCCCCGCCCCGGGACACCTCAGTGGGATCCAGCTGAGCGCCAGCAACCTCCTCTTGGCCTGGGCGTCTGCAAAGCCCGGGGTGCTGAGAATCAGCCCTGCCCATCCCAGGGGCCACGGACGCTGACCCTCAGGGGAAGCATCGATGCTGCGTCCGGCACGTCAGCACGGCCCTCTGCGGGCGGCCCTCGCCTCCCAAACGGGGTGGTGGACCCAAGCCGCACAGCCTTAGCTGCACACGTGTCCGTTTATCTCCGTGTCTGTGTTCTTGGGCCCTAAGCTCTGTTACGAACGTCATTCTAAATGTGAGCTGTTACGCGTCAAGACGTTCAGTAACGTGAGGAACCGAAAAGACCTTAACTGTCGGACGTTAAGGGAAAGAGCAAGAAAACACGGCAGCTCCACCAGGAACCAGGTGCCGACGGTGTACAGAGCACCTGACCAAGCGGCACGTCGTGCAAGAGGTGACATGCGCACCTGTTCGTGGAAACCCAGAGGTCCACGGAAAGTCAAAACAGCTGTTTGTGTGGCGTTTTTCTTTCGACAAACTCCAACGAGCATGAACATCCCTGAACTGAAAACCTGAGCATTGACTTCGGCAGATAACAGGTGGGGGAGAGGTGCAGCCACCCCGTCTCCTAGAGTCCGTGGGGACGGCTGCTGTGGCACAGGCTCGGCCTCACCCTACTGGTGAGTTGGGGAGAAAGGACAAAAGGTCAAGGGAAAGAGGGAGCCTCCCTCTGGAGGAGGACGGGTGGCAGGGGAAGGTCGCACGCCAGACACCAGCTGCGCAGGACAAGCGTCTTGTTTCCCCCTGGCTATGGGGGGACCCAGAGAACAAGCCCGTGGCCCCGGCCCCCGCCTTACCTGCTCTGGGGCTGAGCACCGAGCAGCTTATCAGGCAGCGGTCCTTGAGGCTGAGCAGCTGCCGGCAAGTCCTGTGCTCCGAGCCGCCAGGCCCAGCCTGTTGGCCACTGGTTCTCGCCAAGTCCTTCAGGTTCCACCTTTCCGCCAGGCCACCGGTGAGGTCCACCAGGGCATCCGCCACCTGCCCTGCCCACAGGTGCTCATAGGACCCATAGACCCTAGGAAGACAACCACAGGAGTGAGCCTCGGGCACTGGGGCACGGCGCCACCTGTCTTCCAGCCCTGCGTCTGCAACACCCCAAATCAGCTCACCCCCTACTTGAGTCGCTCTTTACTCCTGCCTCGTCCTCACCAGGAAGGGACAACACCTGACCCTCAAAGGCCGTATGGCCCAGCGGCCCAGCAACGCCCTGCGGCCTCCAGCACAGACACAAGCGCGAGGCGGTGTGGGGCGCCGGGCTGTGAACACCCGCTTCTCCACCCTGGCCGTGGACGGAGGCGCACCAACGTCGCTGCAGCCCCGCCATCAGCGAGTGCGGTGCGGCCTCCTCGGGAAGGCTGCGCAATGCACTCGAGGAGGGAAGTGTTGAGATTCAGACCCAGGCTGAGGGTCTCGGTCTCAGGCAGGACAATAAACAAGCACTGAGACCCGCGTGGCTTCGCTCCTCCCACGGTTTGCAGTGGTGAGCGATGCACATCCTCTCTCTGGAGGTGACGGCTCCACGCCCAGCTGTGAAGCGAGGGCAGGGAAAGGGGGAGCGGGCGGGGGGAGACGCAACACAGGCCACGTCTCAGACTTCCTGCCTCGGGACCGGTAGCCCCACCCCAGGCCTGGCTGCCAGGTCCCTGGAACGGACGGGGGCGCCGCAGCCCAGGGAGATGGCAGACGTGCTCCCCAGGCCCCCGCCCCCCCCCAGCCTCCGGCACGCGTACTTGGCGTAGACCTTCTCCAGTAAGGGAAGCCAGAACACATCCTCTCTCTGGCACCGGGAGAAGCAGAGTCTCCCTGCAAGACAAGGCAGACGGTCATCTATGGTCACCTCCACCCAGCGTCCAAATTGCCAAACTCGACAGGTAAAGGAGCCGCGGTACGTTTGGTCACACCAGCTCGGCTGTCCTGGAGGAAAGACCTACCACGCACAGGGAGAGGCAAAAGGAGGGCATGAGAGACAACGCACGCGGTGCTTCCCAAGCATCGTCATCGGAGCCGCTGCGCGGTACCCGCTGTTCCACCGGGGGCCCTACTCTGATGGACACCCGGACGTCAGTGTCTGTGCGCAACCCAACTGTCACGCAGGAAACAGACTTTTCAATACAACACGTTGGGACCACGGGAGGGAGCCAAGTGTGTCCAAAAGCTTAAAGCCAACCATGATGTCCTACGGACCCAATAAGGTCTCGACCCGAATCTGAAACAAATGTGACTTCCATAGGCAGTTCTCCACGGGGCGGGCCACACGCGGCGGTCACAGCGCCCCCCAGCTGCAGGCCGGTGCCTCGGGGACTCCGCCAGCACCTGGGTCCCAGGCGGTCACTGCAGGCTCTGGTGTTCTGGCCCCACAGCAAGCAGCGCTGGCTTTGCACCCAGACAGACTATCTGGTCCCGGCCCTGCAGCTGACTAGCTAGGACCACGGTAACAAGGGCTTTAGGGCCCTCGTTTGTAAGCAAAGGGCAAGGCCAGCGAGGCCTGTGAGAGCGAAGGCCAACAACTGTGGTGCTGAGCAGGGCCTGGGGACTTGGGAGTAGCTGTCAACGCTGCCGCCCTCGTCTACCAAGTAGCAGCCAAATGCAAAGTTGTGACTGCTCCTGGGGAAGCGGCCTGAGCAGGCCTTTATACCTGTGCTGGCTGCCTGGCACCTAGCACGGTTTTAATCACCTTTTGCCAACTTAGACTCAAAACTCTTTAAAAAAAAACCAACTAGCTAAGGAAACTTACTCCAACCCAGGGGCATTGGACTCCTCAGCCAACCCTGCCCTACTCTAGGCTGGCGTGCTCCTCTTTGCCTCCCAAATGCTCCACCTGCACCAGAACCCAGGGCTCAGGAGGGCAGAGCAGAGCAGAAAGCACGGGCACTGGAGCCCTGGGGACCCGCGGACAGTGTCTGCACCTCGGAGGCCCTGCGGCCCCGAGCAGAGCTCCCTCTTCCCAGCAGCCACGCCGGGCAACTGCAGCACAACCCACAGAGCAGGAGCTGCAGCTGCCCTGCCTCTTGCTTCCTTCCTGTGTGGTGCAGACAGGAAGGCCGCCCCGCCAGATACCTGGTCCAGGAGGTACTGGCTCTTCTGCAGGGCGGCGCAGGCACACAGGAGCCAGCAGTCTCCCAGCAGCCCTTGCTTCACCTGTCCCTCCTGCGGGTTATCTGCAAACAGCCGCGGCGTGGCACAAATCTCCTGAAACAAAGCACATCACCCAGTTACATCCCGTCTAAAAATAAGAACACAGGATCTAGGTGACAGGCACTGGGGATGAGCCTTTGTGGCCCACGTAGCCTGAGAGGGGAGGGGGAGCAGCTGGCCTCTGGCAGCCACGATGTCAGCCCTCCTGGGGCAAAAGCCCAGCTCTGGATGAATCCCACCACCCCTTTCTCGAAAGAGCTAGCCGTGGCCCTAGACAACAGTTTTGATTTAAATTCATAACACCAAAGCCCAGATGGGTCCTCTGGAGTGCTGGAGATCGGCTCACTCCCCCCACCCCCAGGGTACTTTGTACCTTCCCCTTTCTCCCTCTTCTGCTCACTTCCATGCCCCGCCCCTGCCTGGTCCACACCCCAGGAGCTAGGGACCTTGCTAAGGACCTTGCTGGAAGCTCGCTCAGAAGCGGCCCCACCTGACCCCCTCTCCTGCCTTCAGAGGTTCCCCGACCCCCTCTGTCTCCCACCCCTGCAGGGAGAATTGCATCAGCAGAAGACAGAGCCAGAGCCCCGCGCTCTGTAAGGGACTATCCCCTGCAGTACTTCCTCTGGAGGCTCCCTTTGCTGACAGACTTCTTGAAAGAACAGCCCTTCCTTCCTCCCTCTGTCCTCCCTCCCTCCTGCTCACTCAGCACAGTCACCTGCCAGCATCAGAACAGCGGGTCCTGGTGCAGCCACTCTGGAAAACTGTGTGGAGGTTCCTCAAAGAGTCAAAAATAGACCTGCCCTACGACCCAGCAATTGCACTGTTGGGGATTTACCCCAAAGATACAGATGCAGTGAAACGCCGGGACACCTGCACCCCGATGTTTCTAGCAGCAATGGCCACGATAGCCAAACTGTGGAAGGATCCTCGGTGTCCATCGAAAGATAAATGGATAGAGAAGCTGTAGTTTATGTATACAATGGAATATTCCTCAGCCATTAGAAACGACAAATACCCACCATTGGCTTCGACGTGGATGGAACTGGAGGGTATTATGCTGAGTGAAGTAAGTCAATCGGAGAAGGACAAACATTATATGGTCTCATTCATTTGGGGAATATAAATAATAGCGAAAAAGAATAAAGCGGAAAGGAGAGAAAATGAGTGAGAAATATCAGAAAGGGAGACAGACCAGGAGAGACTCCTAACTCTGGGAAACGAACTAGGGGTGGTGGACGGGGAGGTGGGCGGGGGGTGGGGGTGCCTGGGTGATGGGCACTGAGGGGGGCACTTGCCGGGATGAGCACTGGGTGTTATGCTATATGTTGCCAAATTGAACTCCAATTAAAAAAAAATTAAAAGTTAAAAAAAAAAAAAAAAAGAACAGCGGGCGCCCGTGCACGCCCCACAGGCCGCGTCTTGGCTCCCATGGCTGCACGTGACCCGGGCTGTCCTTCCACCCCCCTGCCTGCGGCTTCTCGCCACCTGCCGGGGCCCCCCTTGAACCCGCTGGTCCCCTCAAGGCTTGCCTCCAGGCCGTCTCTTCTCCAGACCCACGTTCTCCCGGGATACTCGGGGCCCAGGCCCCAAGGCCCCGTTACGGTCCCGGTGCCCAGATGGAGCCTCCAGCCCTGGGCTTCCCGAGTGCCCGACCCTCCTGCCCACCTGTCTGCTGGCAGCTCTGCCTGCACCTGTGAGAGCAAACCCGAGACGACCACCCCCAGCGCCCCAGCGCCCGCCAGTGTCCCCCCAGCTCTTGCAGGCTCAGCTCTGGAACCGTCCCTGACCCTTGCATCATCCCCTCTGCTTGCAACCGGCCACTGAAGCTCGTCAGCTCCGCTCCAAACGGCTCCTGGAGCCCATCCGCGGCTCGGGGCCTGCGCCTTTCCCCGGGGTCAGCCGGGGTCAGCCCGCTCCCGGCCGGCAGGAACGACGAGCTCCGTGGCCGCAGGCCCGCGCACGCCTCCGCCGCTAAACCCTCCGACCGCCCCACACTGCGCCCCGAATGCACGTTCCACGCCCGCTGCACCGGCTCGGCCCCTGCGGGCCTTGCTCGGCGGAGAACGCGCTTCCGGAGACGCCCACGCGCCCCGGGCCGGGGGACCCCTGCGCCGCCGCCTCCCACGTTCACGCGTGAAAGCGCGGGCGCAGGTCCGCGGCAGCCGGGCCCTCCCGGGGCGGCTCCCAGGGACCCCCCACCTGAGGCCGCCTCCACGTGATGTCCTCGCGGAACTGGGCCAGCGGCGTGGAGAAGCTGGACAAGAGCGAGGAGTCCGAGGCGGGGAAGTCGGCGTCCCGGAACAGCTCCCTGGCCGGCGCCCGCATCCCGCGCCCCGGCTCCCATGGGCGGCCCCGGGAGGAGCGCGCCCGCCCGGTCGCCGCGGTAACCGCCGGGCCACGTGACGCAGCGGCGCGCTCGCGCGAGAGCGGCGGAAACGCGAGCTCCCGGGGGGCGTGGCTCCCCAGCCCGGCTCTCGCGAGACCGCGCCGCCGTCGCCCCGGCTGCGCGAGAATGTCCCCGGGCGGCGTCCGGGAAGGGACCGCGGTCGCAGCTCAGCCCGCGCAGGCCGGCGGGACTCGCGTCCTCGTGTCCTCCAGTCCGGCGTCGGGCCGCCCGGACTGGCGGGCTCCCGGGGCTGAAGAGGCCTCCTGGGCCGAGGTCCGGGCGCGGACTACAGGTCCCAGCATGCCGCGCCGCCTCCCAGAATGCGCCGCTGCTTCCGGCGCGCGGCGGCCGCGCAGCCTGTCGGGGGAGGAGCCGGGGAGGCGGCGGCGGCGGCGGCGGCGGCGGCGGCGGCGGGCGGGGCCGAGGGCTGGGCGGCCGGGGACGCTGTCCCGAGGCCGGCGGAGACCGGACGCACCGGACCCTGCGCGGGGCAGGGGGGAGGCTGCGGCGGACGGCGGGGCAGGCAGCGACGTGCTGGACGTGCTGCGGGGGCGACGGCGCGGCTCTGGCCGCCTGCCTGCGTGCTCCCGGGGCCGCCCGAGCCGCCGCTTCCTGCTTCCCGGGGTCGGACGGCGGCCAGCGGAGGCCGGGTGTCTGTCCGCCCCGCCCCCGCCGCAGCCACGCCCCCGCCGCAGCCACGCCCCGCCGCAGCCACGCCCCCGCCGCAGCCACGCCCCCGCCGCAGCCACGCCCCCGCCGCAGCCACGCCCCCGCCGCAGCCACGCCCCCGCCGCAGCCACGCCCCCGCCGCAGCCACGCCCCCGCCGCTGTGGTCTGTCTGCACGGACACCCCTCCCCCTCCTCCCTCTCTCCTCTTCCCCCCTCCCTCCTCCCCCTGCGTCCCCCTCCCCCTCCCCCTCCCTACTCCCTTCCTCACCTTCAGTCCTCCTCCTTCCTCCTTCTCCCCCTCCCCCCTCCCTCCTCCCTCCCACCTCCCCCCTCCCCCTCCCCCTCCCCCTCCCTCCCTCCCCCCTCCCCCCTCCCCCCTCCTCCCTCCCCCTCCTGAGCCGGCCTGCAGCCGGAAGCTCCAGCTGGAGTCACAGGGTCACCCCCCAGCCGTTTGGGGAGCCTGGGGTTCGCCGCCGCCGAGGTTCTAGGAAGGGCCGCGTAGGTCAGCAGCGGTCTCTGGGAGGCCCGGCTCCGCGCCGCTCCACCTTCCGAGGCGGGGCTGCCCTGGGTGCTCGGCACTGCTGGGCCCCGGGGCTGAAGACAGGCCCGGAGAGGCCCGGGCCCTGCTGCAGGTCGGGGTCCTGAAGGCGAGCGCTGAGGTTCCTCCTGCCCTGGATGCCGGGCGGTCCCCTGCGCAACACGCCCAGGTGCTAGCCGCAGGTCGGGCCCTGCCCAGCCACCCCGGCTCTAGGGGCCCTCGCGGGGCCTGGCGGCGTCGGGGGCTGGCCGGGACCCAGGTGTCCCTTCTGCAGCCGCACATCTCTTCCCCGTTCAGCGGGCAGTAAGCAGGCACCGCCTTCTGGTGGGGACGCGGACACGAGACACTGGTGTCCTGCCCACACGTCCCCCAGGCCCCGGGGAGAGCTCAGGGCACCGGGGCTGCGCCCGAGACTGCCCCCTCCGCTAGGCCCCGCGCGCCCCTGACGCTGCCTGGCCAGCCGGAGCCCGACGCAGGGGAGCAGCAGAAGGCATCTGGGGAGCCAGGCCTCGCCCGCGCAGGGCCAGTGTCCACCAGGAGCGAGGGCCCCGTCCGAGCCGAGGGACGCAGGAACAGCCCTCTGGGGGGCCGTGGGACTTCCCCGCCGCCTGCCCGGGGCACGCCGGGCGCCAGCCCTTGGAGGCGGCCTTGGCTGCCAGCGCGTGGGGACGTGGTCATAGGAACTGCTGTGATCAGCTCATGACCACTGGGGAACATGCCGGAGGCCGCGTACGGAGACCCCAGAGTGCAAAGACGAGGACCCCGATGACGTCCCGAGCCCCTGAGCCCGTCCCTCGGATCGTCCGCCTCGGGATTCTGGGTCCTAGGTCGCAAACACAGCCGTGCAGCCCGAGGAAACTTTGACTCCTTCGTGTAAGGATCGTGCGGAGCCCCGTGACTCCACACTGCCGCGTGTCAGGTTGCCCCAGGCCTGGGCCCTGATCACGTCGCGGTTCCCGTGGGCCGGGGATGTGCCTGCAGCGCCCACGGAGGGTCTCGGGATGGCAAGGTGTCGGCCCGGACCCGCTGCAGGGGGGAGCTTCGTGGAGCTGCTTGGTGGCAGCTGGCGTCTCCCAGAGCGAGGGAGGGGAGTGGCAGCCGCCGTGGTTGGGGGTGCACCTGGGGTGTCCTGCTGTCGTTTCCTCGACGGCCCCTTCACTGGGAGGGAGCCCCGGTGCAGCCCCCGCTCCCAGCAGAGAAGCTGCGAGCGCACACTAAGGACCCTGGGGGGGGGCATGTGCAGGGACTGGAGGAGCCGCTTGGGGGCCTGTGGAGGGTGGGGAGGGGGTGGTGGCCCGGGGCTCCCACTACCAGGGGTCCCGTGCTGTGGGGTGGGCCGGGAGGAGGTCTTCGGGCCCATGGTGGGAGGGCGAACCAGAGACCCAGGTTTTGAACCAGCGAAGGACGAAGATTTAGAATCTTTGGAGGTGCTCGGGCACTGGTCACAGGGTCACGGGTCACAGGAGTCGGGGAGGGGGTGCCGCAGGACGGTGGTGCCAAGCGAGGCCGCCCGGGGGAGCTGCGGAACTGGGAGAAGGACTGGCTTAGGTACCCGCGGTTTCGGGAGGTCACGGGACTCCCAGCAAGAGAACCGGCTTTGTTCAGGGACGTGCCTTGACTTGGGCTGGCGGTTCTCAGTTCCGCCGCGGGCCTCAGTCGCAGGCCAGGTTGTGGCCCACGGAGCCGCGCCGGCCCCGGGTCCCCCCCAGCAGCCAGAGGGGGGCCCAGCGTCCTGGTCCCGCGGGCCGCGGGGCACCTGCTCCTGGGCGAGGCCGTGTCCGGGACTCTCCAGAAGTGGGAAGCTGTGGGGGGAGGTCCCGCGGCGGGCAGGACGGGCAGGAGCAGCCTCCCCCGGGGCCACCCCAGCGCTGACGCTGCCCGGGACTCGGAGGGACGGCGGACAGCCAGGCGGCCACCCAGCGGGTCCCTGAGCCCGCAGCACTCTAAGGTCCCCTGAGCGAGGGTGCTCCCGGCTGCTCTTGGCCTCTGCATCAGCCGCCAAGCCCTGGAATGGGGGACCACGCAAAGTGCGTGGCCGGCCCCGCGGGGTGGGGGGGTGGTCGGTGAGGGCCTGGGCCGCGGGGGGCGGTCAGCAAGACACCGTCAGGGAGCACGGACTGCGTGGAGTGGGCGACGGTGGGAAGTCGGGTCTCCCGTTCCCCCGCTGGAAGGTTCCAGCTGAAGGACCTCCCGGCGGGGCTGGGACGGGGCCACGGTCGGTTCCCCTAGAGAAGCGGGTCGCGCTCCTCTGAGACACGGCGTGGAGTCTGCGTGGTCCTCGCACATCCCAGAGGCACGTGTCACTGTCCTGTGTTAGGACCAGGAGCCTGAGCTTCAAAGGGAGGAGGTGGAGGGCTGGGAGGGCCGCCCCGAGGTGGGGGTGGGGGGCACACGGGGGCGCCCCAGGCCCGGGGGGCCCGGGCACTCTGCTCACTGCGGCACAGGCTCGGATCCTTCCCCGGTGATGTAAGTTGATTTTTTTTTCAAATAAAGATCATACCAGCTCCTAATAGGAACGTGCCCCCCAAGTACTGCTCTGGAGCCTTCCTCGTGCCGCGTTCCAGCCCACGAAGCTTCCCCGCGCTGATCTCTCTCCTGAGTTTTCTTTCCTTTTTGAGGGGCAGGGGGTGCCTCTATCCTCGCGATGGCTCCCTAAAACCACTCCCGAGCCGCCGGGCGGTTCTCCCCCGTAGGCCCCGGCGTGCCGCAGGAGCGGGCCCGTTTCACGGCGGACGTCAGGCCCCGGCGGGGCTAAGATCCACGCTCCACGGGCTGTGACGTCCTCTCCGACCACTCGGCTTGTCCCCTCGGGTGCTGACCCTCCCGTCCCCGTGGTGGCCGGTCCAGCATCGTCGTTAGACCTGAGGTTCTGCCCCGAGCACCTGCCTTAGGAGAGGGACCTACCCCGGGGAGTCCCCGAGAGAGTGGAGAGCACCCGGGGACGGGCTGGCCCGCCCAGGACACGGCCCGAGGTACCCGAGGACCTGGAGGGGCTCCCGGCAGCCTGGGGCACCGCACACAAGCCCACGGCCACCCTCCTGCTGTCCTCAAGTGTCCCCTCTCCTCACGGCCCCACCAGAGCCCACGCTCTAGGCCACTGCCGGCCCCTTTCTGGACGTCACTCCACCTGCCCGACTGCTCCCTTCTCTGTCCCCCAAATGCTGCTGTGTCCCAGCGTCTGCCCTCAGCCCCGCGGTGGGTGCGACTGCCACTCGTCACCCCCTTGCGTGCACGTGGTGGGAGAGGCTGTGCGTCCCCAGCGCGTGTCCTTGGCCTGGCCGGCATGAGCCCCTCCACAGCTCTCGCTTATCTCTGGCCAAGTGCCTGGAATGTTCCAGATGTGCCCTCCTTCGTCAGCACAGGTGGGCCCTGAGGAGCCACGGTGACGGGAGCCCCACCCCGCCGCCCGCCCGCAGCACGAATGAGAAACAGCCCTCGTTCAAAACGCGGATCTCACAGGGGTTGTGGCCGGACCGTGACTTAGCCCGTGGCCCGGAAAGCCGCCCCGGGGAGGGTGCCGTGGCCTGGGGCTGGCGGGGCCGGGACCGGAAGCCGGGATGTGGCCACGGTGTCACGCGGTGGCGAGGCCCGGCGGGGGCGGTGACTCACAGGGCAGCTGGTGCGCGAGAGCCCGGGGCTGGCCGGCGCAGGCAGCGTCGAACAAGACGCGACAAGGGGGAGACGGGTCGGGCGGGATCCCGGTGCCACGCTGCGGGGAACGGGGGTCCGAGGCCAGGGATGCGGGGGCTGCAGGGGGGCCAGGCCAGGCTGCCGCCGGGGCAGTGCTGGGGACGTGGCCGTCGCCCCCTCATGGCAGGGGGTGCACCCAGAGGCCCCCCCGGGAGGCCCGTGGCCGCAGAGCTGCGGGCGAGTCTGAGACCAGGGCCCGGGGCCGGAGAGGCCAGGGCAGCTGGGCCCGGGGATGGCCTCCTGAGGCCCGGTGGACCCGCTCTCGCGGGGGCCGTGCAGGGCGCTAGGGCAGGACTGCGGGGCGCCCCGGGTGCCCCCCTCAGGGTTGCTGCTGCAGTGCCCGGGCCTGCTCCCTGCACGGCGGGGCGTGGCCTCCAGGTCACAAGATCCTGGGCTCCGCGGGCCCCGCTTAGCCCTGGCGCCAGCCCCGCCATCCCGGGGACCCTGGCGTCCTGACCGTGTGGGGCCGGGCCGTCTCCCAGGACGAGGGCTCTGGAGCACAGAGCAGCTGACGGGATGTGGGTGACCTGGCGGCGGGGCGTGGGGGCGGGTTCTCCCCCTACCCTCCCGCCCCGGGTACAGTGGGGCTCTGGGCCTGGGCCCAGCCGGCGGCTGAGCGGGCCTGTCCTCTCCTGGCCCCGCGTGAGGCCATGATCCGACCTGGGCGCTGCCCCGTCGGCTGGGTGGTGCGGGATCGTGAGCCTGGACCCAGCCTTGGTCTCAGAGGCTGCCTCACTCCCACTGCCCGCCACCCGTCACCCAGTCGTCCCCTGGGGACCTCCAAGTGGAGGCCCGGCCTCACTCCCTCCTCCGGGCCCCCCATGCCCGTCACCTCTGCTGCACCTGTTGCTAGTGGTTGTTCTCAGCCCCCTGCCCTTGGTCATCCCAAACTGGCCGCCACCACGCACCCCTGCCTTCGCCCCAGCCTGGGATGGGGGCCGCTGCTGAGGAGGGCCCAGAGCGAGCGTGGTGACAAGTGGCCTCCTCTGCTGTGGTGTTCGAGGGTCAGCGGGGAAGGAGCAGAGGGCCCAGGGCCCAGGGAGGGCGGGGCGGCTGCTGCAGGGAAGGACCTGGGGCCTCTGAGGGCAGAGCTGGGAGTGGCCAGAGCGCAGAGGGACGGCCTTCAGCCCCTCGGCACCGGTCGGAGGACAGGCCCTGCACGCTCCAGACCCCAGTGCCGGGGAGCCCAGTGCACGCGGAAGATGCGGGTGAACAGGCCGGGAGGCTGTTTGCAGAGTGGAGGTTTAATGGGACAATCGCGGTGACCCTATTGCAGCGGTCCCCCGGGGTAGCCCAGCTCGGGCTGCCGGGGCCCCCAGGCCTCTCCCCGCACGGTGGGCCTAAAAAGAGCACCAGCACCACCTGCTCTCTTCCCTTGGGGTGTTACAGCCACGAGGCAGACTGTCCTGTCCCACTTCCCCTGGGGCCCGGGACCCCGTGTTCCCTGAGGGGCTAAGGCTTTCCGGGGACCCCTCCCCAGGGAGGTCCGACCTCTCCTCAGTGTCCCCTGACCCTACACTACGGGCGTGTCTGCGTCCTCGTCCTTCTGCCAGGGGCCAACTGAGGCTGCCGACCCCAGGGGCGGGGTGCGGGGCTCCGCGGGGTGGAGGCGCGCTGTGGGGACGGCGCAGCCTGGGCTTCCCGGCAGGTGTAAGGCACAGTGTGGCGGTCGCCGTGGGACTGCAGGGCTGTCACCCCAAGGGCAGTGCCCGGCGGTCAGTGTCGAGACAGGGAGGCATGGCGTGCGCCGGCCGCTCGGGGCCTGCAGTGCAAGAGAGCCGAGGGGACCAGGTCCACGGGCAGCGCCGGCCACGAGGAGGTCCCTGGAGAGCCCGCGGGAGGGTGCGTGGGCCCCGGCGGAGCTCAGGCCCAGGGCCGAGGCACAGTCACGGCGGGCCCGGGCCGCAGAAGGCACAATCGTGGCGTCTGGGAGGTCAGGCCTAGGCCGACACGTTGACGTCCCTGAGAGAAATGGCGCTGCTGGGGGCCTCGTCCCCGAGCAGCAGGGCCGGCGCGTCCGCGTCCACCCCCGAGTCCGCTGCGGCACTGGCCTGCTCCGCGCTGGGCTCGGCGCCGGGACCCAGGCCCTGGGACAGGATCTGCTGGATGGTCCTGCGCAGGTTGGGGTGCAGCCGGCCCTGCGTCTGGTAAAACACCTCCAGGGCAAAGGACTTGAGCGCGCCGGTGCAGAGGTCCTCGTACAGCGGGATGGTGTACATGCGGGACATCTGGGGACGGGGGCACACTGAGGCCCGGCCCCCTCCCGCGCTGCCCCCAGCCCCACCCTAGGGGACTTCTGCAGGGGCGGAGGGGGCCCCAGACAGCCCCGGGCCAGGCCACACCGTGCTCCCAGCCCTCCCAGCCCTGCAAGGACGGGTGGGGTGCAGGCTCGTCAGTGCTGTGCGCCCCCAGGGGCAGCCCAGGCCCCGCCTCTCCCCCGCCCCGTTCTGCTGGATGCCCAGCCCGTGAGGTAGAAGCCCGGCGGCCGTACCTGGCTCTCGAGGAACCGCCGGACCCGGTGGAGGTCGGGGTAGTAGTCGTTGCGGACCACGATCTGCAGCCAGCGGATGCGGATCTCGGCGTTCATCGAGTCCAGCAGGGAGGAGTAGCACTTGGACAGGCTCATCACCACCTCTGCGGGGCCACGGGCAGGTCAGGGCCGGGCAGACACCCCCCCGCAGCCCCCCCGCCCCCGGCCTCGGGACCCACCCTGGGGCAGCGGGGACCCATCCAGGAGCCGGTCCAGGAAGAGCGCCGTCTGGAAGGTCCTCCACTTGGAGATGTCGATGGCACTGGCCGAGGCGGCCGCCTGGTCCAGAGGCTCCGCGGTCCAGAGCTGGAAGAGGGCCTCCACCGGCCGAGTCAGGCTGGATCCCTGAGACAGGTCCGGCTCGGCCAGCGGCGGGCCCGTGGCGTTGAGCCAGCGCTCGAACTCCAGCCCTGCGGGGGAGAGGCCACCTGCGGTGCCCACGCAAGCCGGCTTGCCCGGGAGCCCGCGGGCTGAGGGCGTCCCTGGGTGGGACCGTCCCAGGGCCGGGGAGCCCCAGGGCAGAGGCGGTCAGGGGAGGCCGGGGTCGGCTCCAGCACCTGCCACCTCGAGCCTCAGGAGCGGCTCCGTGGGAGGCCCGGGGACACACTGGTGACGGGGGTTCCCTGCCCGCCGCGCCTCTCGTGGGTACCCGACAGCCGGGCACTCTGAAGCCGACCCCGGCGCCGGGGTGTGGAGGGGGGCTAATGGAAGGAGGGGTGTGGGGGCTGGCCGGCGGCTCGCCGATGAACCCACAATCCTGCTCTAAAGCCCTGGGCCGCTCGGGGGCAGGCGCTGTCTGCTCCCCACCCCAAAAGCGTTTGGTGCATCTACCAAGCCTTCCAAGACAGTCACCCCGCCCAGACTGTCGCCTGCCCCGGCCCCAGCCACACCTCACTGCTCCCTAGCAGGTCTTGGCCTCTCCCCAGACATCAGACCCTTCCAGGCTCCCCTCTGGCCTCAAGCCCTTGGACCCCCCGAAGCGTCTTTACATGCATCGCATGGTGGGGGGGCAGCCGGCCTCAGGCAGCTCTGAGGCACACCTCCCTCTGCCCAAGCCACCCTGCCCCAGGCCCTTCGGACGTCCCGCCCGGCTCAGCCTGTTTACCACCTGCCCCCTCCTCCGGGAAGCCTCCCGGGCCCCGTCAGGACGGGAAGCACCCTCTCCTCCCTGCGCCGTGGCGTCCCAGCCTGAGGCTCGCAGCATCCAGCTAGGGTTGGCTGGAGGACGGAGGGCTGAGCCAGGGGCCTTTCCCGGGGGCAGAAGCGGCCACAGAGCACCCCTCACCCCAATGCACAGCCGCGGCTCCCCCGGGGGCCGAGGGCCAGAGGTCACGGACACGCGGCCGGCGGCGGGCCTCACCTGCCCGGCAGTCCACGCTCTGCTCCTTCAGCTCTGGGAAGAAGCTCAGGAAGGAGTCCAACAGGTCCTGGGCGACCACGCTGGTGAACTTGTACTTCTCCACGTAGGCCTGCGCGGGTCGGGGCGTCAGCAGGCGCGGGGGCTGGGCACACCGCCCCCCACCAGAGCGGCACCCACGGGGCCACGTGGGCCTTGCCGGGCGGCTGAAACCCCGGGAGGGAGCTAGAGGGAGCAGGCGGTGCTGTGCACTGCTGCTCTCAGGGCGCCCGACTCCCCGCCACGCCACCTCCGGGGTGGGGGCGCTCGGGGTGGGCGGAGGGCAGGGCCTGCCCCGGGGAGAGGGGTGCTCACTCGGAGAAAGTCGTCAAAGCGCTGGGGGTCTCCGCAGAGCTGGGACAGGTAGTACACGAAGCAGTAGCCCTTCTCGTAAGTAAACAGGTTCATCAGGTGGCTGGGATTCACTCCTGCAAGGGGGACACGGCTCTGGGCGGCGCCCCTGCCCTCCCGGGCCCGGGGCGGGGCCCCTCACATATCCCGGAGGCCCGGGGGTGCCCGCACATCGTGGTGGCCGGCGCTCAGAGCCCGTGGGAGGCAGGGGCAGGCTGGGGGAGCCTCAGGGAGGCCTTCCGAGGGCTGGGGGCACCCGGCGCTGCCGCGATCCAGCCAGGGGCAGCGAGGGGCGGAGGGGAGGTCCCGCGGGGCGACGTCTGCAGGGCCCAGGGCGGGGCCCGGCGGGAGTGGGTACCTGGCTCCAGCTTGACCTGCAGCTTGCTCACTGGGCTGTCCTCTCCGAGGAGCTTCATCTGCCTGTGTAGGGCATCCAGGCGGAAGGCCGTCTCCAGACAGGTGAAGGCAGCCCCTGGACAGGGGCGGGGCGACGGGGGCGGGAGGGGGCAGGGGCGGCCTGAGCGCCGGGCAGATTCGAGGCTGCCGGCCCGGCCGCCCCCTGCCTGAGCCCTGCGGCGCTGACCCAAGGCCATCCTGCTGGACACACGCGTGGCAGGGGCCCCACCCCGGGCACAGGCTGGGCTCTCGGCCCCTTGGTGGCGCCGCCCGCCCCGTCCGCCCCAGGCCGGCTGCGGGCAGTACCGTAGGTCTCGGTGGTAATACGGCGCTGGGCGTAGGTGGCCAGGCCCTCGCTCAACCACATCTCCTCCCACGTGGCGTTGGTGACGGCGTTGCCGAACCAGCTGTGGGCCACCTCGTGGATGACGTCGATGACCAGGAACTCGTCGCTCTCCAGGATGGAGGAGATGATGAAGGTGAGGCAGGGGTTCTCCATGGCCACGATGGGGAAGGAGGGGGGCAGGAAGACGATGTCGTACCTGCCCGGGGCGCGAAGGCGGGCAGGTGACCGTGAGAGGCCGCCCCAGGTCCTCGGGAGGCTGGGAGTTGCCCTCCGAGCCCCGTGCGGCCAGCCGGGCTCCCGGTGCCCCAGGACCTACCTGCCCCACATGTAGGGCCCGTACAGCCGCTCCGCCGCGCTCAGCCACTGCTCCACTGCGCCCGCCAGCTTGCTGGTAGCCGTGGGCAGGAGGCACGGCTCGGCCCACACGCGGCTCCTAGCACGGGTGGAGAGGGTGGGCAGAGGCCGACGGGCCCCCGCCCCGCGCACCAGTGGGCCTCCCCTCCGCATCTGCCCCCGACGCCGCCCGCACCTCGGGAAGCGCCCAGCCTGCCGCCCGCTGGCCCACCTCCCTCGAGCGCACACCCTTCCCACGGCCATGGCCAAGCCCCAGGCTGAGGGGTTCCACCTGTCGCCAAGTTAAGAAAATGCACACGAGGGGATCCCTGGGTGGCGCAGCGGTTTGGCGCCTGCCTTTGGCCCAGGGCACGATCCTGGAGACCCGGGATCGAATCCCACATCAGGCTCCCGGTGCATGGAGCCTGCTTCTCCCTCTGCCTGTGTCTCTGCCTCTCTCTCTCTCTCTGTGACTATCATAAATAAATAAAAAAATTAAAAAAAAAAAATAAAAAAGAAAATGCACACGAGCCGGCGGGTGCCTGGGGCTGTGGCATGGCCCCCGCAGGAGGTCAAGGGCCCCAGCTTCTGGTCTGGGGGTGGGTGGGGTGCGAGGAGCCCGGCAGGGCCGGTCCCCGCAGTGTGGGGGTCCCCACAGGCCTCACGCCCAGCCCGTGGCGGGACTTCCCCAGGGCCGGGGCCGCGGGCAGCAGTGGCCACAGGGAGCGAGGGGCAGTGGCCCTACCTAGGCCCGATGTCTGCCGGCTGCAGGTCCCCGGCCACGAGGGCCACGAGGTAGGCGGGCACAGGGTGTTCCATGTGGAAGCGGTAGACGCCCTCCTCCTCCACGTAGCTGCTCTGCGTGGCGCTCATCAGCACCTGCACCCCCGACGGGGCCTGCGTGGCAGGAGGCCCACCCGTTAGGGCGGCCGCGTCCTTGATGGGGAACCCCACTCTCTGACCCCCACAGCTGGGGTCAGGGCACCCCACATCCCCCATCAGGGCACCCCACGTCCGTGACGGGAAATCCCGGCCTGCTGTCGGGGCGACCCCTGTCTCCCGTGGCAACTCCACACGGCGGCTCCGCGGAAGGGAGCCCCACGACCTGGGCCCGGGAGCCACATCCCTGGCAGGCCGCCCCCCGCCCCCGCCCTGCACGGGGCTCCCTTCGGAGGAGGCAGGCCGGCCCGGCGCACGCTGACCTTGACGACGGCAGAGTAGGTGCACTTGACCGCGGGCGTGTCGAAGCAGGGGAAGAAGGAGCGGTTGCACACCGAGTGGCCCTGGGTGAAGACGAAGGGCTTGGCGTTGCCGTAGGTCAGCTCGGGGTCCAGCCACCAGATCTGCGGGGGCGGTGGGCAGGGCCGGTCAGCAGCCAGCGCCGGGGGTCGGGCCTGCCCATCCCCATCGCAGCGGGGCCGCGGCCCCTCTCTCCGGCGCGGCACAGAGAGCGGCACGTGGGGACGCCAGGACCCCCTGCCACCCATGCCTTGCTTCCGGGAAGCTGCGCAGGTCTCCTGGAGAGAGCAGGGCCTTAGCAGCGGCCCCAAACCTGTGGTCCCTGGAGCAAACTGGATTGTTCCTTGTCCACTTCAGCGACCCAGCACACAAGGGTCCTCCCAGGGCCGTGACGGAAGGACGCCCCCGCCCCGGCCAGCCTCCGCCAGGGACCGGTCCGTGGAGTCCACGGCTGCTGGCCACGGGCAGCGGCTCATGCCAAGATCACAGGCGTGGTGGGCGCCACACCCGGGGGGCTCCTTCCCCGCAGACCACAGGCCCCAGACCCCCGTGGATTCCCGGGCCTGGCAGGGCGACCCGTCCGGTTCCGGCCAGACTCCTGCCAGGGTTCACAGGCTTCTTTAAAACTTCCTTCTGGCTGCGAGGTCTCCGTCCCCTCACTATGGGAAGCCTGCAGGGGGATGGTCTTTCTCCGCTGACCTCCCGGCTGCCCCCGATGTGCAGAAGGCCCGCCTGGGGAGCCCGTTCAAAACTGCAGCCTCGTGGGCCCCACCCCAGAGCTTCCCGGGGCACGACCCAGGAGTCTGCATTAAGGAGCCTCTGCAGTGGGTCCTTGGTCCATACTGGGGACAGGCCCCCGCAGTCCCCAGACCCTGTCAACCTCACGTTCCCCTCTCACACCTGCTCCCCGACTCCTCCCTTCTCTGGGGCCCTCCCCAGGCTGCGCCCGGCTCAGGCCTCCTGTTCCCACCATCCTTGTCCACCTCTCAGCCCGGCCAGCACTGGTCTGTCTGCCCTTCGCCTAGCAGAGTCCAATGGGGTCCCCAGTCCTCCCTGGGGCACAGTAGCTGGGGGGCTAGTGGAGGATGCCATGGACTCCAGACGCCGCAGAAGAAATCTGTTCTTGCTGGGGTCGGGTTGGGGCGGGGGGGATTCAGGAATGGGATGCAAGAGACGTCCCAGAGTCTGCAGCACCCCAGACTGCCTGTGGAGGTGTGGGGACCCATGCCCAGGCAGCTGCACCCTCGCCTGGCACACGAGCAGGTTTAGGGATCTAGGCCTGAGTTCTAGACAAGCCAGGAAGAGGACAGGACTCCATGCACCAGCCCTGAGCTCTGTGGTGTTCATGCGTGATGGTGGGTGCTTGGGGTCAGATGCCAAACCGTCTGTCATCTGCAAGTGCTCCAGCTGCACCGTCCGTGGGGACCATGACACCCCTCCCTGCTCCAGCCACCCAGGTCATAGAAGGCCCAGGGACTGTGGCCGCTCTTGCTGGCCTCACCCTCTATTCCCAGCAGCCTGCGGGGGGGGGGGGGGGTGGTGGTGTCCTGACCCCACCCACCATCCCGCCGGTCGTGGACTTGAGTGGACCAGACGCAAGGGCTCCAAGTTCACAGATTGAGGTCAGGGAGAAGCACATCTCTCTGTTCTCACAGCCGTGTTGGGAGGCATATATGCCACCTGTCAGAGCCCCAGGTGACCTGAGCAGGAGGCAGGGGCCAACCCAGCAGGCCGGCAGCCACCACACCCGTGGGAGCTCGGGCTAGGAAGTGAGGCGGCGGGGCCTGCCGAGGGTTCCTGGGGATCGGGCAGGAAGCACGGACATGGGTGCGTGTCTGGTCTGGGCTCTTCCCACACAGATGTCACCTAGGTCGACGACCTGGCCCGATGCCACCTACACCCCCCTGTCCACGTGCATGCTCGGGGCAGTGACAGCTGGAACCTCCCAGGGCCTCCCAGGGCCTCCCAGAGCCTCCTAGAGCCGGGGAGAGTCGTGTCACTTGTGTGTGGTCCCCATGGGAACCCAGGGAAGCCCAGGCTGCAGAGATGAAAGGCCCTGCTGCATCCTCAAGGCCTCACGGCGGCGGACGGGGTGCTGCAGCCACGCTGCCTGACCTGAGCCACCTGGGCTTTCCGGGAGAGCCTGGGGGGCAGCGGGTGCGGGATTCGTGCTGGAATTGGGGGGCACCTGCCAGTCCTCACCCGGGGGGGCCCAAGGCACTGGAGCCAACCCGGCCCTCTCTGGCTCCGGCAGGCCCGAGTCCCCTGAAGAGCTGGGCCACGCGCAGGCCGTCCACACCGGGCACCACCCAGCGGCCTGCCCCAGCGCCAGGTGCAGCCGCGCGTGCACCGTGCACCGGCCTGGCCGCGGGGAAGCCCTGAACGACTGGGGGAGGAGCCTCCGCCCCCCTGGGCCGGCACCAGGACGCGGGCGCGGAGGCTCCCGAGGCTCCCGAGGCTCCCCAGGCAGCGGCCGGGACTCCGGGGCGGGGGGGGGGGGGGGGGGCCTCTCCGCAGGTGCTCCCCCCGCGGCCCCCGGACTCACGGCGGGGGCGTCGGTCGAGGTGTAGCGCAGGATGACCTGGAAGGGCTGGTGCGCCTGCAGCTCGGGCGGCAGCGTGACGGTGAGCGACGAGCCGTAGTCGGTGAACGGGTCCACGCGGAAGGCCAGCGGGCGGCAGGCGGGCTCGGCGCCCGGCGCCTCGGGGAAGGCGGGCAGCGGGGGCGGCGGCGCGGGCCCGGGCCCCGGCCCCGGCCCCGGCCCCGGCCCCGGCCCCGCGGCGGCGAAGGCGAAGGCGCAGGGCGGCTCGGCGGCGGCGGCGGGGGCGCGGCGGAAGGCGGCCGAGTGCAGGCGCAGGGCCGGGTGCGCGTCGAGCACGAGCGCGCGGGGCGCGGGCCGCAGCGCGCACAGCTCGAGCACCAGGCAGCCGGCGAGCTCGCGCGCCTCGGGCCGCAGCTCCAGGCCCAGCTGCAGGTGGCGGAGGCGGAAGAGCTGCGCGCTGGAGGCCGAGGCCACGTCCAGGGCGGGCGGCGGCTCGGGCGGCGGGCGGGCGGGCGCGGCCTCGGCCCCGGGCGCCTTGCAGCAGCAGCACTGCGCCGCCATGGCCCCGCGCTAGGTGAAATCCATGGGCGGCGGCCGCGCCGGGCCGCGGGGGGCGGGCGAGGGGCGCCGGGCGGCGGCGGCGGCGGCGGCGGGGCGCGGGCACAACAGGAAGTCGCGCCGGGAGCCGCCCGGCCCGGCCCCGAGCCGCGCACCGCCCCGCTCGGGCTCCGCTCGGCCGCCGCCGGGGGCGCTGTGCGCGGGGCCGGGCCGGGAGCCGGGACGCCGCGCGCTCGGGAGCGGGGCCGCGGGGCGCGGGGGCGGCGGCGAAGGAGCCGGGGCGGGGCTGCCGGGGTCCGGGCGCTCAGGACGCGCCGGGGGCCGAAGGAGCCGTGCGCGGGGCGCGGGGGGCCGGGGCGCGGGCGCTCCACGAGGGGCAGGAGGAGCTGTGCGCGCGGGAGCGGGGGCGCGGGCGTGGGGGACGGTGGCGAAGGAGCCCGAGCCGGGCAGCCGAGGGGCCGGGCGCTCCACAAGGGGCCGGGGGCCTGGGGGCTGTGCGCACGGGGGCGCGGGGACGGGGGGCGAAGTAGCCGTGCGCGGGGGTCTGAGGGCGCGGGGCGCGCTGAGGAAGGAGCCCGAGCCGGGCAGCCAAAGTCCAGGCGCTCCACGAGGGGCCGGGGGCCGGGGGGGCTGTGCGCACGGGAGCGGGAGGCGGGGGGCGAAGGAACCGTGCGCGGGGGGCGGGGGGCGGTGGCGAAGGAGCCCCAGCCGGGCAGCCGAGGGTCCGGGCGCTCCACGAGGGGCCGGGGGCCTGGGGGCTGTGCGCACGGGAGCGGGTGCGCGAGGTGGCGAAGGAGCCATGCGCGGGGGGGACCGGGGGCGCGGGGCGCTCCATGAGGGGCCGGGGGAGCTGTGCGCACGGGAGCGGGGCGCAGGGCGCGGGGGGCGGTGGCGAAGGAGCCGTGCGCAGGGGACCGGAGGTCCGGGGCGCTCCACGAGGGTGTGGGGAGCCCGGGACGCAGTGCGCACTGGACAGGGGGCGCGGGGCGGGGATTGGCGAAGGAGCAGTGCCCGGGGGAGCCGAGGTCCGGGGAGCTCCACGAGGGGCCGTAGAGCGGGGGACGTAGTGCGCGTGTCCGGGGGCAATGCGAGGGGTGGTTAGGTGGGTTTCCGCGCAGGGGAGCTGTAGGCGGGGCGCCGGGTGCAGAGGGGGCACTGGGTTCTGGGGGCACCTGCAGGCCGAGCAGCCTCCCAAGCCCTGTGCTGTTCTCACCTGGCACCTTGGGGTACTGGGGGCTAGGTTCCTGGGCAGGATGCAGCCTTGGCTTCCCCAAAGCCATGAAGTGTATACACCTGCACCCCCCCCCATGAGACCAGTGGTCTGTGTTGTGGGGGCGGGGCCCTTGGGGGCCTTGGAGCTGCCCTTAGGTGAGGGAGTGCTAGTCAGGTGCGGTTCTTTAGATTTCAGTGAAATACAGTTAGGAGTTTAGTTCCTCGCGGGCGTAGCCATATTCAAGGTCTCCCCGAGCGCGGGGTACTGTGTGCTTAGTGGCAACCGTATGGGACAGGGCGGCTGTTCCATCATCACAGAAAGGGCCGTTGGACAGTAGTGCCTTGAGGGCCGGCCGGGCCCTGGAGGCCACATTGTTCAGGGGGTAAGTGCTGGGACACTTCCAGGGATCTGGCCTGCACCCATCCCACCTTGCAGGGGCCTGTCCAGAGGCCTGGGCCCATGGGACAGGGCTGCCCACCAGTGGGGATGCCTAGTGAGCAAGCATCAGGTGGATCTTGAAGTCATGGAACGAGAGGGGCCCCCAAGATGTTGCCGTTACCCTCGTGTAAGAATTCAGGTCTTTGGGGAGAAGGGGCTCTGGGCCGCGGAGAGCATCCGGGAAGCTCACCCGGCTGCGCTCTGCAGGTCATGGTGTGGGGCAGAAGCGGCTGTGGGGTGAGGCATCATCCCGAGTGGTGTTGAATCCTCCTGGACAGTGTCCCGGTCCGTAACCCATGCGGTGGGGCCCACCTTCCTGGACGGGGTGGGAAGGGTGGTTGGCTCCGAGGACCACGTGCACTGAAGCATTGTTTTAATTCTCCCAGGGGTCCTCTCAGCTGGGGTAATGCAGCCTCCCCGGGGGGGGGGGGGGCAGTGGGCCCAAACTCTCCAGGAACCCCAGGGTTCATGTAGGCACCTGGAGAAGGTCAGTCCTATGTCTAAGACTCAAGAGACGAGACTGGTCCTCGCTCAGGTCAGGGGGCCCGCCCAGGTGGCAGGGTCCCAGGGTGCCAAGGGCAGAGGGCTTTAGATTGTACTGCCCGGTTCAGGAGCTTTTCTGAGCGCCTCCCCCAGGCGTGGTTGGGCTGGAAGAACAGGACTGCACATGCCCACACTCGCCCGCCCTAGTCCCCTGACGCAGGCCGACCAGCCACCGTGCCCTCTTGTCTTCCTGGTACCTGGACTTCGGGGGCAGGGGCTGCATCTCCGTCCCTGCTCTGCGGGAGGGCCCTGGGCATCTCCCTCAGGCCGGTTCTGCACGCAGGGGGGTGGAATGGGGCAGCCCCGCTGGCCGCCCGCTCTTACCACCTCTCCTCTCAGGCTGGGGTGCCTACTACCCCACATTTACGTAGGGAGCCAACACGAGCCAGTGTTCGAGCAAGCAGATCTGTTCTGTAGGACTAAAGCCAGCCCACCAGGGCGCCTCGAGAACTGAGGCCCACAGGTGCAGGGCTCTGGTTGTCCTCACCCCACCCCGTCTTGCCCCTCAGAGCCTGAGCCTGCTCCCTGCAGGCCGCCAGCGTCACCCCAGCCTTCCCCAAGACGCCGCCAGGGGATGGAGGCTGGGGCAGCTGCAATGCACTTCGCCCCTCGCCCCGCCCCGCCCCAGGGGAGGAAGGTGGGAGGGGGCTGTCGGGCTGCGGCTTCTCCCACAGGAGTTTTCACACTCCAGCCTTCTGGTGATCAAACCCCGGCTGGCGTGGGTGGGCTGAGGCAGACGCCACTGCCCACGCTGGGCCCTCCCCTAACGCTCATGGGCTGGCACCACCGTTTGACTGTGCTGTGCCAGAGACCGGAGCAGCTCCCTGGCCTCACCTGCTGCGGGGGGGTGGGGGGGGGCAGGCAGAGGTCCTCAGAGAACCGGGCGTCCCGTGAGAGCCACGGTGGGTGGTTCTCAAACAGAGCCGGTGGGATAAAACACTGATGTGACCTCCGGGTGTCTCTGAACCTGGCCCAGCTGTCGCCCGTGCACCTGTTACCCAGAGCCAGGTCGGCCCGTGGGGGTGTCCCATCACAGCTGCTGTGGCGTGCTGCGCAAACGCGTGGACCCAGGGCCTGAAAATGGCTCAGCTCCAAGCCACCGCAGCCTCGCCTGCCGAGTGCAGACAGCGGCACAGCTTCCACACGGGAAGGGGGTGATGGCAAGGTGACTGAGCCCGAGGGGCGTGGAGAGAGCAGACGGCCCTGCACAAGCATGAAGGTTGGCTTGGCTGCAGCGAGCTGCAGGCGGGTCAGCCAGGGGCACGTGGGCCCGGGAGCTGCGGTCTGGTGACGCTGCGGGGCGCTGGGTGCCCACCTACAAGGTGTGGTACATGCTTGCAGCCAGGGGCAGCGGAGGGTGTCATGCCTGTCACAGAACCCAGGTGCAGGTGTAACGGGTGGGCAAGGGGCCCTTTCACGACCATCCTGGTGCCTCACTCACAAAGTGTGAGCTTCCCATCCCTACAACTTGGGCTCCACTGAATCAGAGTTTTGTTTTGTTTCAAAGGTTTTATTTATTTATTCATGAGAAGCATAGAGAGAGGCAGAGATCCAGGCAGAGGGAGAAGCAGGCCCCATGCAGGGAGCCCGAAGCGGGACTTGATCCCAGGCCCTGGGGTCACGCCCTGGGATGAGGGTGGATGCTCAACCGCTGAGCCACCCAGGGGCCACTGGATCAGAGGTTCGGTTCCCAGGTAAGATGCTTCTACCGGGGACACGCGTGTTCCCCTGGACGGCAGGCTGAGACACCCTGACCATGTTGGGCCCCTCGGGCCGCTAAGGCAACAGGCAAGTCGGGGCTGCTGTGCTGGGTGCAGTGAGTGATCCTGACTTTCAAGGAGCCCCGGGGCGTGGCTGCCGATCAGTGGGGCTGAGAGGAGGTGGAGGAGCTGGAGGCCACAGGGCTGCTCAGGGCCCTTCAGGAGGTGGCTCAGGTCACCTCACCAGGAAAGGCCAGGCTCAGCGAGGTGCTGGCTGGAAAGAACGGGAAATATTAAGCACTAATTATGATATTTTATTAATTGCCCTGTTATGTATAGAGTAGTACCTATTAACCAGGGGCTGTACTACCTGTAATTCACAGTATAACCCAGTTTCTCTTTTTTCCCCTCCTGCTACCTTGTTTAAGGGGTGTTGATGGTGATGAATCTAGTACAGTCTCTAGGCCGTAGGATGCAGGGGAGGGGTGTCTGGACCAGGAGAGGAATCAACACGCTCAGACATACAGGGGCCGGTGCATCTCTGACATGACCGGGGCTGCAGGATGCTAAGCCGGGGTGGGTGCTGTTGTTGAGACTGGGAGGGCAGCAAGGCACAGGCGTGGAGAGCCCCAAGGGCACCCATGCCAGGCTGGCATGAGGCAGCCTCACATCCTGGCCTGTGTGTTGCAGTAGTTACAAGTCTGGGTCCCAGGCCCGACTCTAGAAGGGACCACTGTGAGGTTTGGGGAAAGCCCGATGGCTGGAGCAGGAGGCAGGCAGCCAGGATGGGGCGGGGTGGGTCTCCGGGACATCCCCATCTCCTGGCTCCCTGGCCTTGCTCTCCGGATTGAATACTTTCCTGCCTAAAAGTCCTCAAGTGGTTTTGATTTTCCTGACCAAGGCCTGTCTGGTAAACCTGACCAGGGAAGGGATGCTTCCAGTGCCCTCGGGGGACACACTCCTGCAGTCCGTCCATGGAGACAGAAACACTCGAGCTGCATGTCCGGAAGAAGCAGAAAATGAAAACTGTGCAACAGTAAAGAAGCAGAAAACCCCCTCCAGTCAGCGCTGCAACTACCTCCAGCTCCATGCGCCCTGCTCGGGTGGGGTCCTCCGCGAGGGATGAAGGTCTAGGGCTCACTCTGGGGCTCATCTCCGGTTCGGGAGCCCTGTCCTGAGGGCTCCCCAGTCGGCGACGGCCGGGGCAGGGACTGCAGGGACGCCTCGTACTGCTGCAGCTGAGACCAGAAACCCGGGTTGGGCTCGGCCACCGGACGGGCGCTCTTCACCGCCTGCGTACAGAGGCGGAGGCTGAACGCGGCGCCGCAGGGTGCTCCCTCCGCTCCGCTAACGGCAGCCCACCCGGGAGGCCTGGCCCTCACCCCCACCCTGACCCCGATCCCGCTCTGGAGGCCAGGCCCACCTGGGAGATCCTAACACCCGGAGGCGCCTCCACCTGGGGACCCACCCCTCCTGAGGAGCCCGTACCCCAGCCCTGGGAGGCCAGGCCCACCTGCAGATCCTGACACCTGGAGGCTCCTCCCACCCGGGGACCCGGCCCACCTGGGGAGCCCGTCCCCTGCCCCGCCCCCGGAGGCCAGGCCCACCTGCAGATCCCAACACCCGGAGGCCCCCGACCCGGGCACCCGGCGCACCTGGGGAGCCTGTCCCCTGCCCTGCCCTGGGAGGCCAGGCCCACCTGCAGATCCCAACACCTGGAGGCTCCCCCACCCGGGGACCTGGCGCTCCTGGGAAGCCCGTCCCCTCCCCCTCCGGGAGGCCAGGCCCACCTGCAGCCCCTGACACTCGGAGGCCCCCCACCAGGGCACCCGGCACACCTGGGGAGCCTGTCCCCCCCCCCGGAGGCCAGGCCCACCTGCAGCCCCTGACACCCAGAGGCCCCCCACCCAGGCACCCGGCGCACCTGGGGAGCCTGTCCCCCCAACCCGGAGGCCAGGCCCACCTGCAGCCCTTGACACCCGGAGGCCCCCCACCCGGGCACCCAGCGTACCTGTGGAGCCCCTCCCTGCCCCCCCAGGCCAGGCCCACCTGCAGCCCCCAACACCCGGAGGCCCCCCACCCGGGGACCCGGTGTACCTGCGAAGCCCCTCCCCGCCCCCCCCCAGGCCAGGCCTACCTGCAGCCCCTGACACCCGGAGGCCCCCCACCGGGGCACCCGGCGCACCTGGGGAGCCTGCCCCCCACCCTGGAGGCCAGGCCCACCTGCAGCCCCCGACACCCGGAGGCCCCCCGCCCGGGCACCGGCGCACCTGGGGAGCCTGTCCCCCCACCCCGGAGGCCAGGCCCACCTGCAGCCCCCGACACCCGGAGGCCCCCCGCCCGGGCACCGGCGCACCTGGAAGGCCCGCGCCAGGCTGAGGCCGCGGTGCCGCATGAGGTAGGCGGTGCAGACGGCGGCCGAGCGGCTGCGGCCGTTCTTGCAGTAGACCAGGCAGGCGCCGCCCGCGCGCACCGCGGCCTCCATGGCGGCGCAGGTGGGCTCCAGGTGCGCCAGCAGGTCCTCGGCCGGGTCGTCGAGCACGGGCACGCGCAGCTCGGCCACACCGGGCGCGGCCGGGCCGGGCTGCAGGCGCGAGACGTTGACGCACAGGGTGACCCCCGCGCGCGCCAGCAGGGCCGGGGAGGCGGCGGCGCGCGCGCTCCCCAGGAAGAGGGACGGGGCGACGCGCGCGAACGGCGGCGGCGCGGGCGAGGCGGCCCCGGGGAGGTCGCGGCCGGCGGGTCCCGGGCGCATGCTGGGCGGCCGGCCGGGCACCGGGTCCTAAGGGCCGAGGGGCCCTCCGATTGGCCGGGGCGGGCGGCGGCCCGGGGCACGCGGAGGTCGCGGAGCTGCCCGGGCGCGCGGGGGGGGCGGGGGGTGCTGCCGGCTGCGGTGCGCGGCCCTGCGCCTGCGTCTGCGCCTGCGCCCGAGGGCGGGAGGGGGCGCGCGGGGTGCCCCGCGGCACCTGCTTCCTAATACGCTGCCCCACAGTCCCCCCCCTTTTACTGCAAGACACGGTTCATATGAAATAAAGCCATTGGCTGTTGCGTTTTCATCATTTCCTCATAGGCCAGTATTTTTGTTATTCTTCTTAAGTTCTGGTTCATCACTGTAACTTACAAAAACTCACATCCTTTAGGGGTTCCCCGGGTGGCTCAGGTCATGGTCTGGGGTCCTGGGGTCAAGCCCCGAGTTGGAATCCGTGCTCAGCAGGGAGTCTGTTTCTCCCTCCCCTCCTCGCTGGTGCTTTCTTTCTCTCGAAGATAAAATCTTAAAAAACAACAACAACAACAACCCACAAAACACCATTATTATTTAATGTGCATATAGTTGCCACGTATGACTTTAGGAGGTTTTTCTGACGACCGGCGTCATTCAAGGATGTCTTTCCGGGATGCGTTTCGGTGAAAAGTAGCTATCTTGCAGTCCCCTCTACAATGATGCTGCAGTTTCAGTTTTCTTCTAATAATATTCTAATAAAACTTTTTTTTTCTGATTCATCTATAACAAAGCATTACAAACTGGCTTAACACGACAGGGCTTTATTTTTCCCTGTGTGTTTGGGGTCTCCAAATCTCCCTCTTCTTATAAAGACACTAATCATTTAGTTTAAGGCACATCCTAATCCATGACCTCTTGATTATTTGCAAAGACTTTATTTCCATATAAGGTCATTCACAGGTACCAGGGATTAGGATTTAATGTTTTTGGAGGATGCCATTCAACCTACCACAGATGGTATGGTTTACTAAGTTTGTAGGACATTTTGAAGTTGACCATTTTACTTTCTCTTTTCATAGGAAAGGAATTCTATTTCTTTTTTTTTAAAGATTTATTTATTTATGATAGACATAAAGAGAGAGAGAGGCAGAGACACAGGCAGAGGGAGAAGCAGGCCTTATGCCGGGAGCCTGATGCAGGACTCAATCCCGGGACCCCAGGATCGCGCCCTGGGCCAAAGGTAGGCACCAAACCACTGAGCCACCCAGGGATCCCCGATTTTTAAAGATTTTATTTATTTGTTTTAGAGACAGAAGGGAGGGGCAGAGAGAGAAGGAGAAGCCGACGGTGCGCAGAGCCCCATGTAGGGCTGGATCCCATGATCCTGAGACCTTGACCTGAGCCTGAGCCCAAATCAAGACCCAGACCCTTCACCGGTTGAGCCACCCAGGCCCCCCTCAAAGGAATTTTAAAGACAATTTAGGGGATCCCTGGGTGGCGCAGCGGTTTGGAGCCTGCCTTTGGCCCAGGGCGCGATCCTGGAGACCCGGGATCGAATCCCACGTCGGGCTCCCGGTGCATGGAGCCTGTTTCTCCCTCTGCCTGTGTCTCTGCCTCTCTCTCTCTCTCTCTCTGTGACCATCATAAATAAATAAAAATTAAAAAAAAAAAAAGACAATTTAGTATGTACTTCAGTTCCTAAGCTGCAGGGCAGAGAGATGGGACCTGAGCGGGAAGGTAAGAGGTCGAGAGAGAGGGGGGATCCAGGAACCAAGGTGGGGGTGAAGGGAGACGAGAGGTGAGCTGGGAGGTAGAGGGCTGGAGGGAGCACCCCAGAACCCTAGCCACTGGGGAGGGGCCTGGGCCTGGTTGAGGGGCAGCCCGGGTTGAGAGGCCCAGGCCCTGCGCCTGCACAGAGCCCCCCTCTGCGTTGCAGAACCCGCCAGGCCCCCGCGCGTCCTCGTCCCCTCCCGGCCCCCGCGCTCCTGCTGGAGAGCTCCTGCGCATCCTGCGAAACCCCATCCTCAGGACTCCTCCGCCCAGGCTTCCGTAGCGACGCCTGGGTCCACACGGCCTCTGGGTCGCCTCCAGGAGCTCCCGTCCCGTGCCTCCCACGAACTGGAACGGACCCCGCACACCCCGGCTTTGGAGACCCGCGGGGCTCGGGGATCTCGGTGGACACTTTGGCCCGCTGCGCCTCGGCGGCCCGGGGGCGGGGCCGGGCAGTGGGCGGGGCGCGGGGTGGGCGGGGCGTGGCGGGGCCTTGTGGGCGGGGCGCCGGGAGTGGGCGGGGCGCGGGTGTGGGCGTGTCGGGGGCGGGGCCTTGTGGGCGGGGCGCCGGGAGTGGGCGGGCCGAGCAGTGGGCGGGGCGCGGGTGTGGGCGTGTCGGGGGCGGGGCCTTGTGGGCGGGGCGCCGGGAGTGGGCGGGGCCGGCGTGGGCGGGGCGTGAGCGGGGATTGGCGGAGGCCGAGAGCCGCAGCGGTCACGTGGGCGTGGGCCGGTCTCCAGGGAAACCCGACGCTCTGGGCCCCCGAGCTGCGGCCCCCGAGCTGCGCGGGGCTGCTCCGCGCTGGCCGCCGCCCGGGCCGACCGGGAGCGCTGGCTGCGAGCTCTCCGAGCGTCGGTGCGGCCCCGCGGCGGGGGTGCGGTGGGGACCCCGGCGGGAGCGCGGGGAGCCGGGCGGGGGCGCGCCCCGGTGGAGGGTCCTGACGCCCCCCGGGCCGGGGCCAGGCAGGAAGTTTGGGGGCCGGCGGCTCGAGGTGGCGGGGGCGGGCCGCGTGCACCCTGGCGCTGGCTTCAGAGCCCGGGGGCGGAGGGGGCGCCTGCAGCCTGGGGCCCTCCCCGCCGTCAGCAGGCCCGAGAGGCCCTGGGAGGGTGGCTCCAGCCCTACGGGGGGACCGGGACGCCCTCGGGGCGCTGGCGGAGGAGCTTCCAGCAGGAGGGGGCCGTGGGCAGGGTTGGGGGCGTGGGTTTCGGTTCTCTGGGGCGAAGGGGGCTGTGGTTCCCCCCCCCCCGTGCCCGCCCGGAGCTCCCAGGGCGAATGTGGGTCCCTGGCTTTGCTTCCAGGTTCAAAGACGACAAGCATGGAAAATGGTAATTCTTCAGGCTTTTATTACGAAATCCCAAATGTGGGCATCTCCCAAAACCAGCCGGTGGCGAGCAGCTGCACCCCTGCTGCCAGCGAGGACTTGATCCTGGAGAGCTCCAGGACGATGGAGATGTTCTTCAGCAAGAGGTGCGGGCTGGGGGTGGGGGGCTCCCGCAGGGGCTCCCAGGCCCACCCTGGGACCACTCCGCTGCCATCCTGCATTGGGTCCCGGGTTTAAAAACCGCTCAGAGTTATTTTGTGCCTCGAAAACTCGTGTCTGGAGAGAGAGGAGGACTTCCCCTGAGGAACTTACAGCACCGGGGACTGGAGCCCCCCCCAATCCTGCACACTCCCTTCAGCCACCCCAAGCTGCCTTTCTGGGTGGGGAACATTTGCTTTATACCGTGGGCTTCCCCGAGCTCCTTCACCCCGCGATGTTAATTGTCGGCAAGAACTGACACATGAGGCCTCCTCTGGGCCCGGGCTGCCCTCAGCGCCTTTTCTGGGCCTCTTGTGAACTCCACCCCATAACGCTATTGTCTGTGTCCCTGTTAGGGACTGAATTGTGTCCCCCCTGGTCTCTCCCACCCCCAGGATTCATGTGAAAGCCCTAACCCGCAACGTCATGGTGACTTGAGTTCTTTTGTCAGTGGAAGCTCAGCGTGGGCTTCAGCCCCAGCCACCCTGGCCTCTGTGCTGGTGGCAGTAGGTCTGGGGGCCCCTCTGAGCTCCGGCGCATTCCAGGTGGAGGACTGGGCTGGGGACCCCCACCTGCAGCTGCTCCTGGCCGGCTGCCCCCTGCCATCCCCCCACGCTGCGGCCCGAGCCCCTGGTTGGGAGGCTGCCCTGCTGTCCTCAGGCGAGCACAGCACTCCCGTGGCTCAGCCATCCTCCACGCACCCCCCGCTACACCCGGCCCTGGAGATGGGGCTTTTGGGGAGTACTTAGGTATAGATGAGGTTGTGGGGCCCCACGGTAAGATTAGTGCCCATATAAGAAGAGGAAGAAGCTAAAGCTTTCTCTGTCCACCACATGAAGACGCAGCGAGAAGGTGCCATCTGTGAACCGGGAAGGCGGCCGTCAGCAGGAACAGAGTCCGCAGGCCCCCTCATCTCAGGCTCGTCCAGGCTGGCAGAAATAAATGTGTGCAGTGTGTGGGGGCTCTGTCTGTAATAGTCTGAGAGCACCGACATAGTCCCCCCTTTCTAAAAAAAATTTTTTTTTAGGATTTTATTCAGTTATTCATGAGACACACACACACAGAGAGGCAGAGACACAGGCAGAGGGAGAAGCAGGCTCCATGCAGGGAGCCCGATGTGGGACTCGATCCCAGGACCTGGGGTCATGCCCTGAGCCAGAGGCAGGTGCTCAACTGCTGAGCCACCCAGGCGCCCCTAATCCCCCTTTACAGATGAGGAGAGCCACTGGGTCACAAGAAGATAAGGAACCTGTCTGGTGGCAGAACCAGGTGGCCAGGCCCTTGCTCACCTGGCCAGCTGGCCATTCCCACCCTGCCGTGGGCCTTTCAGCTGATTGGTTGTGTTCATGATTTTCTTGCTTGATCTTAGCATCATTTCCATTTATTTTTTTAAGGAAAGTCTCCATTTGTTCCTTTTTTTTTTTTTTTTTTTTTAAGATTAAGCAGGTAAGATCTTTGCCACGTAGCCAAGTGGGAAAATAGGTGGTGTACGAGTTTGTTGGGGCTGCGACAGGATAGCACAGACTGAGTGGCCCGAGATGGACGTGTGTCATCTTCGGTCTGGAGGCTGCAAGTCGGGGGTGGTTTCTTGTGCGGGTGTGAGGGAGAATCTGCTCCAGGCCGCCCTCCCTGGCTTGTAAGGGGCCGTCTTCCCTCCCTGTGTCTGCGCGTCGCCTTCTCTTTGCATGTTTCTCCGTGTCCAAGCTTCCCCTTGGCAGAAGGACAGCAGTCCCCTCAGAGCAGGCCCACCCTAATGACCTCCCCGTAACTGGGTCTCCCGTGTGAAGATCTGTGTCCAAGTGCAGCCTCGCCGTGCGGCGCTGGTATTCAGGCTCCCGTACGGGGCCCTGTGTACGTGTGTGTGTGTGTGTGTGTGCGCGCAGAGGTGGGGCGTGGGGACACAATCAGCCCGTAACCACAGGTGAGCCAAGGAAAAAACGAACCAAATCGGAGCCCCCGGGTTTTTTATCCTCGTGTCTGCTTTTCCTGGCGTCTTTCTACAGACACATAACAGGGCAAACGGAGGTTCCTGTGTTCACAGATTTTGTGTCCCTCCTCCTCTGGGCGGTGCTTCGTGAGGCCTCGGTGGCTCAGGGCTGGCACCAGAGGGCTGGCTGGTGGAGGGGGCTCAAGGTCTGGGGTTTCCGTGCGTTGAGCGGCCAGCTGGGCCATCCGCCTACACTGACACCGGTCGGTAGACCATAGACGCCCCCGAGACGCAGCGGGACCAAGAGCGCTGACGCCTCGAGAGGGGGCAGAGGGAGGGGTCGAGCGATGGGGAGTCAGAGTAGGTCCCCTCTTAGGTCAGGGTTTGTACGTTTAGATGGTGTGAGCAGCAGAGAAGCACACGGACCTTGGCGCACGTCCCCTGCCCCTCGCCGTGCACCCCCTGCAGCCTTCCGCCCACCCGCCCGCTCGGTGCGGCTCCGGGCCCAAGCTCCCTCCCCTTCTTTAGACCCGTCGCTGGTCCACGCGTGTCTGCCCCGTGTCCGCCTCCTGCCCAGCTGTGGGCCGGGCACTCTGGGCGCGTGGGGGACACAAAGCTCACCAGTCAACAGCTGGAGCGGGGCAGCCCTCCGCTTCCGGGCATTAGAGCTGGTGCTGCCTCCCGGGCACCGGCTGCCTCTCAGCCACGTCAGACAGACACGGGCTTGCCCGCCTCCTGTGCGACCTTGGGCCATCGCTGCACCCTTGTGCCTCAGTTTCTCTCTGCAGAATGGGGGTAGCAACACCCTCCAGCTCAGGGGCTTGCTGGGAGGAGGAACTGAGATGGCGTGTGGTTCCCTGCGCCGTCACCCCTCGGGCCTGTGCCGATGTTGGCCTTCTGTCTCCCGCTCTTCGCCCCTCTAGGGACGTCCCAGATGCCCCAGAGGAGGAGGAGGAGGAGTCCCAGGGTCCCCCCAGGGAGCAAGACCTGAAGGAGGCCTACATCCAGCTGGTGCAGGGCATGCAGGAGTGGCCGGACGGCTGTGTGTACCGAGGGGACTTCGGGCTGGACACGAAGCTGGGGCACGGAGAATTCTCTTGGCCCACGGGCGAGGTCAGTGGCTTCCAGGGCTCCCTCCCTCCTGTCTGGGCTCAGCCAGCTGACGCTGGCTCTCTTCCTCCCGCTCCTCCTCCTCCTCTTTTAAGTGAGGGGGGGTCGGTGCAGGGGCAGAGGGAGAGGGGGAGAGGGAATCTTAAGCAGACGCCGAGCCCGACTGGGGGCCGCACCTCGCGACCCCGAGATCCTGAGCCGAGCTGGGCGTCGGATGCGTAACGGACGGAGCCCCCCAGGCGCCCCGGTCTCCCCCTTCTAAGAGGGCCCTGCGGCGGACTTGCAGGCCGCGGCAGGAGGGTGCTGGGCCAGGGTCTTCCCGACCTGGGAAACGTCCGCGGAGAAGCATCCTCAGACTTCCAGGGCCCTGGCCGCGGTTGGCCGGGTGTCCAGGGGGAGGCCTGGGAGCTGTGACCGAAGATACACCCTCGTCCGGGCGACTGTTTTGAAATCTCGAATGACTGTGTCCAAGTTGTATTTCTGTGGGTGAGCGGGCCCTGGAGCCTCAGGGTAAACAGAAGGAAGGGATCTTTTTAGCAATCAAATGACAGCGGTTCTGGAGGCTGCGCAGGGGGCCGGTCCAGGACCCCGGGGGGACGCCGGGAGACGGGCTCTGCAAGCTGCTTCCTGCGGGGCTCCGGGCGGGTGGAGCAGCGGGGCCTGGGGCAGGACCGTGCCAGGCGCCCCGGGCTCCGGCTGCCTCCCCTTCCAGCTGGAGGTTTTCAGAGCGGCTCCTCCTCGTGTGAGGCGGGGCGAGGTCCTCTTAGGGGGCTTTCGCTCAGTAGCTGCAGGGGCAGTGGGCTGGGGGGCCCCGGCTCGGGCCCGTCCCCCACCTGGAACGCACCCCGAGCTCAAGGAGCCCCCAGACCTCCCACGGCCGGGACGGGGCCAGGCTGGCTGGGGCCGAGGCCGGGGCCGAGCTTCCATCAGCAGGTGCACGTCGCCGTGGCGTTGACGGTCAAGCCCCGATCCCTGCGGGGTGTCTGCGGCTTTAGTCCTCCGCTACTTTCTCTCTCTTACCCAACACTGTGGTGTCCCGGGCCCGCTCAGCCCCCGTTCACGGCCTTGGGGTTCGGGTGTGCTGACCTGTCCGGCGGAGCCCCGGGAGGCCACGGCCAGCCTGGTCCCTGCCTGGCGGGGACCTCCAGGTCCACCGAGCAGGTGCTCGTCCAGCAGGACCTGGAGCGGCCGGGGGACCGGAGGGCGTGCCGCTGCAAGCAGTGGCCTTAAAGGCGTTAACTGTGTTCAGAGGACCGGACCGAGCACGTCAGCTCTGGGGGTCAGATGGGGCTCCCGGGCTGGGCGGAGGGCCAGGGAGAGATGCGGCGAGCAAGGGCCAAGTCCCTGTGGTGCTGCCTTATCCTGGGGACTGGACGGAAGGGTTAAATGTCCCCCCTGCAGTCCTACACAATCTGCAAGTTCAGATTTTTTTTAAAGAGGTGGGTGGACTCTGATGTGCCCCGCAAACCACGCAGATTAGGTGGGTGTTGGCGGAAGGCGCAGAGTGTCCTGGGGCTGCACGGGCTCTTCAGAACCGGAACTGAGTCCGCACTCATCCCAGGTGGGACCCAGAAGGGCCTTTGCTGGCTCTTGTACCTGGAGAGTCCATCAGCAGGGGCCATGGGGCCCCAGGTGTGGCCAGGTCCAGGGGCTCCAGTGACCCTGCCGGGCACCTCCTCCCCATCTCCACGTGGGGGGTCGTGACTGACCCTCCACCATCTGGTGAGCCCACAGGAGCCGCATCACACCCGCCTGGAGGAGAGGAAAGGCCGTGGCATGCCCGGTCTGGCTTGGGCATGGGTCCTGTGGCCAAACCCAGGTCAGGGCCGGGGCGGGGGGCCGGGAGCCCTCGGGTTGGCCAGGCTTGGTCCCCTGTGGCTGGGCGCTGCGGTCAGTCCACCACCGACCCTGTGGGGAGTCCTGTCCGCTGCCAGAGGGCAGGGGGGTCGCCAAGCAGGCAGCGGCTGCCATCCCGTTCGTCCTGGGTGGCGTGTAGGCATTGCCCGGCCAGGCTGCTCCTGCCGTGGAAGGAGGCGTGAGCGGTGCCCGAGGCCAGCGCGGTGGTTGGGAAGGGCTCGGCGTGGGCAGCACACTCTTTCTCCACCGTGAGGCCCCAGTAGAGGGGCCAGGCTCAGACGGATGCGCCCCTCACATCCGTGGGCTTGGGAAAGGGCCCGCGGGCCCACATCTGTGGCTCAGTGTAGACGAGTTTTAAATCAAAGCCATGCCGGTGTTCCCAGCCAGGGCCATGGCCTGCTCCTGGGGCCCCACGGGGGGGCCCGAGCTGATGCTCCCCCCACCGCCCGCCCCCCCGCCTGGGCCAGCCTGCCCCCTGTGAGCCCGGGCAGGATGGGGGCTGAGCCTGGGCCAGAGCTCTGAGTGGGGTCGGCCCCCACCCAAACCTGAGCTGGGGGGCGGGCGGGACGGATCTGGCCCCCGGGGGGCTGACCGCCTGGCACCTGCTCCTTGGGATGCACGTGACCATCTCTACAAACTCGGAGGGGGCCTGCGGCCAGGTACCCCGTGCTGCCCTCACTGCCTGCCTGGCGTGCTGCCCCCCCCAGGGGAGGGGGTTCCCGGAGCCGCCTCCCCAGCACCGCCTGGCACCGGCTCTCTCCGCAGTCTTACCGGGGGCAGTTTTACCGGGACCACCGCCACGGGCTGGGCACGTACCTGTGGCCCGACGGCTCCAGTTTCACGGGCATGTTCTACCTGAGCTCCCGAGAAGGCTACGGCACCATGTACCTGAAGACGAGGCTCTTCCAGGTGAGGGGCGGGGCGCCCGCGTGCGGGCGTGCAGGGCTGGGCCGGGCGGACCCTGGGGTTCAGGCCACGGGATAGAAAGACCCCATTTTCCCGAGCAGGGCCGGGGGTCAGCGCGCTGCGTGTCTTCAGGGCCAGCTGTAAACGCACAGAGATGTCGAGGTTTCAGTACGTGGATCGCCCCACATGTATCACCTTGAAACCTGCCTTTTTCCCCCGGAGCTGGCACGCCCTTGTCCCTCGTCCGTCATCTCAGGCCACCCTGCAGCAGGGTTTCCTCTGGGGCAGGACAAGGTTTTTGGAGACTCAGACATGCTCGCGGACGTCGGCAATCTGTCCCTTTTGCTGCGAAGCGGGATTCCATCGTGCGGACGGGATACGGTTTTTACCGGTTCCCCGAAGGCTGCACGTTTGAGTTCTTTCAAGTTTCTGGTTCCTACGACCGAAGCTGCCCAGAGCGTTTGAGCGCCGGTCTTCGTGTGCCCGCGTGTCTGTCTTCTCCTTTGGATGAACACCTGGGCGCGGGGCTGCGGGCCATGGGGCGGGCGTACGGTCAGTCTCACACGACGCCTCCGAGTGGCCTTCCCAGTGGCCCTGCCGTCCGCCGGGTCGGCCCGTCACATGGGAAGGTTCTCGCCGCTCCGTGTCTCCGTCAACATTTGCTGCTTTCATTCTAGTCACTCTGAGGCGGACCAATTTTTCTTTCCTAGTTCTTGCTTAAAAAAAAAATTATTTATTTGTTTATGAGTCAGAGAGAGAGAGAGGCAGAGACCCAGGCAGAGGGAGAAGCAGGCTCCATGCAGGGAGCCCGACGCGGGACTCGATCCCGGGACCCCGGGGTCACGCCCTGGGCCGAAGGCAGACGCTCAACCACTGAGCCCCCCGGGCGCCCCAGTTCTTGCCTGTTTATATCCCAGCTACAAAATCGTAGGTTAACCCGAGGCTACTGGGATTTTCGTCTTCGTTCTGTCCTCCGCGTTAGGGTTTTAGCTCTGACATCGGGGTCCGTGGCGGATTTCGCGTTAGCTTCGGGATTCCACGGGAAGCGAGGCCAGGCCTTCCCCTCCGCCGCCCCCGCCGAGGCTGCCCAGGTGTTGCGTGCCCTTGGCTGAGGAGGCTCTTGCTTCTCCACGGCCGGGCTGCGCATCTCTGTCAGGAGCCACATCCGGAGACACATGTCCGGGGGTCTTTCTTCCTGCGGCATCGGGATTGGTCCGTGGGGGCAGGGTCTGTCCCGATAGTGGTCTCGCCTCCGTTCCCGTGACCTTGGAGAAGATCGAGGACCGTTATTTCGTTAGAGGGCGCGAGACAGCGACTTTCTAAATCTACGACTCCTCCTTCATGTATTAACTTTCATCTACATCGTCCAACCGTCTGGTTACCTGGAGGGAGTTTTACGGGAAAGGCAGCGTGACCCTTGACGCTGCGCCAGTTGTCAGCCAGTGAGGTGACTGCCACTCACGTTCCTCGGGGCTCATCAGGGGGGCCTAGTGGGGTTCTTAAGGATCTTGATAAACTCATGGATTCTTCATATATTTGGCTTATCTCAGCACATCGTTAAGCTTCTCGATGCCCAGTTGTCACTCTTCGGTCGGGGGAGCCTCTGTGGCTCGGGTCTCGCAGTTGACGCCACTCCAGGAGGCTTTGGTGGTTTTCTTGCCTTTTGCCGTGAGGAGGAGACGCCGGCTCGTCCATATGCTTCCTGCCCTGGCCCCAGAACTGGCCGCTTACCCGGCAGGCCTGGTTCCAACAGTGGGACATGGTGTTTAGACACCACAGTTTGGGTGCTTATTACTACTGTGTTGATCTGGTTTTCATTTTTAGGTATTTTTCAGTAGCAGATCTAGAAATTCTTTTTTTTCCCCCCTAAATGAGGAAAGACACCACCAGTTCATACAGACGTCTCCAAATCCAGTTTAGGAGCGTGCAGGGTTTTTACTCAGCAGCCGTGATGCTGTATTTGCATATCTTTTCTCTTGGTCCTAAAAATCATTTCTAAGTATTAACAAAATTTCTTGTTTTATCTCATAAAAGAGTTTCAGAATAATAATACAGCACGAGCACCGCTGTGGCTCCTTCCATCCCGGGCTTGCCCCGCGAGAATGTTGAATCCAATCACGGGACACAAGTCCTCTCTGTGCGTGACCTTCCACCGAGGCTAGAGCTGCGCTCCCTTGTTTTGCTTTCGTTTTTTGGGATTTGACATTTTAAATCTTGCTTTGATTTTGTTTTATGATTGCGTAAGCAGCTGATGTTTTTCTGAAGGCAAATCTAGCAACCAGGGTCAGCCCAGAGTCCGGCGTCCCTCCTTCCTCTCCTGTCACAGGCGATGGTTTCTGGGGCTTTGTCCTCGGGCCTGCACGCAGCAGGGCGTGCTCTCTGCGCCCCTCTGTCGGTCGCCTGACGTCCAGACGTCTCGTGTCCTCGTGGCCGCCTGGGAAGGACTGACCACACGGGCTTTTCTCCGGTCTCTGTTGTGCCATCGGGCGCGGCGGTGACGGCCTGGCTCAGTAGTCACTCTGTGCTGTTGTGGGTGATCTCTGGGACTCGTTCCTAGGAGGGCGTTGTCTGGTCACAAAGTGAGTGTGCAGCGAAGACGATTTCTTGAGCCTGTGGCCTGTTGCACCCTGTTGCACGGCCTCCTTTATTTAGCCACTGTTAGGGTTGTCGTCTGTTAACAGCGTTGTAACAGTGCAACCACGGTATTCCTGGTAAACTGTTGTGAACGTGCGTGTGAGCGTAGCTTTGGTGACGTTGGGATCATCTCATTAGGAGATTCCTAGCAGGGGAGCTCCCAGGTCAGCTCCAGGGGCACGAGCACCCTTGGGCTCCTCATTGATCTGCAGCGGCTGCTTTTCCGACTGCCTGCCTCCCTGCACCCCCTTTTCCTGCTGTGTCCCCAGCTCTCTTTCGGGCCCCTCCGCCTTGTAGTGAACACGGACCCCCGAGCAAGCCACTCTCGCAGACTGCGGTGGCACTTGGTGCCCCCTTGCCACTCGGAGATCCTTCCGGAAGCACCTCTGCCGCCCCCACCCCACTCCTGCACCACGGGGCCATCCTCCCGCGTTTGACTCACCCTTTTCATTCCTTTGGCTGCTCCAGCCAAGCTGCCTGAGGGCGGGCCGGGGTCGGGGCCTTCCCCCCGAGGCGCCCAGCCAGGGCCTGCCCTCGAGCGCCCCGCCCGGCCCACAGACGAGGGCGCAGCTGCACACAGTGTCCGTGCGTGTCAGCCCCCGCACCTTTGTCCGGGCTGTCCCCGGCCCTCCCGGGGACCCCCAGGTGGCTTCGTCGCCAGCGCATGCAGCAGGGGGTTCTCCTGGGAAGCGGGGCCTCTCTCGGAGCTCCCTGTGCACATGCTTCTTTCCAAGTTTCCTGGGGGTGGGGGGCAGATTCGCCTTTCAGTCAAGGCTCTCGCCCTTTCCTCTCCACGCGTCCTCCACCCAGCAGACGCCAGCCTGCCCGGTGGGAGCACCCGGGGAGGCCCAGACATCCCTGCACTCTGCCGGGCTCGCTGCAAGCCAGGATTAGCTCCCCCTCCATCCCCCGCTCCTCCTGCCTTCTCAGTCTGCACCTGCTGGGGTCTCTGTGACCCAGGGCCCGGGTCTGCGAGTGCTGCGAGGGGTCCCCTGAAATGAGCCCACACGTGGTATCCCCGACACGCTTCCACTGGAGACCCTGGGGCATTCCCCACTTTCCCAGGGAGGCCAGCCCGACCACCCCGGGCCTTAAGTCCTGTCTCCGCCACCGTGTTCCCTCTTGACACGTTTGCTTTTGAGCCCCGTCCCTGGTGCGTCCTGAGCCTCCGTAAATATTTGCTAAGTGAGCAAATACATTTCTTAGGGATGTTTTCTTTTCTTGATTTCGAGAACCCGCTGCAGAGCACAGGGCCCTGCTGAACCGTCCCCTCTGCCCCCTGAACTCTGTCTCGCAGGGACTGTACAAAGCAGACCAGCGGTTTGGGCCGGGCGTCGAGACCTACCCCGACGGCAGCCAGGACGTCGGGCTGTGGTTTCGGGAGCACCTCATTAAGCTGTGCACGGAGGTCCCCGGTGGCTTCTCCATACACAGCTACCCAGAGTACTCGGCCTTCCTCACGCGCTCTCCCGCTAGCATCAGTCTCTCCGACGAGGAGCGCGTAGAGCGGGAGCCGCACGAGGGAGAGGACCCCTTTTACTACGACTACAAGCGCTTCCTCCTGGATGATGACCTAACTCTGCCTCCAGAAATGTACATTTACTCCACCGACAACAGCCACCTGCCTGTGACCTGCTCTTTCCGCAAAGAACTAGATGCCCGGGTCTTCCTTAACGACATCCCCCCGTTTGTTGAGGACGGAGAACCCTGGTTCATAAAAAATGAGACCCCTTTGATGGTCAGAATCCAGAAGCAAGCTTACAAGTACAGGTAAGGGTCCCGTCTTTCTTCCCACCTCCGCGTCTGGGAGCCCTGCCCCCCCCCCACCCCAGCACACGGGCTGTGCTGCTTGGCCCCGGCGGCCTCGGCACCAGCGGAGTCACCTGCAGGGCTGTCGGTCAGGTTAATGTAAATGTGCTTCTCCCGTTCGACTGAGGTGAGGCAGCCGCGCGGGGCCGTGAGCTGGGCCGTGCTCCCCACGTTGTGAGGACGGGGGTGGGGCAGGCAGGTACCGGGCCATCGGCGCCTGGAAGGAGTGGTCAGGGGGTGGCTTGGTGTGCGTGGGGCCAGGGCAGTCCCTGGAAGAGCCTAGAGCCTTGGAAGGGGACGTGGGGCAGGGCCAGCTCCTGAGTGGTGGCGCTGGGTTCAAATCCTGGCTCTGGGACCCCGTGTGTGTCTCCAGGTGGGAGCTCGGGCCCAGCCTCTGTAGGTCGTGTGTGTGACCAGGTGTTCGCGGGCATCTGCACAAGGTCCGCGCAGAGAGGAGGGACTGCTATTACCAGACCCCACCCGAGAGCCAAGGGTGGGAGGCCCGGGTAGGCGTAGGCTGGGGGCTGGCTGGCTCCTCCGAAGTGCCTGGGAGACGTGGAGCTGCTCCGCGGGTCTCCCAAGACCGCCTGCCCCCACCCCAGCCCTGGAAAAGTTAGTAGCTACCTGAGGAAACCTGATTTTTTTTAAGTTAAAATTTTATGTTTTTTTTAATCTAAGATTTTATTTATTTATTCATAGAGACAGAGAGAGAGGCAGAGGGAGAAGCAGGCTCCATGCAGGGAGCCTGATGCGGGACTTGATCCCAGGTCCCCAGGATCACACCCCAGGCTACAGGCGGCGCCAAACCGCTGAGCCACCAGGGCTGCCCTAAAGTTAAAATTTTAAAAAAGATATTATTTATTTATTCATGAGGGACACAGAGAGAGAGAGAGGCAGGGACACAGGCGGAGGGAGAAGCAGGCCCCATGCAGACTTGATCCCGGGTCTCCAGGACCACACCCTGGGCTGAAGGCAGATGCTCAACCACTGAGCCGCCCAGACGTCCCTAAAGTTAAAATTTTCAAGAGTATTTTCATTGGTTCACTAAACTTTGTTCTCTGGTATCACTAAACTGTTTTAGAATCCATGCTTTGTGAGCACAGGTGGCTACTTCTGCACTCACGCATCCACCCTCCCATCTACCCACCCATCCCTCCACCCACCCGCCTATCCACCCTCCCCGCCACCTATCCACCTAACCGTCCATCTGTCCATCCATCATACAGACAGCTGAGACAGCCGTTGTTGATAACTGTTGGGTACAGAAGCCTCTCTGAATCCATGATTCTTTTTCTTTTTTAAAAGATTTTATTTATTCATGAGAGACACACATGCACGCACAGAGGCAGAGGCAGAGACACAGGCCGAGGGAGAAGCAGGCTCCATGCGGGGAGCCCGACGTGGGACTCGATCCCGGGTCCCCAGGATCACGCCCCGGGCAGAAGGCGGCGCTGAGCTGCTGAGCCCCCGGGCCGCCCTGAATCCACGATTCTTGGCTGTGTAGGAGGTTATGTGGACACAAGAGGCCTCAGTGTGTGGCGGTGGAGGGGCCATGGGGCTTGCACGATCTCTCCTCAAATAGAAGAGCGAATGGGCAGAGGCGGGATGTGAGTGCTCGGTGCCGAGTGCCAGATCCGCGTGTGTGCCCGGCCGCCTGTGAGAGCCCCTCGCCCGGCCCGCACGGAGGGGCCGCTGAGTCAGGGGCGCGCAGGGTCCCCTCGCAGCCGTTCCTGCCCAGGGCACACGAGCAGCTTGAGCGTCTTCCCCCGTGGGCAGCGCATCGCACCACGGTGCTGCGTCCTCGCTACTGCGACCCGCCGGTGGGCGGCCCCGGGGCTCAGGGTGCCTGGAGAGTGGGCTGTAAGGGAGGAAGAGGCCGGGGCGGGCAGGGTGAGGAACGCAGAGGGGGTGCGGGGGGCCCCGAGTGGGGCCCGGAGCTGGCCCGGCCACCGAAGCCCCCGTTGCCAGGAACAAGAGGGCTCACGGCAGCTGGGGCATGGGCGCCGTGCTGGAAGGGGACCGGAGCGGCTTTGCGCGCTGCGGGCCCAAGGAGCGCTTGGCCGAGGACATGATCCTGAGGGCCCGGGAAGGGAGCTACGACTGGGTCTATGGGATCCTCCGGGACGGGCTCGCCAGCGCCGACGTGGCCGATGCCAAGGGCTACACCGCGCTTGCCGCGGCTGCCGTGAGTCCCCCGCCGGGCGCCCCGGGAGGGCGGAGCGGGCCGGCCTGGGCTCCTCGGCGTCAGGGGCCGCGTCCTCCCAGCCCAGAAGCGGGGGGCGCGGGGTCAGGTGACAGCGAGCGGCCCGGGGCACCTCCACCTTCCCACGCCGCGGCCTCGAGTCGGCGCCCGCGTGGGCCTTGCTCAGGCGCCTGCCGTCCTCACGAGGCCGGCCTCCCGCCTCCAGCTCCACTGTCACAACGACATTGTCAACCTTCTGCTGGACAACGGGGCCGACGTGAACAAGTTCACGGATGAGGGGCTCACGGTGCTCAGCATGTGCTTCCTTCTCTACTACCCGTCCCGGTCCTTCAAACCCAACATCGCCGAGCGCACGGCGCCCAAGCCCCAGGTCAGCCCCGCAGCCCCGCAGCCCGGCCTGGCGTCTGCACCACCCTGTCCCCCGTCCCCCGCCCACCTACCCCACGTCCCCGTCCCTTGTCCCCCATCCCCTGTCCCCTGTGCCCATCCACCTGTCTGTCTCTTCTCGCAACGCCCACCAGTCTCGCCCTGTGTGGATCAGCTTCAGGTGGGGCGAGGGGACATTAAGGCCTGCGGGGCGGGGAGCGGGAGGCAGGGCCGTTGCTGGCACACTCGCTCGGTGTCCCGAGCTCTTGCCTCAACGCCAAGGGGTACGTGTCCCAGAGGAGCCACGTGCACAGTGGTGGGGGCCCCGAGACCCCTCCTGTGGGCCGCAGGGAAGGAGACAGGGAGGGAGGGCGGAGGGGGGCGGAGGGGGGAGGAGGGAGGGAGGAGGGAGGGAGGAGGGGGGGAGGAGGGAGAGAGGAGGGGGGGAGGAGGGAGGGCGGGCTGGCGTCCAGGAGGGAGGCCCACCTTTGCCCACTGTGAATAGTGCTGCCCGGATGGCGCTGAGCAAGCGTTGGCGTGCGCTCCTGCTTCCGTGTGTTTCCCGTGGGATCTGGGGGTCACACGGTGTCCTGTGGTTCATCCAGGCGCCTCTGAGCCCCTGGGCGCTGCAGGGGCACCGCCATCCGCTGGGTTCCTGTGCCCGGTGGGGCCGCCAGCCAGGCGGGCAGTGCCCGAGGTCCTGCTCCCCACAGTCCAGGGCCGCCTCGGTGGCCTGTCCCCTGAGCACCGGCCGGGGGGGGCACGTCTATAGGGGCTGCTCCCATCCCTTGGGGACCCTGGCGCCTGTCAGGGCTGTGAGGCCACCCAGTCTGGGACTCGCGTCCACCCAGCAGGCCTTCGGGGTAAGGGGGCTGCCGCTTTCCCCGCAGTCGGGGCCTCTCCTGGGCCGCTGAGGGAATGGCGCACGGTGGGCCCCTTCTCTCACCTCATCCCTTCTCCTGAACTCCTTCCTTGAGGAGACCACCCTATGAGCCTCGGCCTGTGCCCCACGGCGGGCAGAGCGCCTGTTACCCCAACATGACCCCTCTGCGTCTCCAGCCCCCAGCTTCTGCCTTCAGTTCTCTGAGGTGGGAGCACACCAGCAACCGGGGACCTCAGGGTGGCAGGGCCCACGGGCCTCAGGGCCTGACCGCGTGGGGAGCAGGTGCACGCGGGGAGGAGGCCGGGCCCACAGGGTCCCGCTGCCCCGGGTGGGTGGGGGGAGCAGGTGCACGCGGGGAGGAGGCCTCCCAGGGAGGCAGGCGCTGAGCACCCCACAGGGAGACGGAGGTGGAGGGTTTGTGCGTCCGCGCTCCTTCTTGGCTGGAAGTTGTTCACGTACAGTAACGAAGTTCAAAGGTGATCGTGTGGACACGGTGGGGAGATCATTTCCACCCCTGTCGTCCCCCCTTCGTTGCGAGCTTCCAGGGGCAGGGCCTTCTCCGGGCCCGCGGCGTCCCCCTGGCCGTCGGGGAAGCCTCATCAACTATGGGTGAAGGCAGCCGGAGTCCCCGAGAGCATTTTCTTTGTATACTTAAGGTTCTGGTAAAAATCACTCCTCTACCTTTTAAATTTCTTATTCTGAAAAAACACTGCCCGTACACAAAATAAGAGGAGGCGGCGGCACGTGCAGGAGCACGCGTGGACCGTCGCGCAGACCGAGGCGTCGCCAGCTCGCGGCGCACCCGCCGCGTCCACTCGCCCGCCGGGCCCCAGCCGTGCTCACCTTCAGGCAAGTTCCACGTGTGCGCGCTCGGGCCGCGGGGCCGGCGGCGGAGGACCCGGTCGTCCCTCTGCCTCTCAGCACCCGCAGTGTTGCCAGCGCCCCGGGAGCCCGTGGGGGCAGGTTCCCTGGGTTCCCACAGCGGCACCTCTTTAGAACGGAGGCCCCGCGTCCAGCCGCAGCTGGGCTCACGCACCGCACCGGGAGCCTTCCTTCCCGGCGGCCTCCGCGTGGGCGCGCCCCTGTGACCCCTGCACCCCGCGGAGGCCCTGGGCCCGGGAAGCCTCCCCATCTACGGGGGGCACGGAGAGCTGGCCGCACCCCAGCATCTCTGCCTCAGGGGTCTGGGCTGGGGCCCAAGAGCCTGCCCTCCTGGCCACAGGGACGCTGCTGTCCCGGGACCACCCGGGGGGACAGAGCCTCTGAACGGGGCCCCGGGCGGCCTCCCATGGATGTGGCGCAGCCACGTGGCCATCCTGCCCTGTAAGTGTGTAGGGTTGGGGTGCGGGCGGGGTCCTGGATCGAGCCCCTGCTCATCGGGAGCTGCCTCCCCCTCTGCCCTCCCCCCTGCTCACGCTCTCTCGCTTTCTCTCGAATACACTAAATCTTAAAAGTCTCTAGGAGCCACAGTAAAAAAAGTGGTAAATCAGGGGGAATTGATTCTGAGAAGGTATTTTGTTCAACCCGAGCGTATCCACGGGCGAGCGTCTGTGTGAGGAGCGCGAGGACCGAGGCCATCGGCTGTCTGGGCCCACGCTCGCCGGATGTGGCCGGGCTCGTGCCGCGTGGCTCAGGTTTCGGGGCGCTGCCCCGGAGACGTGCGCTTCCCTCCCCTGGTGTCCGCAAAGTGCTTCGGCGTCGTCGGCCCGGGAGCCCGGAGGCGCCGTGTGCGCCTTGCGCGCCGCTTCTTGCTAAAGAAGTTGGTTTAAGTTGTTTAGGTTCAGGGTTGGCGCTCTGACCTCTCGTTCCTTCTAATGGGACGCGTGCCTCCCCTCCTCCCCCAGGAAGCCCCGAGTGTGCCGGTGAACCCCAGCCGCTCCTCCTCACTCCCCGAAGCCGCCAAGGAGCCCAGTTTGGAGGAGTGGGTGCCCACGCCCGGCAGCCAGGAGCAGAGGTCCGTGGTGTCGGGCAGCGAGGAGGACGGCCTCTCCGCGGGCACGCAGCCGTCTCGAGAGTCCCCCGACCCGGGGGGCAACCCTCAGAAGTGGGAGCCTGTGTCGCCGCGGGGCAGCGTCAGCGACCTGGAGAAGGGGATGGTTGGCGTGGCGGGGAGTCCGGACAGGTGCACGCCGGGCAGCCAGGAGATGGACTTCGAGTCCGACGTCTGCGTGCACAACTACACCATCGAGCTGTCCCAGGACCTGCTGGAGAAGAGCGCCCAGGCCCACAGCACGCTGAAGAGCCAGTCCCTCGGCGCCACCGGCTCGGTGAAGGGCACCATGAGGAGGATGGCCCTGGCCATGATTGAGTAGGTCGCTGGAGCGTGAGCGCGGGGGCCGAGGGCCACGCTCGGGCCGGCGAGCCTGCAGGGACGCGGGGGGCCCGTGCCGGGCGCCGCCACCCGGGGTGTCAGGGTGGCCACTGCCTGTGTGGCCCAGGGCTGGGGGCCCAGCTACGACACCGGGGGACAGCGGCAGTGAGAATCCAGGAGCACCGGGGCCCCCGAGGGGGCGCACACGCACGCCTACCCCACGTGCACCCAGAGCCCGCACACATTCGCTGGCTCGCCCTCCCTAGTCCTGCACATTCATACACGCGCTGGCACACGCTCATCTGCACACGCTCGCCCCCTCACCCCCACTCCCCACACGCTGCCCTGCACGCGGTCCTACACACACGCTCACCCGCCCCCCGCTCCCCTGCAGACCCTCAGCCCCCCGCCTCTCCAAGCGCCCGCGGGGGTCCCAGACTGTCGGGGAGTCTAGGGGGGGAACGATCCTCCTAACGCTCCTCAGACGTCACCTGCCCTTTTGCCCTGTGACACCTGCCCCGCGTCTCCCATGTGTGGGAACGCACGCGATGCAGCAGTGGGGGCTTCTCAGCCATTAAACCTTGACCCCGAGGCCGGGCCTTTCCGCTGCTGTGCAACAAGCTGGGGGTCCCGAGGCTCGCCTGCTCCCACCCGGCGGGACGGTTCTCCCGAGGGAAGAGCGTCTCCAGCGCGGGCGTCGCGGGGGGCGCTGTCGCCGTCCCCCGAGGGACACCCCCTTACTTGCAAGAATGACCGACTGGCACGCAAGGGTCCCTCGTCCTTGTGCACACGCTGAGCCTCGGGCTCTAGGAGACCCCCGAAGGGTGTGTGGCCAGTGGTGACGTCTCGGCTCTCGAGAGGAGACTTGGATTTTGGACGCTGTGCACCTGTCACCGTGTGCACCCCCCGCAGCGTCCGGTGACACCTGTCAGCCTCGGGGAGAGCTCAGTTCTTTCCACACGACCAGGTCCTGATGTCACAGACTCACCCGGGCTTGGGACCCCTCGCAGTGCTGGATTCTGATGCAGCCAAGTGCACGTTTTTTATAAAAGCTTATTTATGGGTTTATAATTTTTTTTAAAGTGTATTAGTATTTAGGCATTTTTCTCATCTCACCTGTACTGCGGTAGACACGGGTGGGTAGAACCTGCACATACAAAGCTCTTTGGGGTCCTCGAGGGACCTTAGGAGTAGAGAGGGTCCCAAGGGCAGGGCGTTTGAGCGCTGCTGCTCTGGGCTGACCCGGCCTGCCCACCGCGCTCTTGCCTGCCCACCTGCGGCTGCGCTGGCGGCGGGGTCAGCGGGCCGGGCCGGACCCCCTCTGGTCCTGCTCCCCTCCCGCCGTACAGCCCGCTTAGCTGCTCAGCACGTGCTCCTCCGTCCCCAGTGGGGCTGTCGTCCCCGCCGGGTCTGGGCAAGGCTGCCCTGCTGCTGCTGGCCCCGCGCTGCTCGTAAGGGAGGTGCAGTGCACGGACGCACGTGTGTGTGGCGTGTGTAGGTGTAGGTGTGTGTGTTGTACACGCGTGTGTGGGACATCACGGTGTGCAGGCTGTGCTGTATATGCACATGCATGTGTGATGTGCACGTGTGTTTGTACCTGTCGTGTGTGTCCGTGTGTGCACGTGGTGTACGTGTGTGAGTGTAGGTATGTCCCATGTGTATGTGTGTGTGGTGTGTGGTGCGTGCATGTATGCACGTCTGGGTGCAGGGTCGTGCCCCACGTGTACTAGGTGCCCATGGCCACCGGGGAGGGAGGGCTGGCCCCCAGCTTGTGCCCCATGTCACAGGTGACGGGAAGGCTGAGCGGCCACCCAGGGCTGACGCAGGCAGGGCCGCGGGGCCTGGAGCCTGGCGGGGGTGGCCAGCTCAGGGTGGCGACAGGGGGCCGCCCTGGGGCAGGGCAGGGGCCAGAGGTCTCGGGAAGGCGGGGCCGCGGGTGTCCTCGGGCCAGGCTGTGCCCGCCGGGGCTCCGAGCACCTCTCGTGACCTGGGCGGGGTGCTGTCCTGTGCCTGTCCTCCGGGCCATGACCGTGTCACACCGATCCTTGCAGACGCCGAAGCCGGTGGCAGACCATCAAGCTCCTCCTGCGCTGGGGCGCGGACCCCAACCTGTGCTGCGTGCCCATGCACGTCCTGTTCCTCGCTGTGAAGGCCGGGGACGTGGCCGGGGTGAGGCTGCTGCTGGAGAACGGCGCTGGGACGGACATCCGGCTCCCCACCGAGGTGGGACCCGCGGGGGGCTGGGGGGCCCGGGGGGAGCGGGGCAGGCTGACGGGGCCCCGGTAGAGAGCTCAGAGCCCTGGTTCTGCAGTGTCCTGGCGGAGCTGGGCTCGGGGGTGCGCTCGGGGGTGTGCTCAGGGGGCTGGCTGGGGGCTGCGGATGGCCCTGGGCTTCGGGGCAGTCGGCTGCGTGCACCTGGCCGGGCTCTCTCGCCTCCGTGTGGCCGGCACGTCCCGACAGCACCCGCAGGGGGCCAAGGGCTGCCGTGGGTGGTGCCGGGCCCGGGCGGGACTGCAGGGGGCAGCCGGGTGGCCGTCCCCGCGGGGGCATCCGGAGTGGGGGCCGGGCAGGACGGCAGGGCGCCTGTCGGAGGGAGGCGGGGCCGCTGGCTAACGTGCAGACAGGCCCCGGGGCTGCGGGCCTGGAGGTGGGGGCCCGCGGGAGCCGACGTGGGAGCGCCTCGTTGTCCCACACGTCGCAATGAGGCCGGGAGCACGTGGCCGTGGGGTGTCTGAGAGGTGGGGCCAGGGGCCGTGTCCTGGGAGCCGGCCTCACCCGTGCCCGTGTCGCCTCTGCAGCTGGGGGCCCTTACCCCGCTGCACATCGCAGCCGCCCTGCCGGGGGAGGAGGGCGTCAAGGTCACGGAGCTGCTGCTGCACGCTGTCACGGACGTGGACGCCAGGGCGGCCGACCAGGACGACGTGTACCAGCCGGGCAAGGTGCGCTGGCCTGGCTGCGGGGCGGGGGTGCTGCGGCCCCAGGGCCCTCCCGTCCGAAGTTCGGTCTCACGCCACTGTCCCCAACGAGCTTGACTAGTGCCCCGTGTGCCCTGCGCGGCCGGGGTCTTGTGCGCGGCTCCCTGGGCAGGAGCCCGGGTGGGCAGGGGACCGGCTCTGAGCCCCTCCGCGTTTCACTCCGGGGACCCGCAGCCGCCGTCTGGGGACGGAGGCCACTGGCTCGTGCTCCGCGCCGAGCTCGCACCTGCCGGCGTCTCCCGGGCCAGCCTCCCGCCGGGGACGGGCGCGGGGCCAGCACGTGTCCCCTCTGCACGCAGCTAGACCTGCTGCCCTCGAGCCTGAAGCTCAGCAACGAGGCAGGCCCCGCCAGCGTCTACCACAGCCAGCGCGCCTCGGCGCCCGACGAGGGGGGCAGGACGGCTCTGCACGTGGCCTGTGAGCGCGAGGACAGCTACAAGGTGCGCGGGGCCCCTGCAGGCGGGCGGCGGCGGGCGGCGGGTGGGGGCCCGTGCGCGCGTGCATGTGTGTTCCGCGGGCGCCTGCCTGTGAGCGTACGGGCACGTCTGTGTGCGCGCCTGTGGGTCGGCGTGGGGGCGTCTGTGCGTCCTGCGTGCGTGGGGTGGTCACTGCAGCCTCGCCGGTCACCGTCACCGACCGTCCCAGGCCGGGACTCCCTGGGCCGTGGCCGGTGCCTCCTGTCAGCCTCGGGGATTTATTGTCAGCAAGCGGGTGCGGGGACCTGTCGGAGGAGGGCCGGGCGGTTGGGGAGGGTGTGGGGGTAACCGGGAACCAAATCTGGGCGTGGTGCGGCCAGCCAGCGCAGCGCGGGCCAGTAAGCCTGGGTGCACTCAGTAGACCGAGCCTCAGTTTACCCCAAATGAAAATGGTAGCCAGCCGCTCGGGTCTGGGGTGTGGGTGGTTTGCCCCCGCACAGGGTGATGATTGTGGGGGTGTGAGGGGGCTGCTTGGGCAGCCTGGAGGTGGCCCAAGCAGCCCCCTGGGTCTGCCCCTGCAGGGGGAGCGGCAGCCTGGAGGAGTCCTTGTGGCGGGGGACCCGCAGCACCCGCGGGAGAGGGGGAGGGAGAGAAGGGCAGGGACGGCAGGGATGGGCCCTTCCCACGGGGTGCACCCCCTTTGCTGGGGCCGGGCTGCTCCTGCGCTCGGTGCCCTACACGACCCCTGAGCCCCGGGGCGAGGCACGTTCCTCTGGCCGGATGGACCCGCGCCAGCCTTGCTTCCAGGGTCACGCGGTCCCGACAAGCTTTCCAGACGTTCGTGCGTCATGTGTCCCTTCCTGTCTTGTGCTGGAGACTCTGTATGTTTAGGAAACATCTTCCCAGTGTGAGGATCCGGGCAGCCTCGCACCCACCGGGCCGCGCGTCCATCCAAAATCCAGGGCGCTCCCTGTGCGCCGGGCAGGGGCCCGTCTGGAGGAAATGGCAATTAAGCGGCAAACTTGATCTTACGGCGTTTGAGTTAATGGTCAGCGTGAGGAGCCCCTGGGAGTCGGGGCCCCTCTAACCTGTGGTCCTGCCTTTCTCCCCACCCAGTGTGCCAGGGACGTAGTCCGGCTCCTCCTCTCCCACAAAGCGAACCCCAACATGCTGTGGAGCGGCCACTCCCCACTCTCCCTGTCCATCGCCAGCGGGAATGACCTGGTGAGCACCTTGCACACCCCCTGATGGCGCTCCTGCAGTCTCTGCCTCACCGTGACCCCCTCCCTAGTCAGTCTTTGGGATTTGCTGCTGTTGGCGGCAGCGGGGCCGCGTGGATCCCTCCCCGGGGGATGGAGCGCCTCAGAGAGAGGAGGGTGTGGAGAGGGAGGGGGGCAGTGAGGATGAGGGTTCAGCTGGGGGACGCTCCTCAGGGTGGGTCACCCCGCCTACCCCAGGCATGGACCCCTCGGGGCCCTGGGAAAGGCACCCTGGCCAACGCCCACCTCTGCCGCTGGCAAGGATGTGTGTTCACCGTCCACCCGTCTGCCTGTCCGTCCACTCATCCACCCGCCCACCCGCATCCACCCACCCACTCACCTAGCCGTCCACTCACCTACCGACCCACACTCACCCCCCAGTGTGTCCTTCATCCCTCCCTCCATCCGTCCATCCGTCCATCCTCTGTCCATCTATCCACCATCCTTCCATCCATCCATCCTTCCATCCCTCCAATCATCTGTCCTTCTGTCCTCCATCCATCCATCCTTCCTTCCATCATGCCACCCGTTCATTCCTCATCCATCATCCATCGTTCTTTGTTCCTCCTTTCCTTTTTCCTGCCATCCATCCGTCTGCGATACGTGCCCCCATTCATCCTTACATTTAACTGTTGTTTTGTGAGACCCACTGTGTGCCAGGGAGGCACCATTGCAGGCATTAGGTGCCAAATAAAGCAAGGTCCCTGCTCTCAAGGATCCTACATTCTTTTTTTAAAGATTTATTTATTTATTTATTTATTTGAGAGAGAGAGGGAGGCAGAGACATAGGCAGAGGGGGAAGCAGGCTCCATGCACTGGGAGCCCGATGTGGGATTCGATCCTGGGTCTCCAGGATCGCGCCCTGGGCCAAAGGCGGTGCTAAACCGCTGCGCCACCCAGGGATCCCCGGATCCTACATTTCTAGTGTGGGGGACACACCATAATCGAGTGTGTCACAAAATTTCCGGCGGTGATAGGTGCTGTGAAGAAGTGACAGCTGGATAAGGAGTAGAGAATGACAGGGACAGGCTGTTTTAGCGGGTGGCCGGGGCTGCTCAGTGAGGTGACATATGGGCGGAGGTCTGAGGAAGATGAAGGCGTGGGGGCTCCTGTGGTCCTTCTGTCCCTCCTCCCTTCCTCTGTACCCAGAGTCATTCACTGAGCACGTCATAGGGGCACCTGCTCTGTGCCCGCTCGGGTGCGGGGGGGGCGAGGCAGGGTCGGGAGCTCCTCGGGGAGAAGGAAGCTCTTGAGAGCCACACGCCAGTGCGTCTCACGTCCAGCCAAGCAGCGGTCACTCCTGGCTTCCTGGTGGCACCGGGGCCGGTGGCTGGGGACACAGCAGGGAACAAGCGAGATGTGCCCCACTCGGCGTCCGGGCAGGTGGTCGCAGCGACTCAGGTGCCTAAGCGGCAAGGGCAGGCTGGTCCCAGGGAGGAGGGCTGAAGGGACCCACCAGGCCGTGTGCTGCCCCCGGGCTGGAAAGCACGACCCGAGCCAGGAGCTCTCTGCAGCCAGCGGACAGCGCGCAGAGGAAGTGCCAGACCTGGGCTGCCGGGGTGCGCGGACCCCGTGCCCCAGCATCGTCCTCTGGGCCGGGCGGCAGTGGCACCTGTGGGTGGCAGGCACGCGAGCCCCGGGTTTGGCGGTCACTGTGCTCGGTGCCGCACAGCCTTGGTCCGGGGGCTCCCTCCGCCGGCGAGGAGGGGGGACCTGGCGGGCGGTGACGAGCCCGTGTGTGTCCAGATTATGAAGGAGCTGCTGTCCCACGGAGCCGACCCCAACCTGCTGCTGACCAAAGGCTTGGGCAGCGCCTTGTGTGTCGCCTGTGACCTCACCTATGAGCACCAGAGGAGCACGGACAGCAAGCTGGCCCTGGTGAGGGGTGAGGCTGGAGGGGGCGGGCGTGCAGGGCAGCGGGCCTGGCGTGTCGGGTCTCGGGGGGGAGCTTGTTGGACCCCCGGCTCCACCCTCACCCTAGCAGGTAGGGCTTCAAGTGACCTTGCTCCATGATGTTCAAACACCTGAGAAAGAACACCAAGTTCTGGCCCTCAGTATTACATGGGCCTAAAACTGCGAAGTTCAAACCCATTCAGGGGGCGGAGGGGCCCATGCGCGGCGCGGGCGGTGCAGCCTGGGTTTCCCCTGCTGGGCCGGGGCTGCGCCGGGCCGGGGTCTGCGGTTGTGCGGAGGCTGCCAGCTAGCTGTGAGGCCGCGGAGCCCCCGGGGAGCCCGGCCTCCCTCCTTGGGGCGGAGGGCGCCTCCCTTGGGTGCCATTTGCCGCGGAATCCGTAATAAGCCACTCGTGCCGCCTCTGAGCACACTCGTGTGTCATCGAGCCTCCGGGACGTGGTGGGGCCGTGGGGCCTGCGAGCGGCCCAGCCTCGACCTACCCCATGTCCACCTAACTTCTCCTCTGTGGGGTCAGCCCGTCTGTCCTGTCTGTCCGACCGCGGACTCCCCGGGTGGCCTCCCTGGGCCGGATGGGCGACTGTGGCCCTTGGGGGCAGTACCTGTCGTCCTGCTGGGCCGCTGTCCTTGGGCTGCCGTCCTGCCTCAGGTGACGTGGGGCACAGCTTCCGAGTCCTGCATCCTGGCGGGGGGGAGTCCACGCGTGTGACACAGGCTCTGCTCTGCTCAGATCGACCAGCTGATTAAGTACGGGGCCGACATCCTGAGGCCGGTGAGGCTGACGCAGGGGGACAAGGTGGCTGTGGGCACGGCCGTCGACTACGGGTATTTCAAGTTCTATCAGGTACGGCTTTGTGCGTCCTGTGGGGGGCGGGCTCGAGGGCCGGGGCCTCGGGGTCTCTCGGCGAGGCTCGGCCACAGGCCCCCCCCGCCCCCGACCGAAGCCCCCCGCCCCCGGGCCTCCTGGGAGGGAAGGCCAGGCCACCCTCTGAGCGTCCTGCCTGCGTCCTGACTGCGGCTCCGCAGGGTCCGCCCCCCAGGGTCCCCCTACGGTGGTGGCCGGGCCCCGCGGTCCCTGGCGGTGACCGGTGCTGTGCTGCAGGACCGGAAGATCGCCCACTGCCCCTTCCACATGCTGACGCCGGCAGAGCGGGAGGTGTTCGTGGCGCGGAAGAGGCTCCTGGAATACATGGGCTTCCAGCTGCGCCGCGCCGTCTTCGCCAAGGAGAGCCAGTGGGACCCGAAGGTGCTGAACCTGAGCAAGAGAGGTGGGTGGCAGCGGGCTCGGGGGCACGTCGTGCGATCCCCGCCTCCTGGGGCAGCATGGGCGTCGGGGCTGTTTGCTGAGGCCGTGGGGGACGCGCCAGGGTGGGACCGGAGAGGCCAGCTGCGGCCCCCTCCCCGGAGGTCAGCAAGAGTCATGGAGGGAGGTGGGGACACGAGCTGGGAACAGAAGCCCAGGGCTCCCTCCCCAGGGGGCACGTTTGCCTGGTGCCAGGGGACACCCGCTCTGACTTGGCACCAACTACCTACCGCCTGTCCTGCTGCCACAGGTGGAGGGCATGACACCTGGGGGACAGGGTCCTGGCTGAGCTGCTCAGGCTGCCGTGGGGCCTCGTGTGGGAAGGAGCAGGGGTGCACGACAGCCCGGCAGCCCCAGGACTTGTGGGGGGCAGGCCCCGCTGCTCCGGAAGGCGGGCAGCTGAGTGTGACTTCAGGACACTCTGGGCCCGGTGGGCTGGTCAGCTCTGGGACCGGAGGAGCAGGGACCTGCCCCGCCCTTTCCTCAGGGAGCCACGTCCTGGGGGCTGGGATGGCGACCGTGCCCCTGCCTGGCGCTGCTGGCTTGGCTTAGGGGGCAGCCCTGGTCCTGAGGGCCCCACGCGGTCTGGCTGGAGGGAAGGGCTGCAGGGTCATTTGACTTGGGAGACAGGCTGACGGATGCGGAGAAGGATCTGGAAAGTACCCAAGTGCACACAGGGAGTGTGCTGCTTCCATGTGGCAGTGACGTGGCTCCTGCTCCCACAGAGCACTGCCCTGGCCACCGGGCCTCTGTGCCCCAACACACCTGGACCTCTGCACCTGGCTGCCCCACCCCTGCACCTGGCTGCCCGACCCCTGCACCCTGGCTGCCCGACCCCTGCACCTGGCTGCCCCACTTCTGCACCCTGGCTGCCCGACCCCTGCATCCTGGCTGCCTGCCCCCCACCCCAGCACCCTGGCTGCTGGCAGCCAGACCTTGGAATGAAAGAATGGTTTAACAATAACAACAAAGTCAACATAACACCATATTATTAGACTGAAGAAGAAAGATCACATAATCATTTCAATTGATATAGAAAAAGCATTTGACAAAACCCAACAGCTTTCATGATAAAAGACATACAGCAAACAAGGAATGGAGGGGCCCTTGCCTACCCGATTAGGGGCACCTACGAAGGGGTCCAGCTGACTCAGACTCCACGGTGGCCGTTTGGGGCCCACCGTGTGCTGCTTTCTCCCTAAGTCAGGGAGACGACAGGAATGGGTTCTCTCTCCATTTGTTGGGCGTTGTGCTGGCGTTGCGTTGCTGGCCAGAGTAACTAGGCAAGAAAAAGAAAGTCATTCAGATTGGAAAGGAAAGACTTAAGCCATCTCTCTTTGCAGAAATTATCTTGCAGATTGAAAATCTGGAGAATCCACTTTTTAAACTGAGACTAATATTAAACTAAATATATAAATATTAAAATATCACTATAAATATAAAAGAGGGATCCCTGGGTGGCGCAGCGGTTTGGCGCCTGCCTTTGGCTCAGGGCGCGATCCTGGAGACCCGGGATCGAGTCCCACATCGGGCTCCCGGTGCATGGAGCCTGCTTCTCCCTCTGCCTGTGTCTCTGCCTCTCTCTCTCTCTCTCTGTGACTATCATAAATAAATAAAAAAATAAATAAAAAATAAATATAAAACAATTACGCTATTAAAACTAAGGAGTGCGTTTAGTAAGGTTGCAGAATATAAGATCAATATGCAAAGATCAACTGCATGACTATAGCATTGCAGCAAGCAAACCAAAAAAGGGATTCTAAAAAGTTTCGTTTACAGTAGCGTCAACAGAAATAACATACTGGTGAATATGTTGAACAAAAGCAGTTCAACTTACTCTCTAAAAACTACGACACAGTGCTGAAGTTAAAGGAGGCCTCAGTACATGGGAGGATATTTCCTTATCAGAATCCCACTGCCGCCTTTGTACAAATTGGGAAGCTGATTTTAAAATCCATATGGAGGGATCCCTGGGTGGCTCAGTGGTTGAGCGTCTGCCTTTGGCTCAGGGCGTGATCCCGGGGTCCCGGGATCTAGTCCCACATCGGGCTCCCTGCATGGAGCCTGCTTCTCCCTCCTCCTGTGTCGCTGCCTCTCTCTCTCTGTGTCTCTCATGAATAAATAAATAAAATCTTAAAAAAAATAAAATCCATATGGAATCACAAAGGTCCCAGAGTGGCTAGCTATAGCAAGCTTGAAAGAAAAAAGCAAAGTGGAAGGACTTGTACTTCCTAAATTCAGACTCACTGCCAAGACAACAATAAAAACAGTGTGGCACTGGCGTGAAGACAGACACACAGGCCAGTGGAATAGAATACAGGTCCCAGAAACAAATACGTGTGGATGTCAGTTGATTTTCAACAAGCCAACGCTTTTTAACAAGGGTAAGAACAGGACTTTCAACAAATGGTACTGGGACAAGTGGTTATCCAGACACAGTAGAATGAGGTCTGACCCTACCTCACACCACATACGTTTAATTCAATTTGGACTGAAGACCTAAATGCAAGAGCTTAAGATATAAATCTCTTCAAAGAAAATGAAGGCACAACTCCTCACAGTCTCATAGTTGGCAGTAAACTCCTAGATATGACACCAAAAGCATAAGCAATGAAAGAAAAAAATGGATAGATTGGCTTTCACCAAAATTAAAAATTTATGTACTCCAAAGGACACAATCAAGAAGATGGAAAGACAGGGCAGCCGCCTGTAGCCCAGGGCGTGATCCTGGAGACCCAGGATCCAGTCCCATGTCGGGCTCCCTGCGTGGAGCCTGCTTCTCCCTCTGCCTGTGTCTCTGCCTCTCTCTCACTCTGTGTCTCTCATGAGTAAATAAAATTTAAAAAAATCTTAAAAAAAAAAAAAAGATAGACAACCCACAGTAGGGGAGATACATCGAAACTCATGTATCTCCTAAGGGACTCGTATGTAGGATAGATTAAAAAATCATACAACTCCCTAATAAAGACAAATAACTGAATTTAAAAATGGGCAGAGAGCATGAATAGAAATTTCTCTGAAGAAAGACCTACAAGTGGCGAACAAGTGCATGCGAAGATGCTCCGTGTTGTTAGCTCCCAGTCATGCACAAAGCGAACTGCACCGAGATACCGCTTCACACCCCCCAGCGCGGCTGTCGTCAGGAAGTCGGTAACAAGTGTTACGGCGACGATGTGGGCAACGCAGAAGCCTCCGACACCGCTGCCGGGAAGGGGAAAGGTGCAGCGTCCTCAGAAGGCGGCCTGGCAGTTCCTTAAATGCTCCTCACAGACTTACACTATGGCCCAGCAATTCCGCTCCCACGTTTAGACCCGAGGGACGTGAGAGCACACGTCCACACAAACCCCGCGCTTGGATGTCTATAGCAGCAGCATTTACAAGAGCCACAGAATGGAAACAAGCCAAACGTCCGTGAGCTGACGAATGGAAAAGCAAATGGTGGCACAGCCACACGATGGGGTGTTACTGATCCACCAAAGGGAGTGGAATACCCGTGGGTGACCCTCAAAAACATTTTAAGCAAAAGAATCTAGGCACCGAGGGCCACACACACACTGACTCCACTCATAGGAAACATCCAGAATCAGCAAACACACGGAGATAGAAAGTGGGTCGTGGTTGCCCAGGACTGGAGCGACGGCGGCTACCAGCCTGGGTTCCGATTTGGACCCGCGAGCGTGTCGTGCAGTTGACACGGTGCGACTCGGCCGGACCCTGAACCGTACAGGTCCACAGAGGTGTCCGGGTCCTGCGCTCCCGCTAACGGTGCCCCCTGCCCTGCCCGGGGCGCGAGGCCGTGGCACCGCCACCTGCACCTCCAGTTCTGCCTCGCAGGAGCCTCGCCCAGAAGTTTGCCCTGGTGCCGCGTGGCCCTCACGACCGCGGCTTTGACTCCACGCACCGTGTCACAGAGCTGGCCTCCTGGGCCCACGCTCTAGCCGCTGGCGCCGCTGCGGTGCAGCCCTGGGTGCTGGTGGGTGCAGGGGGGGATGGAGAGGAACGAGGGGCCCCTGGCTTCTCTGCTCTTGTGGCCAGCAGGGCTTTGTGGGGTTCCTGCCAACTTAGAGGTTAGGTGGCCTTCCTGGGGAGGGTGGGCACTGATGTGCTATTTAAGGAGGGGAAGGGGGACAGTAATTGGAGGGGGCCTCACGCCCTTGGTCCCCAGCCCATGTGTACTCTGCTGCCGGCCCCCAAGAGCAGAGCCAGGAGGCTTCACTCTGGAGAGGACTGTGGGCCGGTCAAGGCCAAAGCCTAGTGGCCCTTTATCTGTGTGGTGACGGGTGCACTGAGCCACCCCAGACGGCAAAGACGCAGGGGGGCCAGGAGGTGCAGCTGCGCGGCCGAGGGTGCGGGGCAGAGGGAAGCCTTGGGGCCAAGCCCCGTCCCCAGAGGCTGTGGACTCCCCCGCGGCCCTGGCCCTGCTCAGACTTGCCAAGGGGCTGTGAAAGGCTTGGGGGACCCCCGCGTCCCCACAGTGCCGGGAACGGGCTCACCGCGGGACAGTGGTTGAGGTGGGCAGCTCGGGGCCCCTGTGCCCGCGGGCGTTGCGGCATGGCCAGGGGACCCACGGAGGCTGACGTGCTTCTCTGCTGGCGCAGCGGAGCTGACCCCCTACCAAAGGATGAAGCGGAAAAGCACCAGCGTGTCCAAAGCCCTGCACTTGGAGGAGCAGGAGCTGTAAGTGGCCGACGGTGGCCGTGCCTGGGCCGCCATGGGGGGCAGAGGGGCACAGCTGCACCCGTGGAGTGGCCCAGTGGGCTTGAACCCAGGCTTGCTGTCCCAGGGGGTGTCCTGCCCTGGGCCCCTGCACCCCTACCGCCCCTCCAGCACCGGCCCCTCCCTGGGACCCTGGCTCTGCACCCACCCTGCTGTTCCAGACCTTGTAATCCCCGAGGGCATCCTGGGAGGTGCCCGCGCCATAAACGCTGGAGGGTGGCAGGGGGTGATGAGCGGGCACAGGCCGGGGGTTGTGTCCGCCCTGGGGCCCACCCGCCCCTGAGACAGAATACGGTGTGCCAGGCTCACCCACAGCGCTGCGGTGTGCCTGCTGGGCCTGCCCCCCCGATGCTGTGGCGCGGGAGGGTCCCGGATGCCCTGCGTGGTCACCCAGCCCCGGCGGCTTCCGGGCTCAGTGTTTCCTGTTCACGGCCTTGTGCCAGCCCCCTGGACAGGGACTTCGTGGGGCTGCCCCTCAGCACCCCCTCGGGGGACGGCGGGGCCCAGGTGGCCGGTACCCCCCGACTTCCCTGCTGCTCCCTGGCAGGGTCCCGTTCTTCAAGTTCTGCTACCAGTGTGGCCGCTCCATCGGGGTGCGCCTGGCGCCCTGCACCCGCTGCTACGGGATCCTGACCTGCAGCAAGTACTGCAAGACCAAAGCCTGGAGCGACTTCCACAAGAGGGACTGTGGCACCCTGTCGGCCATCGGTGAGTCCGGGCGTCAGGCGGGACCCCCGCCTTGGGGTGGCCGAGCGAGGTCTCCCTTGTTCCCCGAAGTCTCGCGGGCTCCGGCGACTCTGCAGACCTCCCAGGTGGGCCTGGGGTGCAGACAGGGAGGGCGCAGCGCCCACTGCTCCTCCCCTGGGCGTCCTGTGCCCGTGGCTCCTTGGAGGTGGGCGCGGCCTGGGCCCCACAGAACCGGGACACCCGACCTGGTGGCTCCCCCGGAGGCGTGGCGGCCCTGGGGAGGCGCTGCTTGCCCCGACCACAGGGTACTTGGCCTGGGCGCTGCATCTGGAAGCTTCCACCTAGCCCGCCCTCCCACCTCCCCTCTTTGGGATGACCTGGGAGGAGCTGTGGGCATGTGGGTGGTGACCCGGTCCCAGGGGAGCTAACGGTGAGCAAAGCTGTCCCCTGGGACTGGGCCAGGCGGGGGGAGGCGCAGGGGTTGCTTTGCGCTCTCCCAGAGCCTGTCCTTGGTGTGGACGGACAGACAGGCGGGGCTGACTGGGCCTGGCGCCCGGGCCCCCGAGGCCTTTCCCCTCCGGGCTCTGACTCTCCGTCCTCTCCACTCCCTTTCCGTAAAATGGGGCTTTAATAACAGGCTCCGCCTGCGGGGTGCACGTGGATCTGCACCAGGCTCCCTGGGCTTGGGGGTCCCAGGCTGGGAGTCCCCCTCTTTGGAGACACTGAGTCATTGCCATGTGCAAGCATGAAGCCAAGCAGGGCAGGGGTGGGGCCCTCGTCGCCGCACGTGCAGCGGGGAGCCCAGGGCTCGGAGAGCTGAGGGGGGTGCCAGGTGACGGCCCGAACGGCTGCAAGCTGCGGGGCCCGCAGGGAGTGCATGCCCGCCGGGGGCTGCGCCCCAGCCCCCCGGGGGCACGGCGCAGGCCCCTCACCTCCGTCCTCCCTGCCAGTTCCTTGTCCAGGGCCCCACCTGGAGGACTTGCCGTGGAGGGTGGAAGAGACTCAGTAAGGAGCCGCACCCGGCGCCCACGGCGTGGGGAGGGCCCGGCGGCAGCCTGTGCCTCGCTGCCTCCCCACCGCGGGCACCCACAGCTCGGGTGCCTCCACGCCGCTGGCCCGGCGTCGTCTGCCTACTGGCCGGAGTGTGCCCCGCGGGGCTGTGTGGCACCGTCTCCCTCGGGACCTCACAATAAAGCGCCCTTGGGTGTGAACCCTCTCTGCCTTGCTCCAGCTCTGCCCCACGAGCCCGGGCTTCCCTGGCCACTGGCACCAGGCGTCCGTGGGCCGCGGGAGGGCAGGTGGATGCGGGTCAGCGCACTCGGGAGCTCCTGCTGAGAGGCCACTCGCGCGCCCCGGGGGCCTGGGGGCTCTCCGTCTGCCTTCCTGCGGGTGCCCAGGGCGCCATCCCCTCCACGTGCACTTCCTGGGTGTCGGTGCAGGTCCGGCAGGCTCTGGGGCGGGCGGTGGGTGTGAGGGTCACCCGTGGTTGAGACCTGGGGTCTGGGCGGGACTGAGTCAGGAGCGCTGCACCGGGGTGATGGTGGGCCGCGGGTGGGCGGAAGGGGGCGGCGGGGACTGGGGACTGAGGCCTGAGGTGTGCGCGGGCCAGTCCTGGCCCCCAGGCTGCCCTCCCCTCTCCTGGGGGCCCTCCCGGGAGGCGGCGGCTCCCACCACACCTGCCAGGGAAGGAAGTGCTGCCAATGAGCACCCCTCAATTTTGAACCGATCCGTGTTGACAACGAGAACCTGGAGAGGACGCAGGTACACGCGCCAACGGTTGGTCGGCGATGATGCCGGACCCGGAAATGGCCACTGGCAGCACCTTGGCGTGTCCTTCCGACGGCGTGTGCCCGCGCTCACATTGCACGTACGTCACACGCGCCGCTCCTCGCACTTCCCACGCCGCCCGCCACACCCGTCTGGACGCGGGAGCGTGATCCGTATGTTCTAAGCTCGACCTCGAATCTCTAGGCCGTTACATGTTTTTATGCAACGTAAGGTCCCCCCAGGGAAAGTTGTATTTATTCCCATTACGCGTGCAACACAGTAAGGAAAAGGCAAACCGCGACAATCGTCCCGGTCTTGCCGCTCAGGACGGGTAAGCTGCACACGCTGGGTTCTAGGCTGTGCACGGGCGCGCACGCAGAGTGCACGCGCGTGTTGCATGCGTCCGACTGGTTTTTCACTAAGTGGCTCACTTTGTCACCCTCCCCGGCCTGCCCGAGGCGCTGGGTGCGTCCCACCACTGTCCTCAAGGCCCGCAGGCACCTGCCCCCCCCTTCCACCTGGTTTTCCTTCTAGAAGAATTCAGAGGTTGCACTTTCAGATTTCAGGAGCCTTCGCATCGTCACCCTGGGACGGGTGCTGCAAGCGTGTCTGCCCCGGGACACCTGGCCGGGGTCCTGAGCACTGCCTCAACCTCCCGCCTCCCGGGGATTCACGCGGGACATGAGCGTCCCCCCACGCACCCAGGCGGGGCCGCGGCGTTCAGGCTCCTCCTCGGCTCCGGCTCCCCTTACCATAGAGGCCCGCCGACCCCCGCCGACCCCCACCGACCCCCTCCGGCCTCCGAGCGAGCGCTCCCTCCCGACCCCACGCCCTCCCTGCTGCCTCTTGCGGCGGGTGGCAGGGACCCTCTCTCGGTTTGAACTTTGCTCTGTGGAGTTTCTCACTCTGTTGTCAGGTGCATGTGTCCTGTCCTGCAGGGCCCGGTTCGCTGGCCGATTAGTGCCCAGACCCAGGTCACACAAGGCTCGCCCACACTCAAGAACACTCCGCACGCACCTGCATTTTACTGATTTTATGATCGGCTGGAATTCCTGCGTAAGAGCGAGAGCCAGCCCGCGGGGACGGTCCCCCACGGCTCGCGGCGACGGAGTCCTCCGTCTGCCGGGCGCAGGGGCAGGTGTCGGGCGGTGCCCCCTCCCCGGACACCCCTGCCCACGCTGCGCGCCCCCTCCCGCCGGCGTTGCCCGCGAGCTCAGATGAACCGCGGACTTGGCCCGCCCGGTTCAGGCGTGTGGTGGTGCAACCGTCCTGCTCGTCAGCGTGACAGGGAGGCGTCTGGCATCCTTGGTGGCTTCAGGCTTCCGGGCGAGGCTGTGCCGTCGGGGTCCAGGTGGACAGGTTCCCGAGCAGAGAGCCCCCCGAGGCGGCCCTCGGGGTCCCCGCTCACCCGCAGCCCTGCCTTCAGCGTCTGGCCCAACCAGGCACGTCCAGAACTCCTGCCACCGCCGCTGCGTCCTCTCCGTCCCTGCGGCCCCGGGCACCTGCAGCGGAGGCCAGCCCCTGTTGCTCCTGCACCCACCTGCGTCCTGCCAAGTCCTTTGCGGCGCCGTCTCCCTGCACCCATTGCTCAAGGTCCCCTTCCGACGGCTCTAGACCCCCGTCGCTCCCACCGGGCCGTGCCCGCCTCCCACATGCCTGTGCCCCCTCCTGCTCCCAGGAGGCTGCTGCGGAGTCCTCTCCCGCTTCTGGGTCGTGTGCATCGAGCGCTCCCGGCCCAGCGCTGACCGCCGGGCTCTGGGCGCCTGCGCCCCGTCCACAAGATAACCGGCCCCTTCCCCGCTGGCTGTCCCCGGAGAGCCGCCCTGTGGGGAGATGCCCCCATTGCCAGGCTCCAGCGGTGCTGTTCCCGCCGCACCTCAGCCGCTGGGAGGACCCGGCTAGTGCAGGGCCCTTGGCTGGTCCCGGCAGGACCGTGCGACCCGCCTTCCTGCGCCTCTGGGGGGACAGGCCCTGCCTCCCCGTGCCCTGGGGCGGCTCCCTGATTCCCATAGGGCCTGGCACCGGGGCTCCCGTGCTGGTGGCCGGCGCTGCGGATGCCCACGGGGTGCAGTGAGCCAGAGGCCAGCCCCCCAGGTCCTGAGAGCCACGGGCAGCTGGACGGGTCTTCCGACTGTGGGGGCAGCGCGGGCCTCAGCTGTCCCTGCACTTGGTCCCCTCCGCAGACCAGGTGGTGGTTCCACTTGGCGAGTGGGCCGAGGGGCTCCTGCCTGGCACCTGCAGAGCACAGCCCCCTCCTCAGGAGGTTCGGTGATGCCGGGCCTCGGGGTGCTTCTGCTTCTGCTCTCGGGGTGTGGGGTTCCCGGCTGCTATGGGGGACCCGCCTCCCTTCTCCTTGGCTCCCTGTGAACCTGGGAGCCCTGGTCGCTTAGCCCCTGCTCCACAGTGGGGGTCCCAGCAGTGGGGGTCCCAGCAGGACGAGGAGGCTGTGCCCACCCAGGCCCCACGCCAAGCTGCCACCCGTGTCCCCGCTGGTCTGCGCCCCAGGAGCCTGCAGGCCGCTGCTGTGTGGGCTCCCCCGTCATCGGGTGTGGGAGCAAGGTGGTGGGGGTGTGTGGCCCGGGGCGGAGCGCAGACCCTGGGGGAGGGGAAGGGCCGGCACAGAGGTGGGCAGGGGTGCGGGACGGAGGGGCGCTCGGGGGAGAGCCCGCTGCTGAGAATGCACTCGCGGCCCAAGGAGGACGGACGGAGCCCTGGGGTGGATGCATCCATTGGTGGGGAGGCTGCGCTGGCCGTGCCCTCCCGGTCGGTGGGTCTGTGCGTACGTGTGCGTACGTGCGTGTGCAGAGCGGTAGTTGGTGCGGAGCGGAGGGCTGGGTTGGGCAGGGAGGGGGCTTACCAGGCAGCCTGTGGGGGGCAGCTTGCTGAGGGGGGGCGGAGACCAGCCCACCCACCTCCCTCCCTGCCGCTGCCCCGGCCGCTGGCTCGTGAGCGTGCCCAGACCCTGCTCAGCGTCCCCTGGGCCTCTGGGCTCCGCTCGGCCACCTGCCTGGACTCGGGGTCCTCCTCTCTCGGGCTGGGAAGGGGAGGCCGCCTACCTCCCGATCGGAGAGCGGGGTGCCGCCGGGTGAGCGAGCTCCGACGTGCCACGGCCCTCGAGGGAGCTGCACTCCGGCAGAGTCCGGGTCAGATGAGGGGCAGCGTCAGGTGAGGGGGCCTGGGGACGAAGGAGCAGGCGGCGGGTGAGGGAGGGAGGCTGAGGCCGAGGAGCCAGGCGGCAGGACGGGCGAGGGGCGCTCGGGAGGAGGCCAGGTCTGGGGGTGGGGCGAGGGGAGCCGTCAGAGGGGCTGCCGGGCTTCCCTTAGGTCGGGGAGCCCCCTGGGCCGGCACCGCTGATGCCTTTGAGGGGAAGCCCCGTCCTCAGGGGCAGTGGGGCCGGGTCTCGGGGGACCAGGCTGGCTGCTGCTACCCCTCCCGGGCCCCGCACCTGGGCTCTCGGAGAGTGGGCAGCGGCTCGCGGGCTGGCCAGGGGAGCTCAGGGAGCCGGGGGGGGGGGGGCAGATGCCCGGGGGTGGGGACAGGGCAGCCTCAGGGGCCCGAGGGGACCAGCCAGGTGAGCCGGGACAGAGAGGGGTTGTCAGTCTGGAACGCTGGTGACCACACAGAGGGCCTGGAACCCACGGTTGTCAGGGTTCCCCCGGAATCCAGCCTTCCGCGGCCTCTGGGGAGACGGGCCGTGGGGTGGCTGGGCGGTCCCGGGAAGGCCGCAGAAGGCACAGGCCTGGGGCTGCGGGTCCCCCATCCTGCCCCGTCTCCTTCCTCTGGCCACCGCCCCGCACCGACCACAGGCCAGGGCGTCCAGCTTGGCTTCGTTTGTGGTGTGCGCTCTTTTATTTTAAAGGACCGCCGCCCCCCCCCCCCACCCCAGCCCCAGTTCCCTTTAGCAGCTTCAAGGCCCTCAACCCTGAACATTTAAAAAAGTGAACACGAGACAAGGAGCCCCTGAGGCAGCAGCACTCGGGGGACACGTGTCCTGCGAATCGTGGGACGAGACGCCACGGCCTGCGCGCTTACCCCGCCCCCGGTCTCCCTTTCCGTTCCTGTGTCCCTAAGGGACGCGAGGGACTGTCCCACCGTGGCACCGCCCGCGGCCCCGTGCTTGGGAAAGCCCCTCTCCGCCTTCCCTGACGGCGAGATGAGCACGTTTCCATAAGTAACCAATAACCATCCGGTTTATTAGTTAAAGACCTGTTTATGTATTTGAGAGAGGGCGAGGGCGAGGGCGAGGGCGAGGGCGAGGGCGAGGGCGAGGGCGGCGCGTACCCAGGGGCTGGGGCAGAGGGCGAATCCCGCTGAGCGGAGCCCACTCGGGGCTGGAGCCCACGCCCCTGAGCCCAGGGCCTGAGCAGAAAGCAAGAGCGGACGTTCCCGACCGCGCCACAAGGCGCCCGCTCCTGGCGTTGTTCGCGGGGCACTTGGCCCGCGTGTCTGGGCCCGGCCGCCGCGGGGTGCGATTGCTGCCGTCCTCACCGCAGGAGCCTCCGCTGTGCCCGCCGCCCTGCGTCTGGCCCTTGTCGGGAGGACGCGTATCGGAGCCGGGCTCCGGCGAGCTGGCTGTGCCCTGGGTCCCGGGTCCCCGCGGCCTCCGGGTGGGGAGCGGGCGTGCACACCTGGTTCTCACTCGTCCCCAGCGCACTAGCTGTCGCGAGGGTGCGGCGGCCGCAGGGCCCGGTTGACCCTCCTGCGCGGCTCGGCCAGGGCACAGCGGGTGATGCCGTGTGCTCCCCGGGTGGCTCCCCTCTGCGCCCTTCTCCAGAATGTCCTCCACACGGACTCAAAGGGCCTGGTCGTCTGCAGCCGGGGCCGCACTCAGGCTTTCTGGGGGGGGGGGGGGCTCCAGTCCACCTCCCAACTCCCGGCCGGACCTGCTTCCCCCGCCCACTGGCCTGGGGGCACCGACCTCCTGCCAACCTGCTTCCTGGGGGGTCCTCACCTCCTGTGGGGGATCCCCTCAATCCATGGGGTCCTTGCCTCCCGTGGGGGATCCCCTCCTCCCGGGAGGTCCTCACATCCTGTGGGTGATCCCCTCCTCCCAGGGGGTCCTTGCCTCCCGTGGGGGATCCCCTCTTCCTGGAGGTCCACCCCTCTGTGGGGGGATCTCCTCCTCCTGGGGGGTACCCTCCTCCTGGGGGTCCTCGCCTCCCGTGGGGGTCCCCTCCTCCCGGGGGGCCTCCTCGCCTCAGCTCCAGGTGGTACGGTCCCCAGCCTCCTGTTTTCTCCTAAGCAGCGGGCTTGTTCCAACCCGCGGCCCCCGTGTCCGACCCCACACCACACTCCGCGCTGTCTGCCCAGAGCCTGCGGGGCTCGGCCTCCGGGCAGGGGTGTCTTTGGCCAGTTGTAAGCTGTGAGCTCTCATCCGGGGGTGTCCCTCCCCGTCCCCAAAGGTGTCTCACCCTGGCTGCGGGGAGCCCCCCCGGTACCTGCTGGGGGCCACGGGAACCCCTGCTCCGGGAGCCGCTGTTTCTGGGCTGGGCCCTGGCAGCAAAGCTTTCCCCCCCCACCCCCCGCCGGCAGGGCGAGGTTCCCTTCCTCCCGGAGTCCACGCTGCCCTGGCAGCCCCCCACCCCGGCCTGCAGGGCCCCCCGCCCCGTCCGGTGCCCACAGGCGGCTACTGACTGTCCTGTGTGCGGCTGCGGTGTGGGGCCAATGTCCTCCACACCGGGCGCTGCCTGCGCTTTCCTCCCGCTGGGGGGAGGTGGCTGGACCCCGGGGGCTGCTGCCAACCCCCTTCCCTGCGCCCAGGTGGGGCCCCGGGCTGACCCAACGCCTCCTGCTGGTCTGTCCAGGCCGCGAAGGAGGGAGGGAAGTGTGGGGTGTGTGAGGTTGGCCCTCGCCGGGTCCCGTCACCTGCCCAGACGCCGCCCCTCGAGGCTCGACCCCCAACTTGCCCCCCGTCGTTCCCGGCCAGAGCGCCAGCCCCCGACCCGGGCTCCCCGTGTTCACTAGGGTTTCAGGGCAGGGGTCTGCTCCCCACCCTGAGCGGAGCTGGGGCTTCCATTACCAACGCGATCTCTGGGCAGAGGGTTTATCTCCAGGGAGAGCCCTCGGGGCCTGCCCGCGGCCCCCCGGATGCCCGAGGCCCGGATGGGAGGGAGAGCCAGGGAGGGGCCTCCCCATGACCAGCCCCGGGTCCGCCGTGGGCAGGGTGGGCCCGTCCCCGCCACCCCACCCCGTCCCGCGCTGGCCCACCTCACTGGGGGCCCTTCTCACCCGCAGGGAATATGAACTCGGCTCCGTTTACACAGAACTTCCAGAAGCCCTCCAGGCTCGTGGCCGAGAAGGTGGGCCAGAAGCCCAAGCCCCGGAAGCCGTCGAGCCGGTGAAGCTTCACGTACAACCACGAATGAGCACCCAGCGCCCCACCTGTTCTGTGGACTCCGAGCGGGGCTGCCCAGCACCCCAGGGACAGAGGCCTTCACCCCCACCTGCCTCCCCGGGAGCAGCGGGGCCGCCCAGCCCACCCAGGACCCCCGGCAGGGGAGGCGGGGGAGCCCACAGCCGCCGCTCTTTGGGGGAGGCCACTGCTTGGGCCAGGCCAGGGGCCACCAAGGGGCTGCAGCCCCAGAGGAGCCGCGTCTTCCCTGCCAGGGCGGGCTGCCCGGACCCCTGTGCTGGCCGGGGGCGGGGGGCGTGGGGGGGCTCCTGGCCGCTGCCTCCGAGCACTCCAGGCCCGAGGGGACAGAGAGGCTTTGTCAAATGTCCGCCGGGCAGACCAGCGTGGCTGCAATTCCCAAATAAAGTGACCCTGCAGCAGCTCTTGCTTCCGGGCTGGCCTCTGGGCCCCACCCTGGGGATGTTGCTGAGGCCGGTGCCCTGGAGGGGCTGAAGGGCGCCCGCGGCGGGGGGGAGAGGCTGGCAGCTTGCCCCAGTTATGATGCAGGACTCCAGGCGGCCGGGCAGCCGGTGGGGCAGGAGGTGGCTGCCCTGGCGAGGCAGCAGGGCTCCACGGCCCATCGGGACGTCCAGCCGGGACAATGCCGGTCCCCAGGCGCTGGCCTCCTGGGCACCTGAGGCTGCTTGGCGGGAACCGGAACCTTCCAGGCCATGCATCGGGACGGGAGTGCAGAGCAGGGCAGTGGACAGCGGGCGGGCCTGGCCTTCTGCTTCCCCGGGCAGTGCGTGGGCCCAGGAGGGAAGTGGAGACGCCGACCACAGGTCCCCACCCACCTCCCCGCGAGCCGAGTCGCGTCCTCTGCGCACAGCCCGCCGGCACGTGCTCACCCGAGCTGGGCAGGATGGGTCACGGCGGCCACACAAGCTCTCCAACCTTTTATTCGTACAAGGACTCAAGAGCAAATGACGCCAGTCGACACCGTGCAGCAGGACACAGCAGGCCTGGCTACCGCCCGGCCGGCGACTGTGCCGGGGCCGCCCCCTCAGGCAGGTACAGCGCGGGCCCCCGGGGGGAGGTCCACGTGCGGCCAAATGCTGGCGTCCGGGTGCACGGGCGGCCGCCCCCGAGCCCCTGAGAGTCCAGCAGGCCGTCACCTACGGGGAAGGAGGCCCCAGGCCCGGGCCCTGGTCTGGCATGAGCAGGGTTATGACGGGGTGGGGGTGCCCGTGGGGCTGCGCGGCCTGGTGGGGCACAGCGGGGGGCCCTGAGCAGCGTGAGAGGCAAGGCAAAGCAGTGCTAAGTGGCCTCGTCGGGCCCGGGTGCTGGTTAGGACTGCGTCTCTGGCCACGGGGGCTCAGCACCCCCCGGCCCTCGAGGGTCCCCTTGCCCGAGCCCCTCTCTGGCCGGGTCCAGCAGCAAGGGCCTGGGAGGGAGGGAGCTCCGGGGCCGGGGGGCTCGACAGCCTGAGTGAGCAGGGGCGCCCCAGGTGTGGGGAGCCCCAGCCTTCCCCAGCTCCGGGTGAACAAGTAGAACACGGGTGTGAACGTATGTACGTTTGGAAAAGCCCTTAACTGTCAAAGCGCCGCCCCCCCCCACCCCCCCCGCCCCACTGCAGCCGCCGGCCAGGAGGGACCCAGGCGGGCCTCTGGTCGGCAGGGCCAGGTGTCCCCTCCAGCCCCGCCCGCGTCAGCCCGGGCTGTGGGGACGAGAGGCAGCGGCGTGGGCGGGCGGCACCTGCGCACAGCGGCCGTCACCTAGGGTGCAGGCGTGGGGCCCGCGTTTGAAGGGGGTGCCCACAGCCACACGGGGCCGGCCTGCTCTCCTGGGACGGCCAGGGTGGGCACCCCCATCCTCACACGAAGGTCCGCCAAGTGCCCTGATGCGCCAGGGCGTGACCACCGCGGCCACCTGCGCGCCCCGGGGCCCTGGCGGCTGGTCCTGGGGAGGAACGAGGTCCACCCGCGCTGGTGGGCGAGGCTGCCTTCCTGTTGGCACTCGCCCAGCGCAGAGGCCTCTGGGGCGCGGCGTCGCGGGGCCCTGGTGAGTCTGGAGGCGTCATGCATAATCTCAAGGGCCCTGCTGCACCCCGGAGGCCAGAACCCCGAGGCCCCCCCGGGATGCCGAGGCTCCGAGGGGTGGGCCTTGGTTCCCGACCGTGGAGCCTGGCAGTTCCCGCGGGAGGAGGCAGGAGAGGAAGGCACAGGCTCGCGCTCTCCAGCGGGACGCTGCTCGGGGAGCTGGGGCAGGCGCAGGCGGGCAGGCGGGACGTGGCCCCCGGCAGCCCCCGGGTCCCTGAAATACATGGCTTTTGGGGACATTGTTCCTGGCTGACCTGAGGGCCTCATACAAAATTAAAAGCCAGGGTGGCGGGCGGAGCCAGGCCGGGGCGGGGGTGGGGGGAGCGGCACCCCCGCCCCACCCCCGCGCAGTCACGGGGCTGGGGGGCCCCCGCCCCGCCCTGTCCTGCCCCGGGGCCTCTAGGCCGAGGAGAATTAAATATCATCTGTTCTGCGTTTTGGCAAAGTCAGTTCTTGGCCTCGGTCCCTGGGGCCTGGGGCAGTTACCGCCACGTGGGCCTGGCGGCCGAGAGGACCAGGGACAGGAGCAGCAGCGGCAGGGACGCGCAGGGCTGGGGGCAGCTGGCGGCCGACGTCTTCTGGCCCTCCCGCTCCGACAGGCCAGGGAGGGCGTGCGTCAGGGTCGTCCGCGAGCTGGAGCTCTTCTTGCTGACCCTCCGGTCACAGAGGTCGTCCGGGCAGCTGTCCCCGCTGCCCGAGCCGCTGCTGTCGTCGCCTGGGGAGGAGAGGAGGCTCCAGCAGGCTGGCCCCGCTGTGGACCCCGCGCCCCGCACCCCGCCCCGGGGGCCTCCCGTGCCAGGCGATGCCGGCCCCACCCCGAGCACAGCTGCCCGACCCGCCCGGGGCCTGCCAGGGCCGGATGCACACCCTGGGGACTGGGGTGCGTGTGGAGCGGGGTGCTCGGCGTCCACGCCTGGGCAGCGGCAGCAGCCCAAGGCTGGGGAGGGTCCCTCCTCTGTGCCCGAGCCCGCCCGCCCGCGCCTCCCGGTCCCGGGGGCCCTGCCCGCACTGGCGTCCTGGAAGTCCACGTCATTGCCGCTGTAGGCGCCGCGAAGCCGGTTGGTCATGACCTTCAGCTGCATGATCTGCTGGCGGACGGTCATGTCGGGCTTGGTGATGTCCACCTCCACCTCGGGGTTGTTGATCTGATTGGCCAGGCCGTCGCCCATCACCTCTGGGAGGTACCTGGGGGCCGAGGACAGGCCCTGGGTCACCGCCCGCTCCCTGCAGAGGGGCACTTCCCCGGCATGCCTGAGACCCCCGTGGCCTTTGGGGGCCTGCCAGGAGCCCAGAGTGGGGAGCGGATGCACTGAGCGTGGTGCTTGCTGCAGGGAGCTGGGTCCTGCTGCGTGTCCGGGGTCGGGCATGGCCCTGTGCATGCAGCACCTGGTGCCACGGGCCAGGCTGGGGACCCGGGTGAGGCCACAGGGCCGGCCAGCCTGCGGTCAGCCAGGCGGCACCCACCTGCCTTTGGCCATGCCGTTCCAGCAGCGGTCATCGCTGGCGCTGCTCATGGCCATCTTCTCGCTACACAGCATGCCGGGGAGGCTGATCCAGAAGTCCTGGGCATCGCGGAGCTGCGTCTTGGCCTCCGAGACCTGCAGGGCAGCGGTCAGGCCATGGGGCGCCCCGCTCGGCCCGCCCGCCCCGTCCACCCAGGGCCCGGTGGCTGAGGGCCGCTCACCAGCTTCTCCAGCGTGCCCGTGGGAGGCTTCTCTTGTAGCACCAGCTTGCCCTGGCGCCGCTTCTCCTCGGGTCCGGAGCCCTGAGGGTTCACCTTGGGGTTCCCACAGCCCTGGATGACCTGGGGGCAGAGCACAGGGGTCCTGGAGCGGCACGAGGCCACACGTGGATGCCCCTCCACGCCCACGGTCCCCGCCTGCCCGCACCTTGGCGGTGAGGATGTCCCTGTTGTCCTGGAGGGCGTTGATGGCTTCGGCCAGCCACAAATGCACGCCGCCGATGACGCTCTCTGCTCCGGAAGGGCCCCAGAACTTGTCGGTGATGAGCACCATGGAGTCTGGCACAAATACGAACACGCGCACGCACATTTTGTGAACACACACATTAGCCACCCGCTGTCGACACGTGTGCTCAGGCGGGGGTTGACGTGCACACTCGCGGCCCGCCAGGGGTCCGGGCGTGACGTGTCAGCTCCTACGTGCGTTGGCGTGTATCTATGTTGAACGCACGTGTACGGAAGCTTAGGCGCGTGCTGGCACGTACGGAGTTGGCCCACCGTGGGCGTGTGCGAGCTCACACGTGCTGGCTCGACTCCCATCGTGACGTGTCCACGTTACATGTACATTGATGTGGTCAGGGGCGGCCCACTACGTGCCAGCAGGCGTCCACGCCGGCGGCCCGCACAGGTGCTGCGTGTCCGCGCAGTGGGGCGCCTGCCCCGGGGGGGCCCAGGAGCCACGACCCCACGGGGCTGCATACCAGGCTCTGCTCGCCGCAGCCTCCCCATCCCTCGACCCCGGGCCCACTCCCCTCCCGCGGTCCGGCCTGGCTCTGTCCCCTCCACCCCCCCGTGGGCCCCGGGCCGCTCAGGCGCAGCTCAGTGACGGCTCACCCAGAAGATTCCTCCACTCGGCGTCGAGGTCGGCCTGGTTGGCCAAGCAACCCTTGAGCACGTTGCGGCAGTAGTCGGGGCAGGGCCGGGCGCCGGGGACCCCCAGGCAGTGGGCGCAGTAGGCCAGCTTCATGACGGCCCTGGAGCACTCAGGGCCCAGGGGCACCTGGGGAGGGAGGCAGCCTGAGCCCCGCCTTGCGGGTGTGCGCGCCCCCCACGGAGCCCCGGGGTGGGAGGGGGCAGGGGCTCTGGGCAGAGGTCAGGAGGCCGCAGCTCCGCCCCAAGCACCGTGCGCCCTCCGCCGGGCCCCAGCCCTCCTCGGGGACCCTGTCTGTCCTCAGATGGTCACGCAGGCCTCCCAGTTGTGGGGTCACTCGTCCTCATCACTGCTGCCATCGCGGCACGTGATTCCCCAGGATACGGCTGTGACCGAGCCTCCAGGGTAACGGGAGTACCCCCCTGCCACGCAGATGGGGGGACTGTGGCGGCAGCCGGAGGTGGAGGTGGCTCCCGTGGGCCCCGGCGGGGAGGTCGCCTGCTGGTCCTCAAAGACGCGGGCCCCACCCAGCCTGCTCTGGCCTCTGAGCATGTCACCCTCGGCTCCAGTCCCCCCGCCCCTGCAGTCCTCTGGGCATCTCGCCCCCCGCCCGTCTCCCTCCCCGTCCTGCGTGGGCCCTGCCCGCCGAAGATGGGACGGACGGCTGCCCCCATCAGAGCTCAGCCCTGCGGCGTGCTGTCTGCACCCCGGGGCCGCGGCAGGTTGACGGCCAGAAGGCCCCAGGGCCCAGGGGGCGGCGGGGGCGGGGGCAAGGTCGCGGGGGCATCCCGGGAGCCCGGGCCGCTGCGCGCACCTGGGCCACCTTGCGGACCACGTCGCCGGCCACGCCCAGGCCCTGCACGAAGGCTCGCGCCGCCACGAAGGCGCGGGTGGCCCGCAGGCGCAGCTCCCGCGGAGCCTCCCCGAAGGGCCGCAGCGCGTCGGCCTGCTTGCCCAGGCAGTCCAGGTAGTCGTCGGGGAGCAGCAGCTGCGGGTGCAGCTGCCTGAAGAGGCGCTCCAGCAGGCGGGCCCAGAACTCGGCCAGCGTGTCCTCCAGGTGCAGGTTGGCGCCGCGGTAGTAGAGGCGCAGCTCGGCGTACAGGTCCCGGAAGGCCTTGGCGCCCTGCGTGTACAGCTCCCCGAAGGCGCCGGGGAAGGCGTCCTGCAGCGCCCGCTCCGACTCGTTCAGCAGCTGCTGGAAGTGATCTGGGGCCCGGGGAGGTGGGCGTGAGGCCTCGGGGCCTCCTGCCCCCCCGTGAGGCCACGAGGGGGACTCGGGGCTCTTCCTGGGACCCCTGCTGCTCCGGGAGATTCAGAGCCCAGGCTGCAGAGGCTGCGAGGGCCCCAGGCGCCCCCAGGGCGCTCGAGACCTCCCCCGCCCCCGAGGCCTAAGGTGCAAAAGCCCTCCTGGGTCTCAGGGCCTCCCGCTGACATTTCTGAGCTGGGGACGGACACAGGGCGTCAGTGACCTACTGGGATCACCTGGAAGGGGGCCAGGAGGATCCTCGGAGCCGGGGGGCAGGTGCGGAACCCACCGCCTTCCTGCTCTCTCCTCCTACCCCCGAGTGTCTGGCCCCGTCTGGCCCCCTCTCTCCGTCTTTCTCTTAGATGCTCTCCCTCTGGTTCCGGAAGCCTCAGCTCTCATTGTGTCCCCCAGAAGCTGGGCTGCCTGAGGGCCTGGGGAGGATCCCCTGAGTCTTTGGGATGTGCACAGGGACCACCGGGGCGTGAAGCCTTCCAGCAGGGCAGGAACAGGTGCAGCAGACCTCTGGGGCTTTGGGGACATGCCCCTGTACCCTCTGTGCCCAGCACGGGGCCCCCGAACAGTGCCCACCCCCTCTGGCAGCGAGACTGCAGTCTGTGGCCACACAGGCCCTCCACTCAGACCCGTCCCCAAGAGCTACGGCCACCCTCCCTGCGTAGGCCGCAGGACCCCGGTGGCCAGGGGGTGGGGGCTCCCCTCCATCTACCCCAGCCAAGGCCTGAGGCTGTCGCACTGGCTGGGAGCCCGGTCGTGCAACGGTGAGCCCGAGTCGGGGGCTGAGGTCACGGGCCTGTCGGCTGCAGACGCACCCTCTCCCTCCGGTTAGACTTCCGGCTCCGATCTCAGCTCAGAGGTCACTTCCCGGGGGCCCCACCCCAGCGCCCCCGCCATTCCCTGGACGTGATCGCGGTGGACGTGACTACGCCAACCCACTCTGTGCTGTCCAGGGCACTGGCTGTCTGCCCGGACCTGGTGCGAGAGCGGGTGAGAGTCAGGCACTGAGGGGCGCCCCCGGCAGCTGCCCTGGAGACAGGACGGCCGCCCCCGGGGCCCCAGACTCCTGCTCCCACAGCCGGGTGGGCCCATCCTCAGGCCGCTGCCCCCATGGTGGCCAGGGCAGGGCCCGTCCCTGTCTGCCACTGACAAGGAGGCACCTCTAGAGCAAGAGGGTCCCCTCCGAGGGGCCGATGGAGGGATGGTCCTGATCTCCGCCTACGGGCCCAGCACGGGGGGACGAGGGTGCCCGCAGTCGGCTCCTGGCCCCGTGGGTCCCTACGTGGGCCTCGCCGCGGGCAGCCTCCTGCTCCTGCCTGGCCAGGGGAGGTGTCCCTGCCTGTGGTCCCCAAGCCCGGTGCCTGCTCACCATCGAAGCTCTGCAGCTGGGTGGCGAGGGTGGCCTGCAGGGCGTGGGCGCTGTCCAGGAGGGCCGTCTCCAGCTCGGCCCGGCTGCGGTTGGCCAGGTTCTCCTCCATCTCACTGGTACAGCAGGTATAGCCCTGGGGGCAGATCCGCAGGTGCTCTCCTGTGGGGAGGGGCTGTTGTGAGGAACGGGGGCGCCCCGGAGGCTGGTGGGGCCTGGGCAGGGTGGGGATGGACGGCGACGCTGGGAGGGGGCACGGCTCCGGCAGGGGGCGGGCCTGGGCAGGACACGGGGGTGGGCATAAGGCAGGGGTGTGGAGGGCTGAGCCCCAGCGCAGGGATGTTCCAGGTCAGCCCCCCTTGGCTCCTCCCAGCCCCCCCCCCCACCAGGCAGTGAGGAGGGCCATCGGGGGGCCCTGCCCAGCAGAACTGCCCCAGGGCCCCGGGTGTGCGCAGAGGGCGGCGCTGCCAGACTCTGGGCCCCTGGGGTAAGCTCCCCGGCCTGCAGGGCGCCCCTTGCCGGGGCCCAGGCTGAGAATGGGGAGGGAGGAAGGGCCCCCCGAGGGGCATGCCAGGACACCCAGAGCCTCCTTCCCTCCATGCCAGGCCAGAGCCGCAGCTCCCAGGGAGAACGGCTGGCCCGGGTGGGGCTACCGACGAGGTGCGCCCTGCATGTGGGGGGGCAGCCTAACCCGGTCAGGACGGGGCCTGGACGCACCTCCGCGCCCTAAAGCCCTCCCCAGCCCTCCTGCTGCAGCCCCGGGCACTGGCTCCCGGGCAGCACCGCTCACAGCACCGCACCACCCACGTTTCCACCCGGGGCTGCAGACAGGTGCTGAGGCCACACAGCCCAGCGGACTCGGGGCTGCCCGCGCAGGGGGGCGGGTGCGGGACGGGAGGGAGCTCCTCCAGGAACGCACAGGTGCTGCTTTCACAACTGCGGTTCTGAGGAGGATGCTGGGATCCATTCTACAGACCGGGAAACTGAGGCCCGCAGAGACTGGGTTCCCTGTCCGGCGCACAGGACGCAGGGAGGAGCCGAGCTGCTCCCTCAGGTCCCACACCCAAGGCGCCACCTGCACGGGGGTGCCCCTCCCCCCTTCCCTGCCCCCGGGCCCCACCCCCGGCGACCCCAGTGGGAGTGGAGGCGGGTCTGCTGCGCACAGGGGCGGGTGGAGGGCTCACAGGGCCCAGCGGCCTGGGCGGAGCTCTGAGGCAGGGGAGGGTCAGAGCCTGGAGGGCACGGGCCGCCCGGGTAGACGCTGGGTGGGGGGCACGACAAAGGCCTAATTATCCTGAGGCTGAACTGGCCCAAAGGGCCCGTGGGAACCGGGGGTCAGACGGGGTGGGGTGTCTCTCCGGCCCCCGCAGGTGAGAGAGCGGAAGCCATGTGTGGGCTCCGTGCCCGCCAGTGACCGGGAGGCGCGGGGCGGCCCGCAGGCCACTGCACCGGGTGGCATGTGGCGGGTGAGGGGAGGTGTGGGGGGCACGGGAGGGGGCAGAGGCAAGAAGACCAGCCTCTTCTTCCCCTTCCCAGATGTGCCTGAGGCTCCCCCAGGGCCCCAGGTGCCCGGGGCTCGGACACCTGCGCCCTGCACCTGGCCCGGGCACCACCACCGCTTCTCCCGGCGCCTGGAAGTGATGCTGGCGGGGCCGCCTGAGGGACGCTCTGATCCCCCCACTGTGGGACACGCCCGACCTCGGGGTAGACAGGCCACTGTGCCCATCTCCGGGAGGGCCTGAGGTCCGTGCGGGTGTGACAGCGGGGCTCTGAGACCTGCCCCCTGCGTGAATCGGGACTCCCAGGGCCTGCGGGGGTCGGCTGGGGTCAAGGGTCAGGGCCTGGCTCCCGGGGGCCTCATGCAGAGGAGGCACCTGCCAACATCGCTGTGCCCTTTCTCTTGGGTGGGGGCAGGTGCTTCCAGGCAGGAAGGGCTGGGCCTGAGGACACCTGCCATCCTTCTCTGCCAGGGGCCTCTGCCGACTGACGTGTGGCCCTGAACCAGCAGGAGGCAGGACACCCGCAGGATGAGGGTCCCCTCCACGGGGTCCCTGTGCACCCAACCAGGAGGAACCTGAGCTCCCTCCCCCAACACAGGCCGGGAGGGGAGAGCATCCTCTGCCTGCCGGGCTCCCAGGGGTGCTGGGGGGTGGGGTGGGAGGTGAACCGGGGGGTGTGGCCTGGGGCAGGGGGCAGGTGCCTGCCTGGAGCTTCTGCGGGGCACCCGGGGCTCTGCCGTGATGGGCACCGGGGCCAGGCTGGCCGGGCGGGCACGGGCTGCCAAAGCGTAGGTACTCGGAGGCCACGGGGGACAGCATCTGTGACCTGCTGCCCCCGAACCCTCGGGCCCGGGAGGGGAACACACCCCCGCCCCGAACCTGCCGCTCACGCAGACAGCAGACGGCCGAGCCCCGGAGGTGAGGACGAAACCCGGGGGGACACGGGGGCTCCCTGGCGCTGGCAGCAGGCCGCCACCCCCCAGCGGCCGCCCCGGGGCCCCCCGCCCCGCCCGGCCCCCTCGTCCAGCCGCCCGGAGGCCTGCGCTGTTCCGGCTGCCCCAGCACAGCCCCCGTCCCTCCCTCCCTCCTCGGACACACGGGAGTGAAGACACGGAGCCAGAGCCCGGGCGCCGGCCTGAGGCCCCGGGCGGGCTGGGCCGAGCGGCCCCCAAGGCGGCTGCGGGCAGACGCGGCGCCTCGTGCTCCCTTCCTGCCCGCCCCGGCCCGCTCGGCCTGGGTCCGCACGCCATCCGATGGCCGGGGGCGGGGGGCTGCGCGGGGCACCCCCTGCGCCCCCTGGCCGGAGCCAGCTGGGGTGGGGGCCGCCGGGCGCGACAGCGAGCTCCCAGCCCCCGGCAGCGTGGGATCCACCCCGACGGATCCCGGTACTGGCATCCCAGACCCCCCGGCCCCCAAACGCCCACCTCTCCCCTCTGCTCGGTGCCTGCAGGGGAGCGACGCCTTGCCAGGAGGGGGAATGCTCCCCCGGCACCCCGAGGCCTCCGCGGGTCCCCTCTTCCCACTGAGCCCCCCCCCCAAGCTGGCCAGCGACCACCCCTTCTTTCTCCCTGGTTTTGCCACAGCTGGCCACATCCACATCCTTCCAGAACTCTCCCTTCCTTAGCCGGTGGGACACTTCCTCCCACCGGCAATCCAGGTGTTTTGGGGGGGAAAAGGGAGGACGGCTCACTCCCACCCCAGTCCCTGCAACACCTCTCCCCCAGGCCCTGCGCCCAGAGTCCCAGATGCCCTCTGCCCCTGCTCCTCAGGTTAAATTCCCTGCCCCCACATCCTAACCCCAGCAGCAGCTGCCTCTCCTCCTGGGCGGCAGACCACATGTCTGTCCTCTCCCCTGGGGTCACCTCAGATCCCCGACTTCTCTTCACCAGCCCCAACGGTCCGGGGCTTAACATCTTTGAGGTTCCCGCCCTCCTGCCACCTGCTGAGCCTCTGCCCCCAGCTGTCCGGTCTTAGCAGCCTCCCGACAGCGTCCCCACCCAGCAGCCACCATCACCAGCACTGTCACCCCCGTGCTTTAGCCCAAGACCCCCGCCCCGGCAGTGGTCGCACCTCCAACGCCGGACACAGACCTCAAGTGTCCAGGCCCAGCCTGGCAGCCACCTGTGACTGGTGGCGCTGGAGCCCTCCCAAGGAGACTGCAGAGGGAAGATGGCGCCACGCCAAGCCCATCTCTCCAGAAGCTTCCAGGCTCACACCAGAGGATGCAGACCGTCGGCTCAACCCGTCTCCACAGCCACATCCCCGATGCTCTGCACCGACCGACCCAGCCACCCCCGAGCGCTAACTCGCTGTAGACAATCAGCCCGCGCTGGGCTGCGTGTACAGCTCCAGGCGCCAACGCCACCAGGTGAGAGGCCCAGGTCTGGAAGAGCAGGGGGGGCCGCTTGCCCACCTCCCCTGCCCTCGGTCCTGGACCTTCCGGGTCTTGCTGGTGGACTGGGGGTGGGCAGGCGCGGATGGCTGTCCCCAAGCAATCCTCTTCTCTGGACAACTGCCCCCTCCTGCCCCCGGACCCCGTGCAGCTGCAGTGGCCACAGGATCCCCCTGGCACGTCCAGCAGCTGCCCAGGGTGGGAGGCACGGAGCACAGGAAGGTCCTGGGGTGCTGTCCACACCCGCGCTCCACACCCTCCTGTCACCTCTCCCCACGGAGGCGTCTGCCCCCGACCGGCCCCGTCAGAGGATGGCCCAGGCTCCTTGCAGAGGGCTGGCCGCAGACCCACCTTGCAGAGGACGTTCCAGCCACCATCTCCTACCCGCTCCCTGCGGGCACGTCACCAGCACCCAAACCCCTCCTGCCTCCCACCCAGCCGGCCTCCCTGCCCGGGACTCGCCACCCAGAGCCCCCACCACCACTGCAGGCGAATGACGGTGTCACCAAGGAGCCCCCGCGCGCGCTGGGACCCAAAGCCGAGGGGCACCGCCGGGCGCCTCCTCCGCGGGTGGGTGCACGGGTGGGCCCGGGCCGCGAGGGGCTGCTGGCGGGCGGGGAACAAAGGCCGGGCCGCCGGGCGGGAGCGGAGCCGGAGCAGAGCCGGGGCCGGGGCCGGAGCTCGGTCGGTGCTGCAGGCGCGCGGGCCGGCGCTGGTGCAGTGGGCGCGGCGGGCGCCGGGCGCGGGGGCGCGGGGGCGCGGGGGGGCGCGCGGGCGGGGCGCAGGGGAGGCGGGCGGCGATTGGCGGGGAAGGGGCTGCCGCAGTGGGCGCGGCAGCGCGGGGAGGGGTGGCGGCGGCGGGATCGCGGGGGCTGCGGCAGCCCGAGGGGAGGGGAGGGGAGGGGAGGGGAGGGGGGCTGCGGCGGGGCGGGGAGCGGCGGGCGGCCGCGGGGATGCGGGGATGCGGGGATGCGGGCGGCGCGCGGGGAAGGGCGCGGGCGTGGGCGGTGCGGGGCGCGCGGCGGGGATGGGGAGCGCACGGGCCTGGCGAGGGCGCAGCGGCCGGCGGGGGCTGGGGGCGCCCGGGGCGCGGAGGGCAGGGCCCGGGGTGGGAGGGCTCGAGCGGAAGCCTGGCGGGAGCCGGGGCTGCGGAGGCGGAGGCGAGGCGGAGGCGGGGGGCGGCGCGCACTCGGGCCGGGCGCTGCGGGGCGGGAGCCGGGGAGGAGCTGCGCTGGCGCGCACGGCGAGGGCGCGGCTCCCGGCTCCCGGCTCCGGCTCGCGGCTCTGCTCCTGCGCGCGGACGCGCCTCCCCGGCCCGGGAACCGCGCCCCCAGCCCGGCCCCTCCCGGAGCGGCTCCCCATCTGCGCCCGGGCCCTCCCAGGATGTTGACGGGGTCGGGGTGCGCAGGCCCAGGTTCCCCCCGGGGACCCCTGGACGCAGAGCCACCACCAGGGAGCCCACAGGCCCAAGCCCAGCCTCTGACCTCCGCGACCTGGGCCTCCCCCTGGGGCACAGCGAGCGACCTGACCCCTCAGGCCCTGCGCCCAGCCCGTCCCCCCCCCCCCCCCACGGTCCCACACTGTGCCTCACCCTTCCCTCCCACGGCACCAATAGCCCCTACTCCCTGGAGCCCTGGGCCTGGCCTCGCCTCCAGCTGGCCGCCACCCCACGGGACACCACCACCCTCACCGCTCGGGCCACCCGCCCTCAGCCAGCCTGCACACGGAGAGCCTGGCCTGGCGGGCCGCTGTCCACCCAGACCCCAGAAGCGGCGGCTTCACAGCTAAGCCCTGGTTCCCGCTCGGAACCTCCCAGTGGGCACCAGGCTTGGGGAGGGTTGGTGAGGCAGTGGGGCCCTCGCCCCGGCCTCCCCAGGGCTGCTTCAAGGTTCACAGCTCCTGCCATGGCCTCAGAATGAATCGGGACGAAGGGGTTTGTGCCACCTGTGACCTCAGGTCTTGGCTCTCCTGGGGCCCAGGGCCGAGTGCCCCCTGGAGCCTCACCCCTCCGGCCAAGGCTGGGCCTGAAACGCTGCCATGGGCACGTGCACACGCCAGTCCCCGCTGGGAGCTGGGCGGCGGTGGCTCCGCACAGCCCTGCTATCCCGCCGGAGTGCCCGCCCTCCCCTGGGGCCCGGGGCAGCCGGGGGCGCCCTGTGACAAGTCCGCAGGGAACGACACGGAACAGCAGAGGGGCGGCTGCAGCGCCGAGAGCCTCTCGGATGTGTCCCCCGTGGATACCCTGCAGACGCCTTGAATGCCCCACAGGCGGAGGTGGCACAGACTCCTCTGGGCGGGGACACCGAGCAGACCCTCCAGCGGACGGCCTGTGGGCACACGGCGACCTGGGCCTGCTCTCAGCTCAGGCCCCATAAATACGGGGGCTGCCAAGACGGCCGGGGAGGGGCAGGGGGCTTGGCCGATCCCCTCGGACCCAGCCACTGCCCACGAAGCCTGATAGCCACGTCCACAGGCACGGCCAGCCTCGGCCTGGCATCCCAGCCCGTCGCTCCCGGGCACCTTGTGACCTGCCATTGCCCTAACTCTGGATGTCGGCTCCTCCCCCTGCCCGGCCCTCTCAATGCCCCCCTCAGCCTTCCCTCCAGGAAGCCTCCCCAGGTCCCTCGGGGCCACAGCACCTGCTCAGTACCGGGACCCCCCCCCCCGCCGCCAGGGCCTTCCCCAAGTCCCAACTGGCCACCCTCCCTGGCAGCAGGAGGGCCACTCCACGTGCTGCTGGGAGCCCCCACCTCCCTTCTCTTGCCCCCCTGCCCAGCACCCAGGCCAGACCTGGGTCAATAAACAAATGCGTACGAAGAAACTGCACAGAGACTCTTTGTCCGTGGTGGCATCCAAGGCTGACCACGGCGGCCCCAGCGTGGCAGCTCCAGACCTCCGTGACCTGACCCCTCCCCAGAGGCAGCAGGAGGGCCAGTGGCACGCGGGTGCCACGGGGGGCGGTTCTCGGGGTGCGTTTGCTCCCCACAAGGGCTCCCTTGTTCGTCCGGAGAGCCCGGCACCTCGCAGGAGATGGAGGAGCCGCTGCGTGCTGTGCAGGGTATCAGGATCGGCCCCCTCTTTCCCACCTGGGGCGATGCCCAGCCCTCGGGGGGGGGGCCCCCCACCGTGCCGCTGAGCACTGTTGGCCTCCCCCAGCTCTCCAGCCGCAAGACCTCCCCTGATCCCAGGCCCAGGGGACTCCTCCCAGGCGGGCGGAGCTGAGGCAGGAGCGGGCTCGCTCTGCAGAACGGCCTGTGCCTGGGGGGTCCTGGGGGGTCCGGTCTCCTCCCTGTGACTGGGAGGCTGCCAGCACCTCCGCCCGCCCCTGCCCTCTCACCACCCCAGCGAGGGGCTGCACGTACAGACACAGGTACATTTAGAATTTTAGATAAACTGCCTAATTTTTAAGTGTATAAGGATCTGGCCCCAAAGACCTGAACGCAGGGACTCGAACAGACCCTGCACAGTCCCGTTGAGAGCTGCGTCCCCACGACGGCCAAAGGGTAGAAAAACCCGAGTGTGCGTGTGTGGGGGGCCGGGTGGCGCTCACGACGTGGCGCGTCCATGAGACGGGACCCGGCGTGGCCCTCACGGCGCACACGAACCCCGACCTTGGAAGGTTACGCCGGTGACGGCGGCCGGACCCGGCACAGCAAACCCCGCTCGCCTCTGCTTACGTGGGGTCCCCACAGCGGGCAGGGACGGCAGCGGGGCAGGCGCAGGGGCGGGGGCACGGTTTCAGTTGGGGGACGTGGGACGGCTCCGCTCTGACGGCGCTGGTGGCCGTGGGGTGCACTGACGGCCCTCGGCCCGGAAGGAAGTGGCTAAGGTGAGGACTCTTCACGCATATTTTAGCACCAAAAAAGCAAGCACTCCGCCCCCCCCAAACCTGCAACACCCTCACACTCAATCCGGGGGACACACCTTCCCCAAGATTTATCATTTGCTTCAAATCATTCGGGACAGAACCGCACGGTAAGATCGTAAGTGACCCGGACGCCAGTGTAACCGGAGAACCCACAGTTCCACCTGCGGACCCCGGCAGGCCTTACACGGGGTGGGGCCTCCCTGCACGTCCCCCGCGGGGGTCCTCAGACCCACAACCCCAATGTCCTCAGAGAAGGCAGGACCTAGTATCTCCACCAACAAGAAGGAACGCTGGTCCCCATCTGCCGATGGGGAAACTGAGGCCGGGAGACGTTACGTGACATGCTCGACGTCTCGGACCTGCTGCCGGATGCCGCGGGCCCATGTGCCCCTTGCCCTCACGGAGGTGGAGGAAACGGCAGCTTGGGAGTCCCAGGTAGGTCAGGGGGCCTCTCCCGGGGCACTTGCCAGAGCCAGGCCGGGCCAGCGCTGCTGGGGGGGGGGGGACGCCTGCGAGGACGCTCCTGCCAGGAGCACGAACCCACCACCGGAGACGCCCCATCAGCCCTGCTGAGCACACATGGGGCTCCCGGACCTGGGCCAGGCGGCCTCAGCGTTTGCCCGCCGGCTCGGCTCCCCAGAGGTGCAACCTCGACCTCGTGCGGGTCCTGGGAGCAGGGGGATGTTGGGGGGCGTCCTATGCCCCGGCTCCTCCAGCTCAGTTTCTCAGGGACGCTCCAGCTGCAGGCATCAGCGAAGGGCCAGGCCCCTCTAGACACGGGGACACCTGCTCCCCAGGTGCCCAGTGCCCCGGCCCCTGCCCCTGCCCCAGCCAGTGGGCGGACGGCACTGACCACAGCTCTGCACACGGGCGGGATGGCCCTGCCCAGGGAGTCCCGGAGCGGACGGCCGAGGGGACGGGCCAGCTCCACCTCAGAGGGGGGCCGCAGGGATGCTGGTAAGGGCCCCGCGCCCCCCGTGAGGAGAGGCCCCCCAGTGCAGGCCGCCAGACTGCAGGTGGACGGTGTGCGGGGTCCTGCCCCCACCATCTCCTACCCCCTGCAACCTCTACGCGGGGTCTGTGCTGCTCTCTGCAGCCTCCCCACCCATGGGTCTCTGCACAAAACCAGCTGCCCCCTGCCGAGCCCCCCCAGTCACGGGCTGTCCTCCGGGATGACCCCTCACCGGCTCTCCCCGCAGGGCTCATTACCCACGAGCAGGGCAGGCCAGGCAGGGAGCTGAGCCCCCCTCCCCCCAGGGTGTGAAGGAAGCGGCAGTGGGTCCTGACCAAGGCCAGCGTCCTCCTCTCCGTCCCGGGTCCTCACTCCCCGCCGGGCCTCCTCCCCCATGGCCCCCTCCGGAAGCCTGGACTTGGCGACAGAAGGCCTGTCCCCGTGGTGGGCGCCCGCAGCACGGCCCGGGTGGGCACACGGGTGCACTGACCCCACCAGGCCCCTCGCAGCGGGCCCTGCCTCCAGCCCGTTACAGACAGCGCCCCACGGCGCAGAGGGTGATTCACCGGCTCGGGGTCCCCCCGTAAGTGACTGCGGAGCCGGCCCTCGATCCCCAGCGGGCCGGGTGTTGGGCTTTCCTAACGTGATGGCCACCGAGGATGGGCACTGGGTTCAAGGGACAGCGGCCCTGGGCCGGGGGAGGGGCCTTGCCTGTCAGGCCAGCAGGCCGCCCCTGCAGGGCCCGGGTCCCTGCGCCCCCCTCCTTCCGGCAGCCCCTCCCCTCGCGGCCTTCCTGCCGTCCTCCCCCCACCCCCCCAGGCCGCCAGCACCGAGTGTCCGGGACCTCTGCCGCCAAGTCTCAGTCCCAGAGAAAGTGGGGCCGGGGCACAGCCTGGGGCAGGGGTCCCGGGCGCCCCACGCGGGGAGGGGTCTCGGCTCTGCAGCCCGGGCTCAGGGCCGCGACTGTGAACCTCATGCAGTGTCTGAACTCACACGCCGCCTGACTCCCGACTCACGAAACACCACGCGTGGGTGCGGCCTGCAAAGCCACAGCTCGCACAAGGCTGGGACCCTCGGCCCGCGCCAGCCGTCTCCCCGCAGGGACCCAGACCCTGGCGAGCAGCAGGGGCTCAGCTCCCCGGGCCGCGTGGACGGACCCAGGTCTGGGCAACCCCGTCGCCCGCAGCTGCCCGCCCCCCCGCGCCCAGCCCCTGCAGGCCCTCCTGGGGCACACGCTGCCCATCCTCCTCCCGGCGCCCCGTGCCCGGGCACTGAGCCTGCCGGCCCCTCCTCGGGGTGTCTAGGGAGTCGAGGGTCACGCAGAGGACCACGAAGGATGCCAGGTGAAGCGTGATGGTTCGCAGACAAGGAGAGAAATCTGCGGCGTGGGGACGTCCACCACCCCATTATCTCCAGGTTGCGATGCGCCCCACAGGTATTCGGAGCCGCACCTGCCGCAGGTAACGCGTCCCGGGCGCAGCAGCAGCTCCCACGGGCGCCCGCGTGCCGGACACTGGGAACCCATCGTGGCCGCGTTCGCAGCCCCAGAACATGCCACACGTTGGCAGGAGGTGGGCACGACCACAGGCGTCCTCTCCTCCTCGGCCGCGGTCGCCTTTCCCTGGGCCTCCCCGCACCCGTGGCCAACGCCAGCCGTGGGCAACCTGCCCTCCCGCCGGGGTCCGTGCACCACTAGGCGCTCCTTCCAGAGCCGCCCCCCGCCCCCCACAAGGCTGCGGGGCCGCAGAGCCGACGGTGCGCCCTCCCCTGTGCCCCGCAAGCCCCCCCGCCTCGCCCAGAGCCCGGCATCAAGCGCTTCCCGAGAGGAGCTCCTGGCATTCCCGGAAGCCGCCTCCTAGCTGCCCAGGGCGTCCCGCTCCTCACAGGGTCCCTGGCCACCCCAGCACGCCCCAGGGTAACTGCTCCTGGTTGGAACAGCCCCGATCTAGGCCCGCGGCTCTAGCTGCGCGTGTCTGAGCTGCGGCGGCCCCCCCGGCCCCCCGGATGCACCGTGACAGCAAGGTGCCCGTCCCCGGGTCCTTCGTCTGCAGTGTCGGGAGTGTCGAGGCCCCACGTGGCCCTGCCTGGCGCCGGGCACTGAGGACACGCGCGGACGGCCACACGCAGGCTCAGGAGGCGGGTGCCCAGCGCTGGGGACGTTGCCTACAGGTCGATGCTCAGGCCTCCGACCTGCGCCAATTCGGGTGCTGACGGGGAGGGAGCCCGGGGGGGCGCCCCGCGCAGGGCCCGGCTGCCCACAGGGAGGGAGTCACGCTGGCCCGTCCCCCCGGCGTTGGCAGCACCGCCGCCGTCCCAGGAGGAGCAGCCGGGGTGCAGACGAGGCTCAGTCTCGGCCAGTGGCCTGCCGGGTGTGGGACGGTCTGGAGGCCCCGAGCTTCTCACCAGCCCCTGACCCTCTGGGAGGCTGAGCCCACGGCTCCTCCCCTCCGTGTTCCAGGGAGCGGGAGAGATGAGCACATGGTGGGGACGGATGGAAGGGGGAGGGCCTCGCCCCCCGGGACAGCCTTCTGCATCCCTCACAGGCTCGGCACCACCAGCGCTGACCTCGGGAGGCCCTGCTGCCGTCCGCGCTCACGAGGGCCGTCACGGGGCCTCACGTGGCCTGCGGGCTCCCCGGCCCCTGCCAGCTGGAACCCCTCAGCCTTGGGGCCTCGGCCCCCGGCTCTGTCCTCGGCTGAGCAGAGCCTCGCACCGCGTCCTACGGGACAGCGCCCCGTGCCCCCCATCGAGGCAGGTGCGCATGGCCTGCCCCATCCCCGCTCCGCCCAGGGCACCCCTCTCAGGTACCCAGCACCCACGCCGGACAGCACTTGGGGGACAGGACTCGGGGACCCCTTTCTGGGGTGCAGTTTTCTCACCCACACACGAAGCCCTCCGGCCGCCCTGCAGACACCCCTGGAAGGACGGTGCGTCAGCAGGTGGGAAGGACGGCCCAGCAGGTGGGAAGGACGGCCCAGCCGGGCTCCAGCTCCAGCGCTTCCTCCGGCCTGGTCCTCAGGTCCACTGCGGGTGCCCGGGCGCACTCACAGCACCCCCAGGCCCCCCGGCCCTCGCCCTGCACCACTCCACGGTGCGAGTCTGGTTTGTCCTCCCACCCTCAGCCCCCACCCGGGGGTCCGCAACACCCTGGTGCCTCCTGCGAGATGCAGCGGGGAGGCGGGGTCTGGCAGGCTCTGGGCCCCTGGGGGCGCCGAGGTCGGGGCAGATGGCAAGGGAGCAGCATTGACGGAGCCCCACGGGGCCGCCCTGTCACCCGGCCAAGCCTCCGGAACCCAGGGAGCACCTCGCACAAATGAGCAGCGCCTCCTCAGTGGGGCCTCCGTGCCAGGAGCCAGCTGTGCGTCCTGGGCCTCCTCTCCAAGCCCGGTGCCGCTTCCGGGCTCCCCGACCCCTCCCTCCCCCCGAAATTCCACCCGGGGGCTCGGCGCCTGCCAGGGTGGGGCTTCCGCTTGCAGGGAACCCTGAGCCCGTCCACGGAACAGCGGCGTCGCTGAGTCACGACCACATCAGCCAGGCCCCCTGACCCCACGGGCCCTTCAGGCCGGCCCCCTCAGTGCCCACCGGGCCCCAGGTGCTGGCAGGTCAGCAGCGAGCAGGCGCTGGGCGCTGCAGCCCTGGCCTCCCACCCTGACCAGGAAAAGTCGAGGCTCATGGGGTCCGGAGACGAGAAAGACCCAGCGGCAGCCGGGCCCGGGCCTGCGGTCCCTAAGCCCACCCACACCAGGGATGAGCCCCGAGAAGCCTGCGGGGGGCGGGGCGAGGAGCGGGCCAGGCTGCGGGGCTGTCGTGGGCCGGCTCCGGCTCCTCCCTGCTGGGCCCCTGAGCCTGCGCCAGACGTCGGGGGGCGCCACGGTCACGGAACAGCCAGCGCCCAGGTCGCCGTCGCCAGACGGAGAGCGCCCAAGAGCCCGGAGCAGACGGGCCGGGCCACCTGCTGCCACGGGCCAGACGGCGGCCCTGACCCACGAGCCGCAGGCCTAACCCCCAGGGGACTCTGCGGACGGCACTGGGGAGGCCGGGTCCCACGGAGCTGGGTGGGCCCCTGACGAGGAGGAGAACCCACGCGAAGACGCAGAGACAGAGGACGCCCGGGGCGGGCAGCAGCCGGAGGCGTGGGGAGGCCCGGGGCACACTCTGCTCGGCCCACACCGGGACCCCGAGCTTCCAGATGAGAACCTTCTGGTGTATGCGCGGCCCGGGCCTGCCGTGGGGACGCTGGTGCCCTCCCGACCCCCGGCACCCGGCCAGGCCTGGCCTGCGGGAGGCGCCTGGAGTCACGTACCGCTGAGGCCTGCCCAGGCTTGGGGGGAGCCCCGGAGCGTGGGTGGCTGGGGGATGCCCGGGGACGCGGGGCGGCACGGCCACGGCCCCAGGGAGGCGGGTGACCCACCCCCATGCTGTGGGTGGGCATAGGGAGACCTACTTGGTGGGAGGGGGTGTGTGTGCCAGGAAGGCGAGCCAGCCAGGAGCTAGGGGGTGACCCCGAGGCCAGGGGCAGAGGAGGGGATGGGGCTGAGCTGGCCCCGCAGGGCTCCTAGACCCCCCCACGGGATTCCTGCGGGGAGAGCCCGCGTGCGCCCCACCGCAGCCTCCCCAGCACCACAGCCCAGGCCCTGCGCCCCCTTGCAGAGGACACAGGGGAGGCCGTGCCCGCCCTGGCTCACACCTGCCTGCCGCGGCTTCCCACCTGGGAAGGTGGTGGGGTACGGCCTGGGGCGGGAGGAAGCACCCCCCGCCCCCGCCCCCCGGAGACTTCCGGCAGCTCGGGGCCCCTGCCCAGGCCTGTTCACAAACTCGGCAGGAAAGGCCGCCAGCCGCCGCGGCAGCCAGGAGCGGCTTCTAGGGTGGGTGGCCTCGGGCTGCAGCCCTCCCGCCCTCAGCCTGGCTCTTCTCCCAAACGTGGGCACGGCCTGACCCCCCGGCTGTGCCGACGGCTGGGCGTGAGCCGGGGGGCGCCCGGCGAGGGGGGCTGGACGGGGCCGCGGGGTCCGGTGAAATCACGCAGCGCCGAGCCGGGCCCGGGAGAGGAGCCCGTCCTCCTGATGCCTGGGCATGTCCAGGCCCGGGGAAGGCGGAGGCTCGCCCCACGGCCCTCCCGGCTCGCGGCGGCCTGGGGGAGTCCCTCTCCTGGCTGCAGCCAGGCTCACACCCGTGCCTGTGGGCGTGGATGTCCTCGCACGAGCGTGGGCACCCACACCGCAACCGTGCTCTGCTGCTGGCTCTGAAGCCCAGCCCGCTGCCCGGCCCGTGTGTCCCAGGCCCCTCCCCGGAGGCCCGTGTGACCCCGAAGGCCTGTCAACCTCCGGCGTCCGCGGTTCCTTAACTGGCGCCAGCCCGGAGCCCGATGGACGTCCCCCGCCGCCCAGGCTCACTCGCCCCTGATTTGTCCGTGGGTCCCGGGGGACGGGGCCGGCGTGGCGCTGCCGCGGACCTGCTGGCCAGCGACGCACAGCCGGGCCGTCCCGCGTACGCCCGGGGCCACCTGACCCAGGCCCCGAGGCCCGAGGAGCTGGCCTCCACCGACGGGAATCGGGACGAGGCGGAGGACGAGGCCCAGCTACCGGAGGGCTGATTCACCCAGAGCGCAGCCCCGATGGAGGCCGGGAGGCCGGATCAGAGGCCGCGGGGGGTGCCCGTCAGCACGTGTTCCGAGCGGGGCGCAGAGACGGAGCCGGGCCCCGAGAGGCAGCAGGAGGAGGCAGCGGGGGTCTCCCAGGGCCTGGGCCTCCAGGACACTCAAAGCCCAGGACTGGGCGGCGGCGAACGGCACAGGCTTTGGGGTCAACAGGGGGCTACGTGGCGTCCCGGGGCGTCCTCCTCGTCAGTCAGGTCCACGAAGACCTTCTCTCGTCTGACCCCACAGGCAAATGTGCGGTGAGTGTGGGTCAGAACGAGGCCTGTCAAGAGCCGGACGCCACTGACCGACGGGTCTGCACGGCCTGCAAAGACCTCAGGGCAGGGCCAAGGGGGGTTACCCGTGGGGCCAGCCGCACAGTGCGTGGGGCCAGCGCCCCTCCTGGGGACCTTCGGGGGCTTGTGACTAGTCCCCTTGGGGCGTGCGAGGAAGCAGAGGCACAGAGAGGCCAAGTGCGGCGGGCGGCTTGCACAGCAGGACTGTCACGTGAACCAAGGCCCAGGGAGGAGGCCCCTCATCTCGCAGGAGCGTGGCAACGTGTCCAGCAAGGTGCTCAGACCGTTGCATCATGCAGGTGGCCCCGTCAAATCCTGGCTCCCCTGGGCTTCCCCCCGCCTCAAAGCCGGGGATGATGAAACCACAGGTCCTCGAGCGGCGGGGGGACAGAGCAGCGGTGCGGTTGGGGGCCAAGGACCGCCTGGGGACCCGAGCCGGGCACACGGGGTGCTTCCTGCTTCTGAACAGGACGGGGTACACAGAACTTCGTGGTCTGGGACCAGGCCACGTGCCCGGTGGCTTGTGAGAGCCTCGCAGACCACAGCCCCAGACAGAGTCCAGGTGGGTTCCTTTGGGTGAAGCCAGGATGGCCCTTTCTGGGACCCTCCCCCAGACCCCACCCCACCTGAGGTCAGAGCCAGCGCACCCAGAGGTGGTCCTGCTGTGGGGTCCACGGGACCCTGGGACCCACTCTTGCTGGCAGGTAGGCCTCAGCCCCAGGGCAGAAGGGCAGCCAAGCGGTTCTCACGGCACCAAGCCCCGGGGCTGGACCTCTAGACCCCTCCTCTGTCCAGGCCTTCCTCCTCCCCCCATGCTGACCCTGCGTGGCCCGGCAGAGCGTGGTACCTGCGTGGGTCCCCAGCTGCTCACTGAGACCCTCCCTGGCGCCGGTCACTGCACCAGCCCCCGTGGCTACAGCAGAGAAGCCTGCGGCCAGGGGTGGTCCCCGTCCCCAGCGCCCCCGCGGAGGGTCAGAGCCGTATGAGGCCGGTCACTGAGTGTCGGGAGGCCGGGCTGGGGCTGAGGAGGCGTCTGGAAACCAGGAGCAAGCTGGCGGGCGGGGTGCCAGTGGGCGTGTGATTCAGCAGGGGCCCTGCGCTTGCCCGGCGCCCGGCACAGGGACCCCGGTGACCCTCACTTTCTCTGAAGCACGGGCACCCGAGGGAGGGAGCCCCCCGGCCTTTGGCTGCTGCCCCCCAGGCCTGCTTGCTGCTCCCTCACCTGTACAACGACAGCCGTCAGCACCAAGTGCCAGGCACGGCCGTCCAAGGAAACCACACGGGCTCTCGGACGGGAGCCCCAGGCACCCTGACGCCCCACTCACACGCCCACCGTTGCTTCTGGTCCCCGGACGGACACAGGCTGTAAGCACCGCCCGCAGAGCCAACGCCACCTCCTCGCCTCCCGGCGGCTCCTCGGGGCCTGGGCCAGCTGAGTCAGCGGGGGTTGGCACCAGGGGGGTGACCCCAGGCCCCACGCGGGAGGAGTTGGGGGGGCAGGCCCCTGGGAGAGGAGACCCAGGCGGGGCTCCCCGGAGGCGCGTGCCGCACGGGGCCAGCAGAGGGCGCCTGGCCCACGGACGCGGGGCCCAGTTGCAACAGGAGGGGACTCGGGCTTGCTGCTGCCCCGCGAGGTCACCCTGTATCCTCTGCTCCACGTGGCGCTGGCACTCATCTCGGCGCCTGGGCCCCGGGGGGGCTCTGGAGCTCCAGGCCCACGGGGGCTCTGGCCACAGGAGTCGGGGAGAGTAGCTCCTGGGATGGAGGAGCCCTGGGGCTCGGGGAGAGGGGGCGCAGGCAGGGAGGGCGGTAGCCCTGCGGGGGGCACAGTCCCTGGCCTTCCAGGTCCCGAGGAGGGCGGCAGCCGAGGCCCCGGCCAGTACGATGCTGGGACAGCTGCTGGGTGACCTACTCCCCCAGCTGCACACGCAGCACCCCATCTCTACCCGTCACACTCAGACCACCATGCACTCTGACGGGGCCCCTAATCCACTGCACCCCACCCCAATGTGGACGAGACCCATCTCCCAGCTCAGCCTCCCCCCGCGCCCTGTTTGCCCCACTCTCTCCCAGCCCTTGGCAGCTGCCCAGACGCTGCCACCCTGCTGCCACCCTGCTCTCGGCCTAGCCAGGACAGAGGCCTGTGGACTCGAGTAAGTTCAGGATGGTCGGTAAAGACCCAGCGGCCAAGTGGGAGTGGATACAAGAAGGAGACGCAGGGGGAAGGCTTCCACCCGAGATCCGGGGCTGGGCGGGGGGCAGCTGGGGCAGGGCCCAGCGAGAAGGCCAGGGACACCCAGGAGAAAGTTCCTGTGCCCGTGTGGGAGCGGAGCACACACCAAGCTGTGCACAAGGCCCCGTGCTGGCCCCGGCGCCCAGCATGCCCACCAGGCTGTCCCGGCAGAGAGGCGGTCCTACACAGGAACTCTCAGCGGAGACCAGACACAGAAGGACTGCTTGGGGTCCACCGGAGGGGGCCTCTCCTGAACCCTGAGGGCCCTTGGAGTCAAAGATCTCTCAAGGCAGCCCTCAGGGTGCCCCACCTTCCGGAGCCTGGGCCAGGACCAGGCTGGCTTCCTCCCCCTCCCCAGCAAGGCGTGGTCAGCGACCCCACGGGGTCTGTAGCGGGGTCACCCCCGGCCCCCCTGCACCCCCTGCCCCGGCCGCGGGTCTCCATCCCAGCAGAGCAGAGCAGAGCCCTTCCCTGCAGCTTCCCCCACTTGGGAGCCACCTCTCCTGGAGGAATCTGGCTCTGCTCTTGTCCACCGCGCCCGGGCACCCGCGCCTTCCCACTGCGAGGAGCCGGGGGTCTGGGTGGTCCCTGGGACGCTGCATCCACCCCCCACCCGCACACCCGCACACAGGCTGGCGGCAAAGCTCCTCCGAGGCTGCAGGGAGGGGGCGGGCGGGCCCCGCGGGCAGCTGCAGGGCTGAGGATGCCTGGGAGGGTCGACGCTCGTACAAAGAAAAGACGCGGCCCCTGGGCGGGATCCAAGGCGCGACCACCTGCAGCTCGACTCCCCGCCGGAGGCAGCGCGAGGGCCAGGCCGGCGGCGCGCACAAGTTCCGCGGGCAGGAGCGCGGGGCCGAGGTCGCGGCGCCCCCGCCCCCGCCCCCGCGCGCAGCTCGCGCCGCACCCCGCGGGGGCCCCGCGCCGCCCAGGACCTGGGGGGGGGCCCGGCTGCGCGCACGCGGGGGCCCCGCGGAAAGCCTCGGGCCGGGCCGGGGCGGCTCCCCGAGAGGCCCGAGGGCCGCCTGGGGGGTCCGGGGCGCCGCCTCCCTCCGGGTCCCCGCGGGGCGCGGGGCGCAGGGTGCAGGGCGCAGGGTGCAGGGCGCAGGGCGCGGGGTCCAGGCGCAGGGGGCGCCGCGCCCTCACTCACCCGAGATCTCCGCCTGGGGCACGTCGCTCAGGCTGAAGCCCTTGGCGCCGTAGACCTGGCGGACTTCGCTGCAGCTGCGGCCCTTGCTGGCGGGGTCCCCGCGGGCGCAGGCGGCCAGCGCGGCGGCCGCGCACAGCAGCCACCAGCCTCGGGCCGCGGCTCCATGGCGGGGCCGCCCGCCCGCCCGCCCGCCCGCGCGCCGCCCTCGGATCCCGCCCGGGGCCGCGCAGCCCCCGCCCGCGAAGGGCAGAGCCAAGGTCCCGGCGCGGCCCGCGGCCCAGGAGCCGCCACAACAAAAGCCGGCGGCGGCGCGGGGCGCGGGGCGCGGGGCGCGGGGCGCGGGGCGCGAGGTCCGGCCGCTCGGTCGGCGGCACACGGCGCGGGCGGGGCGAGCGCGCAGTCCCGGCTCGGCGCCTCCCCTGCCGGGGCCCGGCCCCTCGCGGCCGGAGGGGGCGGGGCGGGGCGCGCAGGGGCGGGGCGGGGCGGGGCGGGGCGGGGCGCGCAGGGGCGGGGCGCGGCGGGCGAGCTGCAGCCTGGCCGGGCCGCCCGGGGAGGGGGGGGGGGGGCGGGGCTGCGCGGAGGGGGCGGCGCGGGCCGGGCCGGGGTCCCCGGGGACGCGCCCCCCACGCCCGGGGCCCGGGGCGGCGGCTGCACCTGAGGGGGCGGGGCGGGGGCGGGGAGCCGAGGCAGGGCTTCCCCCGCCGGACGTGACGTCACGCGCGCCGCGCGCCTATCAGGGGCTCCCCCGGCCAGGCCCCGCCCCCGGCCCCGCCCCCGGCCCCGCCCCGGCCCCGCCCCCGGCCTCCCCGCACCCTGGCAGCGCGCCCCGCCCGCCGCTCCCGCAGCGCCGCCTCCCCCGCGCCCCCTCCCCGCGCCCTGGGTGCCCCCCGGGCGCCCCTCCCGCGGCCCCGGCTCGCACCTGACACTCGCAGGCTCACTCTGACGCCGCAGCCGAGCGGGGACCCCGGGCCCCACCTTTCCCGCCCGGGACGAGGCCCCGACCACTTGGTGGTTGCCGCCGGCCCGCGGGCCCGGGTCCCCTCCGCGGGGAGACACAAGTGCGACCGACGTGGGCCGTGTCTGCCCGCTCGGGTCGCGGGGCGGGGCGGGCCGCCCTGGGAGGGGATGAGGCCGGGGCCAGCGACAGGTCAGGGAGCGGGGGAGGCCGGGTGCAGGCCCGAGGGCCGGGGGCCCCGCGGAGGCAGGGGGCAGTGGGGACGCGGTCGGGGCGGGGGTGAGGAGCTGAGGCCGCGTCTTCTCTGCCCCTCTCCTCCCCAGCCTTCCCCAGCCGTGCACCCCCGCCCTGGCCTCCTGCCGCCCCCCCTGCCATGTGGGCAAAGGCCGCAGAGACCGCCAGGCCGCCAGGCCAGATGCCTCGCTGGCACAAACGGAGCAACGCAATAAGTGGGCACCCCCGGTGGAGGACCCAGAGATGCCCGCTGCGTGGCACGGGGCGCCCGGCCTCACGTCCTGCCAGGAGCAGCCCCCCACCCCGGTGCTCCCCACACACATCAGCGGTGTGGGCCGCGTGCAGGGAGGGGGCTCCGGCCCTCCGCAGCCCCAGGAGGGGCCTGGGGTCTCCTGCCTGCCTCCCGCGCAGGCTGCTCCCTTCACCCAGAGACACTGAGTCATTGTATGGAGGCTGTGGGGACCCAACCCAGGGTACAGACCTCCTGCCCTCCCCACGCACCTGCTGCCTCATCGTGTCAGTGACTCACAGACCCCTGTAGAGCGCGTGCGTGTGCGAGCTTACACACACACACACACACACACACACGCGCGCACACGGGCCTGCTCCTTCTTGCCTAGGCCTGGCTCAACCACCTGGACACCTCCCCCCTCCACACCACGTGCCTGCCTGGCTCGGGCCACCCGGGGAGGGGTAGGAACACTGGTCCAGGCCCTGTCCAGGGGCTCACCCCCGGCCACGTGCCTCCCGGTCCCGCGGGGGCCTGGACTGGGGCTTAACCCGCCCCGAGGCGCTCTCTGTCCTGTTGTTATGGTGATCGCTGTTGCCACCGCTTAATCCAGCGAGCCTGGGAAATTCCTCAGGGCGGGGTCGGTGTCCAGCGCATTTCCGGGTCTTCAGACAGCAGCGTGGCCAGAGTGTCCACGGCCACGCTTACATGGCAGGTTGCCAGGACGGCCCCGCCGGGGCACCTCCTCGGTGTAGCGGGGCTCCATCCCCCGGAGAGATCCTCTCACTACCTGCAAGGTCTCCTCCGAGTCACTTCAGTGTGAGTCGGGGGCAAGGAGAGGAGCTGGGACCAGAGCCTCTCCGCGGGGCTGGTACATGGCCAGGGAGCGGGGGGCAGCCAGTGGGGGGATCCCCCAGCTCTGATGGGGCTGCACCTGGCAAAGAGCCTTGTTGACAAGCAGCAAGGAGGCCAAGTGCAGGGGGCAGCTGGCGAGACAGTGGCAGACTCGTGGCCGCTAGGCGGTCACTGCTGCAGGTGGCTCTGCTGAAGGCGGCCAGGTGTGGGGACCCCGCCGCGGGCACACGGGGAGGAAGTGTTGGCTGCAATGCAGAATCCGTGTCCATCCTTTTTGTCCGGTTGCCTGGCCCACAGAGCCTTCCTTGCTCCCCCACCCGAGGGGCGTTCTGCTTTACAGACATGAGCGGTGGTCCCCGAGCAGCTGCCCCAGGTGCCGCAGAGCCCTCCTGCTCCTGGCACCCCGACTCTGTCGGCGCCCTGCCTGCCCCCGCGGGCCTGGACGTTCAGGTTTCGTGCCCGTCTAGGATGGCCCTGGATGAGGGGTGCCTGGTGGCCAGGCCTGGACACAGTGTGGCCCAAGCGGCTGGGGCATCGGGAGCCGGGCTGGGTCACACTGGGGAGGTTAGTTCCCCAACCCCCCATGCTGTCACCCACGACCTCCATCAGCTGCGCAGGAGCAGCTGTGGGAGTGGGGTGGGTTCACCGTGGGGAGCCCTGGGGTGGGATGGGACCACCCCTGCCTGCTTTGGGGTGCCGGCCTGTCCACTGTGCGGACACAAACATATGACAGCTCAGACACAAGGCACGACGGAGCCGGTTGTTTGCACGCTCATAGGAAAGGGAAATTCTCTGGTCCCTGAGCAAGCGGCGTGTGACACACACTGGACTTGCCCTTCTGCTGACACCAAGGGAGAGCTGGGAAGAAAGGGGCCATTTAGAGTCACCGCGGAGGGGGGCGTGTGGGCTCCCCCACATTTCCTCCTCTGGAGGAGCGACCTGAGGGCCAGACGGCATGTGGTCCCGCTGCCCTCCCTTTCTGCCTCCGGCCAGGAGGAGTCCGGGGATGCGGGTCCCGCTGCTCAGGAGAGGGCGGATCTGGGGGCCTGTCCGCCTCCACTTGATCCGCAGAGATGGGAGGTGGGGCTACTGGGGAGCAGCAGCAGGGTTCTTTTCGTGTTGGGCCTCAGGGGGACGTGTGGCAGCCCCAAAAGCAAGTCTCCAAATAGATTGAACAGTTAAGTCACTTCCACCCACGTGTGGCTGCTCAGAGCGACACTGCCGACTGTGTCCCCTGACATGGGCTGGGTCCTGCTGGCAATTAGATGCGCCCCGGGGCGCCACTGGGCGCGGCTGATGGACAGGGGGTCATGCTGGGCCTGGCGGAGGCCCACCAGGCAGGCCTCACGGCGGCACTCAGAGCTGCTCCTGGGCAGACGCTCAGGCTGGCGGCCTCTGGGTCGCTGGGCAGGGCCGTGGGGACAGAGGGCAGCCGCCCCTTGAGGGTGACCCTGCGGAGAAACGCATTCGGTCTCTCACATCAGCGCCATGAACTGCTCTCTTGTCCTTCCGAAGGCTCCGGGCCGAGGATCACCCCCGGGGGCCGCTCCTCGGTCTGGCTCTGCCGGACACTCGGTGGGACTCTGGAATCTCACCCCGTCTACACCGCCCACCCCGCTCGCCACAAGCCTAGGCCTGGTTCCCAATCCAGAGGAGCCTGGCTGAGTCTTCGCAGCACCGGGCCCTTGCTCCCGAGCTCGCCGGCTGCCCTGGGGGCAGGGGCCGGGTGGAGTTGGCAGGACGCAGAAAGTCTGGGTGCCGCTCCTCGGCAAAGCGGGTCCCGCCCGTACCCAAGCCCACCTCTCTCCCAGCCCCCCTGCGGGCAGCGGACCTCAAAGCGAGGCTCCTTGGCGGCGGGCTGGGCGCAGCAGGCCCTTTGATCAGCCGGGAGTCTGGGCATGCCTCTCTCATCCGCGGCCAGGGCGGGGGAGGCCGAGGCAGCGCGAGGCTGGGTCACCCACACGGGGCGGCCGGGCCGCACCCCGAGGCGGAGCTGCTGGGGGCGGTTGCCCGGGTCTGAGCACAGAGCCAGCTGGAGGACGGAGCCCACACACTCAGCTCTGGCCTGGGGCCGGGTGCCGTCTTCCCCGGGCGCCTTCCGCTCCCTGGCTCCTTGGCCTGGCTCCTGGAGGCAGGGGGAGGCCCGGCCACGGGGCACCCAGGCACAGCCTGACGTGTTGGGACGAAGCGCCCATGTGCCCGGCCCCCTCGGGTACCCGCGCCCCGGAATCGAGCTGCTTTCCTGCTGGGCTGCTGCCTCTCCCTGCACGCGTGGCTGCCCCTCCCTGCGCCTCTGCCATCCGTCCGTCTGTCCGTCCGTCCACCCGGGGCCCCTGCAGCTTCTTGTCCGCACGGCCAGGCCGGTGCGCCCAAGCCGGCTTCAGTGGAAAGGCCGCCTGGACTCTGGCCGCGGGGCACAGCAGGAGCGCTCCCAGGGGCTGTGCGTCCGGCCCGCTCCCGGCCTCACGGCTGACCCGACTGGTCCGGGAAACCAAACCGGACGCTTCCCTGCTCCCCAGATGTCTCTGGTTTACTACCAGAACCTTCCCCTGCTCCTAGGGCAGGTTTGGAGCTGAGAGGCTTAGTGTCCAGGAGCTGTGGCTCCGGGGACCTGGCGGGGAAGTCACTCCTGCCCTGGGGGGCCTTCCACTGACCCTGCATCCCCCTGCCCAGGGTCCGACAGGCCTGTCCTTAGGGCTTGCTCAGTCCCTAAGACAAAGAGCAGTTTCCAGGGCGCAGATGAGCTCAAGGTGTCCTCAGAGAGCCCGAGGGGGAACTGACCTTCCTCCAGCCGGCCGAGGACAGGTGTGGCGACCAGGGGAGGCCGGAGGAGAACCTGGCTTCCATTTGTCATTTTGAAAAAGGAACATCGGCATCTAAAACCAGCTGCCACCTTGCCGTTTGGAAGCCGTACTGTTGCTTAAAACTGCGTAGGCTGGTCTGGCCGGATGCCCCCCAGGTGCTGCGCTCGTGGCAGGTGTCTGCGGCAGCCATCCCTCCCTGCCTCTGGCCTGGGTCCCCTGGGAAACCCGCCCCCTTGGCATCTCTACCCCAGCTCTCTCCGCTGCATCCACAGACGTGACCTCACGCACTCACCCCCGTGTGCTTTGTGAGATCCCGTGGGGGTGGGACCTGCGCTCCCCTCGTGGGCCAAGATGCCGAAATACAGGACACGCGGCGACTCCCCCAGACCACACGGCCACGCCACGGAGCTGTCCTCAAGGAACAGACCTCCCTTCCCCACGTTGGCCCGGGAGGAGCCGAGAGCAGTGAGGCTCAGGCCCGTCCGCCCGTCCTGAGCAAGGGCCGGGGTCTGCCCACCTGGCTGAGGAGGACCCAGGCCCATCTCAGGCCCGCATGATGCTCAGACCAGCCTCCCTGCGGGAAGCTGGCCGGCTCAGGGCAGGGCCGGGTGAGGGGAGGAAACCTGGGGGCTCCCCGGGAAGGCCCACGTTCTGAGAGGGGCCCTTCCAGAGCCTGGGGCCAGGGTTTGCCCCCTTCGTGGGCTATGTCCCACGGGGGCCTGTGGAGGGCCCTGACGGGTGAGGCTGAGACGGGTCAGCTGATGGAAAGAGCCGGGTCTGCCTGTGTGATTCTCAGGGCGGAGGGAAAATCCTGCTGGCTGGGAGGGGACATCTGAGGCTGACCCAGCGGCCCTCCCCAGGGAAACAGGGTCCTTTCGGGACAGGAGCAGGCTGCTGGTCCCGGAGGTGGGGAGGGGGCGGGGATGGTCGGGCCGCGTGGCTGCGAGCGGAGGCCAGGGAAGGTTCAGGCTCCCCGTGCGGGTCCCGGGCAGCTGCAGCCCCCAGAGCGCAGCAGGGACACGCCGGGGACGAAGGGGCCGCAGAGCCGGGACCCTGCCGCAGAGGCTGCTGAGCACAGCCCGCCGCTGTGGGGAGGCCCCTGGGTCAGCGCCGTGCGAGCAGGCGGGCCCACGCCGGCCACTGTCGGGACCCACCCGCAGAGAGCGTCCTGGGAGGTGAAGGGGACAGACACGGCCTCGCGGACAGTCCCCCGCCAGGCTGAGCTGGGTTTGCTGGGGAGGAGGGTAAGTGGAGCGCGGAGCTGCGGGTGCTGCCTGTGCCCTCGGCCTTGGCCCGGGAGCTCCCAGGATGCTGGCCTTGCCGGGACACGGGGTGGCGGTCTGGCAGGTGCAGGGCTTCCAGAGCAGGCCCCGGGGGTGTCAGCCAGGTGGGGGTGGAGCCAGGGTGAGGCAGCGCCTCCAGGTGCTCCCGACCCCGCGGACGTGGTGCCCTCAGCCCCCCTGGGAGCCCAGTCCTGCCATGCCCCCCAGCACGCTGGACCCCGCTGAGCCGCCCTACAGCGCTCTGGCTCTGGCTGCAGCTGCCTCCATGTTCTGAGAGGAAGAATGGGCACAAGACAAGGCTGCTCCCTGATTTGCCAAATGGTCTTATAAAAACACCCAACAAGGGACGTCTTGGGACTCAACCGTTGAGCGTCTGCCTTTGGCCCAGAGCGTGACCCCGGGGTTCTGGGATCGAGTCCCACTTCGGGCTCCTTGCAGGGGGGCCTGCTTCTCCCTCTGCCTATGTCTCTGCCTCTCTCTCATGAATAAATAAATAAAATCTTAAAAAAAAGAAAAAGACACCCAACAAGGCCAAGGCGCTCACTCTTTCCCATTTGAAAGCTTCCTGCGGAACCACAAGACGAGCCCCAACAGCATGACACTGGTCCACAGGCAAACCTATAGACCAAGGGGGTAGAACGGGGAGTCGGAAATAAGCCCGGATACATTACGGCCAACTGATTTTTGACGAAGGAGAAGGAGCCACGGCCATTCAACAAAAGCAAGAGAAGAGTAGTCCTTCCAGCCGATGGCGCGGGGCCCTACCTCACACCACACACAAACGTGAACTCGAAACGGATGAAGACCTCAGCGGAAGAGCCCAGACTATAAAACTCGCCGAGGAAAGCCCTGGGCGGAATCTTCGCGGCCTTGGACTCGGTGGCGGGGTCCTACCTACGACACCAGAGCACAGACATCCCCCCCAAAAAACCAAAAAACCCCCCAAAAATACCCAGATCAATTGGACCATGAACATTGAAAACTTCTGGGCGTGGAGAGAATGAAGACAGCCCGCGCGGGAGGAAACGTCCGCAGGCCGCCTCCCCGGGAGGGACCTCGTATTCAGGATGCAGGATGGACTCAGGGCTCGGCCACGGAGGTCAAAGAGCCCTATGGAAAAATGGGCGGAGGACTTGAACAGACTTTTTTCTGAGAGTAAAGTGATTGTGGCCGGAAGCACATGGGAAGCGGCTCCTCCTCGTGCTGGGGCATCAGGGAAGCGCAGGCGAGGCCACCGCGGCTGGAATGCACCGCGACGGTGTGGGGCTTGGGGACAGAGGCCAGACCCGGGAGCCGCCTTGCGTGATTCCACTCACGGGGAGCGTCCGGCGCTGCGCGAGCCGCAGACATGGGGGCGCCGAGGGCGGCCCGGAGCCGGGCCACGCGGAAGCAAGGAGCGGCCGCTAACGGGTCGGGGCTGCTCTCGTGGAGGGTGAAAATGTTTCGCGGCCAGACGGAGGCGGAGATGGCACAGCACCGCGGAGGCGCCGGGTGCCCTGGCGCACGGTTCAGAGTCGTTAGTTGTACGATGCGTGGATTTTAGCTCAAAACCAAGCAAGATGCAACTGGGTTGTCCTGGGTGTGAACTGGATTGGTCCCCGAAGCCGGGCGGGGCGGGGCGGGAGGGGCCTGACATTCTTGCGAGGACGCGAGCCCCGATGGGTGCCTTCCGGAGGGCGGGCAGCCGGGGCCTGGGAGTTCCAGGGGAGAGAGTGAGGGGTCCTCGCTGTACTTTCAGGCCCTGGGCGGACGGCTCTTGTCACTGTGAGGCTGGAGTTTGTCCCTGGGAAGCCTGGGGTCGCGGGCAGGGCCGCAGTGGGTGCGGCTGCACCCCGCCAAGCCCCTTCCCTGTCCCCACCTCTGGCTCCCGAGCCCAGGAACTCCCAGTGGGGGACGGACGGGTGGGGCGGAGGGGGAGTGGGCGACAGTCACCTTTGCCTGGGCTTGACTCAGCACCCGAGTGTCTGCGCCCGGACGTTGCCACCCGCCCTGGTCCAGGCGGACAGACGGGCCCCGGGGCTGGTTCCTACCACGAGGGCCGCTATCGACCGACCCCCAGAGCCCTCCTCTGTGGGTGAGGCGCACAGCCCGGGCTCAGAACGAGGCTCGAACGTGTGCAGCGTCCAGCAGACGGGCGGGTCACCAGCCAGCGCGCTCTCTGCTCCTCTCGTGGCCTCAGGAAGACCCCCAGCGCCCGGCCCCGCCTCCCCCGGCCTCCGGCTCCTTCCCAGCCCGCCTGCAGATTTTCCAGAAGGAGCTTTCCTCCACGAATGCCCAATTCGACAGCTGCACCTTCGAGCCATCTGGAACTGGGCGTTGCGATTTAGACTGTGGTGTGGAAAACACAGAGGCCTCGCCTGCTGGCCGTGACCCCGTCCGGGGCCCAGAAACACCCAGGGGGACGTGCGGTGGCTGCGCTGCGCCGACACCCGGCGCCTTAGCAAGAGGGCCTGCAGCGCTGGGGCTCACGTGTCCACACACCGGATCGGAACCCGCGAAGGGCCGCCCCATCAGGAGGGTCAGCTCGCAGGGCGACGGGGACGGGGAGCTCTGGCCGCCGCCCCCGTCAGAGAGGGCGCAGGTGCGGGGGGAGGGGGAGGCCACGGTGGCCCAACACTGTTGCTCTCGGCCACATCTGGTTTGTGTGTGACCAACAAACTAGAATTTAACGTTTTCAAAAACCTTAAAAAAAAAACAAACCATAACAAAACCCCAAACTCTACTAACGCACGTCTATGTGATCGTTAAAACAAAATTCCAGGGGATCCCCGGGTGGCTCAGCAGTATAGCACCTGCCTTCAGCCCAGGCCGTGATCCTGGGGTCCCAGGATCGAGCCCCGCATCGGGCTCCCTGCAGGGAGCCTGCTTCTTCTGCCTGTGTCTCTGCCTCTCTCTCTGCATCTCTCTGTGCCTCTCATGGATAAATGAATAAAATCTTAGAAAAAAAAAAAACAAAAAAAAAATTCCAAATTCCGAAGTATATGAATAATAAAAACAGAAAGTCCCCTCTCACCCTCTCAGATCACAGGCTCCATCCAGGGTGATTGAGGCAACACTGCGGGCATGCCCTTCCAGAACCTTCTCCCGGCTCTGACGTGGGTACATTTGTTCAGGTTGATCAGGTGTATTGTTGTGCAGCTTTTCTTGTTTTTTGTTTTTAACTAAGCCGAAAGTCCCAGCGGTCTTTCCGCATTTGTGTCTGCAGATATCCTTGGTATTGGCAGTGCGCTGCCCGCACTCTGCTACTCGGCTGCGTCTCCCCGCAGGGAACCCAGGCCTTGCCCCGGAGTGTCGTGATTTCAGGCAGGGTGACATTACGGGTGCACTTTGTGGGAGCACGGCCCCGTGTTTCTGTAGGAGGGTCGCCGAGCTCTGGGACGTGCATCTGGATGTTTTCAAGAGACGCGGCCCAGCGGTCCCCCAAGGGGCGGCACCTGTGCACGTGGGTGCTTGCTGGGTGCCACCCGCAGCCGAGAGGGCCCGTGTGGGGCGGTGCCTGCCCTGAGGGGGGCCGTGGGGAGTGTTTCCTCGAACTTGCGGCCTGTCGGCTCGGCCTGCCGTCCTCTCTCCTTCATCCTTGCTGCTCATCGTCCTGATTTTAGAGGAGCCCTTCGTGGACTCGGGGTCGGGCCCTCGCCGGGCACCTACGCCGCACACGTCCCTCCGCCCGCCTGCCCGGCACTGAAGCCCTGGGCCCCCCGGGCTGCCCCCCAACTAGTTCCTTTATTTTTGTTCTAAATCGGCTCCGTGCCGACCGCGGGGCCCGAACTCGTGGCCCTGAGATCAGGAGGCCCGAGCCCCGCGGACTCAGCCAGCTGGGCGCCCCAATTATCTGGTGAGTTCCGACAGGATTTCGGGTGCCCGTCTCCTGATTTCTTGTAGCACCTACAATTAGCCAAATCGTTTCATTTCCAAATGTTTATGTCCTTTCTTCCTTTTTAAACATGTTATCATCTCGACTGGGATCTCCAGTAAAATATTGGTGGCTGATGAAACGTTTTAAAATATCAGCAATTGTCAAGAACGCTCGTTTTTTGTTTTTTTGTTTTTTTTGTTTGTTTGTTTTTCCCCCCTGCTGACTTCTTTTGAAAGTTTGACCACTCATCATGGTGTTGGCTGAAGGTTTCTAGAAGAAATCTTTATCAAGTTGGGGAAGTTTTCTCCTATTCTTTCCTTGCTGAGAGGTGGTATTTATTTATTTATTTGTTTGTTTATTTATTTACTTACTTGTTTATGTGTTTGTTTATGTGTTTGTTTATGTGTTTATTTATTTATTGATGTTAATGTTGGTAGGGAGGGACATGGAGCTTTCCGGCATCTGTTTGGATGACCCTGTCGTTTCTCCTGTCTCTTCTCACCGCCGTGACCTCTCTCCCTAGTCACTCACGCTGAACCTTCCCTGCAGCCTCGGATTGAACCGACGTGAGACGGGAGCGTCTTCAACGCGGTCCAGGCTGCGTTGGCTCCGTCACCCCCAGCCCTTCGGTTCTGACTCTGCGCGGGGAGGGGCTTCCCCCAGGCTGGAGCAGGTGCCCGCGGGTGGCAGGGACCGGCGGGCATCACCGTCCCCGTCTCACTGCTGCTCAACCAGCGTGTGCCCCACGGCCTGTCGGCCTGGCCCCCGCGGCCGGCTTCTGCTGCCGTGGCCCGCAGGCGGGCAGGCTCTCCACGGATCCGTGACACATGGATGTGGGGCCCGTTGGCAGGTGGCGTGGGGCCCTGCAAGGCCCAGTCCCATCCTCCACGGAGGCCACAGGAAACACACCTGTGCAGGACGTGGGACCTCAGGGAGGAGCCTTGTGAGCTCCCGGCCAGGGGTCTGCATCTCGGGCACCCGCCTGCCCGTCCTGAGGGCCCAGCCAGAGCCCCGCCCCGTGCCTGGCACCTGCTCACGTGGGAGACTGTCCTCTGTCCTTCATCTGTCGCCCTATTTTCCAGGGAGCTCTCCCGAGGCAGGACTCAGGTCCAGCATTGGCCGTGACCTCCAGGCCTTCCTCATGCTCCATCCTCAGCCCCCACGGCAGTAGGACAGCCCCTCCCTACGTGTCTGAGAACCCCGAGTGGAGCCGGTCTGGGCCTTTCGGATGTGTGGGTGGTGCTTGCTGGTCCCCGTCCGTCCCGGCACACCAGGGGGCACACCAGGGGGTCAGGCGAGTGGCTGGGGGACCCCTGGGCTCTGCAGTGGATGGTGGGGTGGGGGGCAGGCCTCAGAGCCCAGGAGCCCTGCGCAGGCTGGGGTCGGGCCCGGCCTCTGGGTCACCAGCCCTGGGGAGGGGGTCTCGGCAAGCCCCACCTGGCCGCCTGCACCCTGGCCTGGCTCCTGACCCTCTGCAGGGGCAGCACCTCATTGACAGATGAAATCAGATAAAATAAAATAAAATAAAGTAAAGTAAAATAAAATAATGTGAAATAAAATAAAATAAAATAAATATAAAATAAAATAAAATAAAATAAAATAAAATAAAATAAAATAACGCAGGAAATCCCCTGGCTGGGGAGGAGTTTCCATGAGGCTGTGTGACACCGAGTAGCTTCTCCAAAGCGTGAGTTTGAGGACGGTGGCAGGACCGGCGGCGTGCAGACCGAGCTTCCCTTGAAATGTACAGTGGTTTTGTTTTTTGTTTTTTTTCCTTCCTTAAATTATAGGAGGAAGGAGCGCTTGGCACAGTGCAGCTTGGGATTTGCCAAGCCCAAACTATTTGAAAAAAAAAAAAAATCACAAGATTTTTTTGCCCAAACTCTAAAAAGCCCTTGATTCTGCTTGAAATCCAAGGTCTCTGTGGAGGGGTGGAGCCGTGGGCCGGCCCCCGTGTGACCGCAGGGTGGCCCTGGGCGGTGGCCGCGGTAGGACCCCACCCCCCACCCCCGCCCCCTGACCGAGAACACCGTTGGAGGAACCAGTGGATGATCCCAGCCCCCACATGTTTGGGGCTCTCCCGGGTGGGGCCCCGGGGACGGGCAAGGCCCAGCCTCACCTGACACGAGTTCGAGGGCACAGTGCACACGAGACGTGCTCGCTCCAACACCAGCGACCGGCGTTGGCCCCCAAGACCCCCTGCAAGGCCTCTGACTCGCAGGGAAGGCGCACAGGCCCACGGAGGCTGTGACGCCCTGGGTTACGGCGTCCCCGGGGCCACAGTGGCCGTGGGGGGTGCAGGGCAGGCCCAGGACACGCTCTGCCCTGGAGCTTCCCGTCCCCTCCTGGGTCAGCCCTCCCGCGGCGACACGTTACCCGGAGCACGGCCAGCAGGCAGCCCGGCCCTGTCCTCACGGGGCGCCAGCGCTCAGGCACAGGCACCAGGCGTCAGCTGACCCCAGGCTCCAGGCCTTCAGTGGTCGGCTGGTACCACGTGACCCGAAGCCCCCCGCCCCCCATAGGGCACTGCACCTAACTGGTGTCCCCGAGGCCCCCAGGGGAACAAGGCGCCCCTACCAGGCTGGACGTTCTGAGGGTTCAGAGGGCACCTCCCAGAGGCTGGGGGCAGACCTCGGTTAGGGCAAGGTGTTCCCCGCTATGTAGGCCTGCCCTGGGGCGCCTGGGGGGGCTGGGGGAGACCTGCCTGCTCTGGGGCACCTGGTGGGGGGCTGGGGGAGACCTGCATGCTCTGGGGCGCCTGGGGGGGCTGGGGGAGACCCGCCTGCCCTGGGGGCACCTGTGGGGTGCTGGGGAAATGAGCTTGCCCTGGGGCGCCTGGTGGGGGGCTGGGGGAGACCAGCCCAGCTTCTTTGGCAGCCCCCAAGCTGCACAGTTCCTGGGCTCGCCCTGTGTCACCCAAGACAGGTCTGGGGGCCGCCGTGCACCGGATTCCCTGAAAACGAGGGCAGACCCCAGGGCGGCATGCTGGGGGCTCTGGGGGCCTGGGGTCTCAGGTGTGGGGTTGGCCTGACTTCCAGCGCTGCCCACAGAGTCCCCCGTTCTGCAGCACACCGGCCGCATCCCCCGGGTCACCCCAGGGTCACTGAGGGACCCGCATGCATGGCTGGGGGTGAGGCCCCTGCCTCAGGAGAATGACCTGGAGCCAAGCCCGAGTCACTGCAGGTCAGAGAAACAGGAGGCCACTGGCCCCCGGAGGCCCCCCGCCCCCACTTGGTGGCAAGGGAAGGGAACCGTGGAAGCCAACCATTCTGGAATCTTCCAGGGGCGAGGCTCCGTCCAGCCTGCGTGATGGATGACAGCGCTGGGGCTGGCTGCCAGGCATGGCTGCGGGGGGCTCCCTGCCAAGGCTGCGTCCCAGCCCTGCCCGCGGCGCCGGCAGCTCCACCCCACGTGGTCCACGGGACCGGGCCGGGCTGAGCCGCGTCCACACGGCGCGGAGGGCTGGAGCCTGGCATCCTTCGGCCGCAGTGCCTCCTCCTGGGCGCTGATGGGGCCCGGCTCCTCCACCAGCGGTTTGCAAGCGTGATTTTTAGCAGGAAATCCCCCATTAAAGAATGGCTTACACAGACGCCACCCCGGGGTGGGCACTGGACGAGCCCGAGGCCGCGGCACCAGGAGGGTCATCTCGTAGGGCGTCTGCTGCCTCTGGGCGCCCACCCACCCGTAACAGGCCCCTCCAGCAGAGCGTCCTGAGTGGACACGTAACACTGACCGTTGTCCCGGGGACATACAGACTCCAGGACCCCGGGACCCCGGGACCCATCGGTAGGTGCCTCTGCCTCCCTGGACGTGCAGGGCTCGGCCCAGCTGTGGACCGGGACCCTCGCCCCACCCGGCGCTGGGAGCAGCTGCCCCGATGAGCACACGGGGATGGGGCTGAGCAGAGAGGGAGGGACAGGCGGGGTGGCCCAAGGCCCGGCACGTGTCCGCGGGACCCCTCCCTGGTGCAGGGGACCTGCCCGCTGGACGCCAGGGCCTGTGGCCGCAGCCGCTGTCCCGGGGTCGGGGGCGGGGGCGAGACAGGCTGCAGAGGCCTGGGGGCGCTCCCCCTCCGCGTGAGCACATTCATTCATTCATTGATTCTGCATTAGTGACACCTGCTCTGCGCCACCTGCTGCCGAGCCGCCGCCGATTCCAGAAGGCTTACGGCTAGCTGAGGTTCCTGAGCCTGAAGCCCGTCCCCGCTCCGAGTCCAGAGCCGCTGAGGGCTGCTCGGAGAGCGCGGCCTCCTGCCCGGGCAGCCCCGGGGCTCGCAGGGAGGCAGGGCGGGCGTCGCAGGTGCAGAGCCCGGCGACGGACAGCGGCTCGCCCTGCGTACACGCGTGCGCCCGTCTCTCCTACCCCCTGCTCCACACTTAACGCACCCTGTGCTTTCCTCCCGCGCGGCGTGTCCACGTGCCCTACATCTCCCCGCGTGTCCACGTGCGCTCCGCTCGCCTTCTCGGGATCACGGGCACCCGCAGGTTTCCCAGGCTCGTCCTCTAGTCATTGCTCCGGCGCGGAGGCCGGCGGAAGGCTCCTTCCCGGCAAACACGGTGTAATTTTTGTCTAAGGGTTAAATTGTCCACCCCGGGGTGGGGGTTCAGCAATGGACACCCACTCACCAAGGCGGGCAGTCCCTGCCTCCCCGGATCCTCGCCTATGCGTTTCGTCCACAGGGCGGTTCACCGGGGTGGACGCGGGGCAGGCAGTTTCGTCCAGGGCCAGGGTGCTTCCCGTCGCGGGCGCCCCAGGGCCTCTCTGCGCGCAGGAGCTGCACCTGCTGGGTGCCTGCCCTCTGAGCTGAGATGCCCGCGCCCTCCGTGGTGACCAGTCCCTGCGTGTTCCTACTGCGGAGGTCAAGGCCAAGCGGCAGGGGACTGTGTGCGGGGCCACGTGCCGTCCCCTCCCCACGCGGGAAGATGGGCAAAGGAAACGGCTGCGTAAGCCGCTCCTCACCCCTGTTGGTTTTTAAAGACTCTTTATTTTCGAAAGACCTATAGACCTGCAGGAAGTTCCCACAGACCCTGGGTCCCCCTGCCTCGAGGTCCCCCTGCCCTGTAGCCATTGCCTTCACCCGGGTGCAGCCCTGTTCACTAAACCCCAGACACAAGACGGGCCATGCTGGGCCTCCTGCCGCCCGGCCCAGGGTCCCCGGTGCCGGGCCTACATGCACCCCCTACTCCGCACATCCCAAATGCAGGGGGGTCCTTGTGGCCGCCACAGAGACACCTGCCTGGCATCACACAGAACCAGGGGTGTGGGGGTTTGTCCTGGTCGCCCACTCGCGCAGCCCCCAGCCTCTGCGTGCCCTGAGCTACCCGGAGGCTCCCCCGAGCCCCCTGCTTTGCCCCCGATGCAGCCAGGCCCGGGGCGAGCGGGGCCTCCAAGGACGTGCTCCCTGTGTCTGGTCCCCCAGGGCCCCCACACTGTCACGCCAGCCCCCTCCGGGCCCGAGGGACTTTGTAGAAACATCAGTCGTCTCTGCGCCTGGCCTTGCTGCCTGTGGGGCCGTGGGGCTAGGGTGGGGGTTGCTCAGCTCACCTGCGTCCCCAGCTCAGGACCCAGCGGCTCCAAAATCACGATTTTGATGGCTTGTCTCGTGGGGGGCAGGTGCGGTGTCCCCTGGATCCTTCTTTCATCCCAGAGTCTGGAGTCTCCCAAACTACTTGACGTACCACGTTGTTCGCTCCCAATTTCAGGGCTTCCGGACGCGGTCACCTGCGCGAAGGCCGAGGCACAGGCGGGCGCCTCCCCCCGCGGGTTCTCCGATGCGTTCCCGGTTTCCTCGCTTCTGCTCATACTGTTGACTCTGGCGTCACAGGCGAGGTCCTCGAACCCTCCCCGCGGCCAGCTCTAGCTGTCCCAGCGTCACCGGCCGAGTCGCTGTCCCGGGTGGGGTCCCGGGTGGACCCGTTTGCCCATGGGACGGCGCCGCGCGGTTGTAACTGTGATGCTTCGTAGTATGTTCTGATTTAATTGGATTTAGTTTTCTATTTAAAACGTCTTGGAGGAGGGTGGCTGGGTGGCTCAGTGGCTGAGCGTCCGCCTTGGGCTCAGAGTGTGACCCTGGGGTCCCGGGTTCGAGTCCCGCATCGGGCTCCCTGCACGGAGCCTGCTTCTCCCTCCGCCTGGGTCTCTGCCTCTCTCTGTGTCTCATGAATAAATGAATAAAATCTTTAAAAAAATAAAGTCTTCCAGGCGTTTTCATTGGAATCACATTAATGTTTCAGATGAGGCTGCAGGGAATTGACATCTCTGTGACGTTGGGTCTGTCCACCCAGATACATGCGGACCTTTTCGTTCGTTCAAAAGTCATCTGTGACTCAAAGATGCATTTAAAAAATGTTCATCACGTCGAATTTTTGTATGTCTTGTTAAGTCCATTCCTTGGGGTTTTGTCAGTTTTGTTACTATGTTAACTGAGATCCCCTCCGTCCTGTCCTCCTATGATTTATTAGGATTTATATTTATACGAGCTATAGGTTTCTACGCTATTTTATTTATTTATTTTTTAGGATTTTATTTATTTATTCATGAGAGACACAGAAAGAGGCAGAGACCCAGGCAGAGGGAGAAGCAGGCTCCAGGCAGGACCCATCATTTCGGGTCCACGCGGCTGGCGGGGGCCTGAGGGAGCGTGCCCTGGAAGGGTCCGGGCTCCGGGTGCCTGGAGAGGTCCCCCGGGGGCGCGGCTGGAGCCCTGAGCCTGGACAGGGGCTCCTCGCTGGGCAGAAAGGCTCCCGTGTCTTGAGGCCGGCTCCCCTGGGCCAGACGGCAGTGCCCTGAGCCCGGGAGGTGGGGTCCAGCCCCCTGGACTCAGCCTGAGCAGGGGACAGGCAGGACCGTCCGGATGGACGCAGGGGGACACGCGGCTCAGACCGTCCCTGGGGCGGCGGGTGGAGGGAACGGGGCTGGCCCGCGGCTGGCAGGTGGGCACCGGCCTTATCCGGGACCCGGGAGGGGAGGGGCCTTATCCTCGGGGACTCCGTCCTCTCCAGCCTCGGCCTCCCTGCCCGGCCCTTGGGGGCTTCAGGGCCTGCCAGAGCCCTGGGCTCCTCTGAGGGGCCCCCACCCGCTACCGGCCATGGTTAAGTGCCTGGGCCGGGGGTGGCCTCTGGGAGGCAGCTGGGGACCCCGGCCGTCCCCGGGGAGCCGCGTGGAGCTGGTTGGTGCACACGCAGGGGGCGATCCCATGCCCGCCCTTGGGTCTCCCCGCTGCCTGCCGGTGCCCCAACTTCAAGCGGGTGGTCAGGAGCCCCGCTGCCCCCTCCGCGGCTTCCCGCCCACCGCCCTCTCTGGCCTCCCCGCATCTCCCTCGTTTTCACTACAGTGTGAACTGCAGCCGCAGAGGGGCAGGGGTGGCTTGTCCCACGGGGTGAGTCAGCACCCCTGAAACCTGCACCCAGAACACAACGGGGCCCCTTCCTGGGCTGTGGTGCCCGGCCCCGGAGAGGCGGGCGCCGGTGGGTGGTGCTCACCCGTGTCTCCTCCGCGGCACCCGGCGGGGGCTCCGTTGGGGCCGAGGGCGCCCGGGTAAGCCAGCCCCGAATCAATGGCTTATGCGGGTTCGTTCCCTTGACTCCGGAGGTCGGGCACCCCAGCGCCAGGGGTCAGCCGGGCGGGCTCCTTCCAGACGCTCCGAGGGGACCCCTCCCCCCGCCTCCCCACCCCTGGAGGCCCTGCGCCTCGTGGCCCTGCCCCCCTCTGCCTTGCCGGCCCCCCGGCCTCCCCCTTGTGACACGCGCCCCCAGGAAGCCCAGGGTGATTGCCCACCTTGGGATCCTCCACCTGCGTGAGGGGCTGTGTTGCAGGTTCTGGGGCTCACGGTGTGGGCGTGTCGGGGGCGTGATTCTGTGGCCAGGGGCTGTCACCAGTACCGCAGCTGAGGACACCCTCACCCCTGCAGGGGACACGTGAGCTGCTGTCTACTGGGGACGCTCTGGGCCAATGGCGGGTGTACGCTCGGCTGCCTGGCCGGGGCCTCTGGGGGGCTTGGGGCTGGGGCTTCGGGGCCAGGCTGCGTGCTGCCCCTCCAGTGTCTCCCCGACCCCGAGCCGCCAGGGGAGCCTCTGTCCTGCCTGCCAGGGGCGACACGGGACGTCCAGATTGCAGGGGATGGCCCTGGCCTGGGCAGAGTCAGCCAGAGGCCGAAGGACTCCCCGGCCCGGAGACCCGGCCCAGCGTCAGGTCCCGTCTCCACGGGGAGGGGCCGTGGGCAGGGCTCTCAGTCAGCCTCGGGGGCTGCAGTCTGTCCGTGTGTGTCACCCCAGCACGGCCAGGCCTGTGCTTTCACATCTGCACGCACCGGCCACCTCCGAAGCAGGTGCACGGTCCCCACCCCTGGCCACTCCCACAGCAGGTGCTTTTGGACTCGAGTGGGCTCCTGAGAGCGTGTCCAGGAGCCAGGCCGGCCACCCCCCCCCGCCCCCAGGAGAGGGTCCGGGTGCCTCCTCTGGGCCCAGGCGGGGCTCTGCCCAGGGTGTGGAGCCGGGGAGGGGGGCTCTGGGGGGCAGGCCACCCCCTCTCAGGGCAGGCGCTGCAGCAGCAGGCACAGCTTCGGAAGGAGGGGGGAGGGGGAAGGAGGGGGAAGGAGGGGGAAGGAGGGGGAAGGAGGGGGAAGGAGGGGGAAGGAGGGGGCCGCCCACTGCAGCCTGCCTGCCTCTGCCCGGGCCTGGCTCCTTTGATGTGCACATCCCGGTCCAGGCGCGGCCCTGTCTGGGCAGGCAGGACAGCCCCACCTGCTGGGCCGTGGAGCCCGAGGGCAGGGGCGTGGGTGCAGCAGCTGCAGGGAGCAGGGCAGGGCCTCCCACTGCCTCCCCGCCCCAGGCTCCCCCTCCAGTTCACACACTTCAGTTCTTTGATCTTGAACCCTCCGAGGCTGTCCTCAGAGGAGGGGCTGGGCCAGACGGGCAGGGGCCTGGTCCGGGGCTCGGGCTGCTGCCCTCCTGGCCTCGCCTGATGGGACCGACCCCCGGGTGAGCCACCGCGCCCGGGGCCACACAGCCTGACTCGTACCTGGGGCCTGGGCGGGGAGGGTGCCCGGCCTTCCGCGGGGAAGGTGCTGCAGGTTCCTCATGAATTAGAGACGTCACGGATACTCCCAGCCGTACTGACGGTCATGTCTGCCTTTAGACTTCTTTTTTGCAGTTTCTAAATTTTCTTTTTTTTTAAAAAAAGGATGTATTTATTTATTTTAGAGAGAGAGAGAGAGAGAGAGCAGGGGGAGATGCAGAGGGAGAGGGAGAGGGAATCTCCAAGCAGACCCCCCTCACACCCCCCCCACCGCCCGCTGAGTGCGGAGCCTGACGCGGGACTCGATCTCACGACCCTGAGGTGAGGTCACGAGGTAAGCCGAAACCAAGAGTCGGACACTTAACCAACCGAGCCACCCAGGCACCCCTTCCGGTGTTTTATTTATAACCAGAAAAGGGAGGTGTGACCCGCACGTGGCGAGGCGTGTCCACCTGTCCCCCCCACGGGCTGAAGCCCCTCAAGGGCGGGCAAGCGCGTGGGGAGCACCGCGTGGATACCAGCTGCGCTCAGCGTGTGGACGGTGGTTTGGGAGCCGGGCCTCTGCAGCTGGGGTCCCGCGTCACAGGCCTCCAGCCCCCGCCCCGCCCGGCCCCGCCCTGCAGAGGCGAGCCCCCCCCCCCCCCCGCCCCCGACCCGGGCACCAGGCTGCACACGTGCCTCACGCTGGCTGTCGGGCGCAGCACCTTGATGCCTCTCACGCGTGGGGGCCCTCGGCCAGGGGGGAGCCCGGGGTCCTCGGACTGGGTTCACCCTGGCGCCCCTCCCGGCCGTGGCTCTCGGGCAGGTGGCTGACCCTCCTTGACCTCATTCTCCTCACTGGACAGAGGTTGGCGGGATCCACTTTCTAGGCTGCCTGTGGCACGTGGATGACAGACACGCACAAGTGGCAAGTGGGGGCGAGTGCCTGGCCTTGGGTCTGCGCTTCTCAGCAGATGCAGCCCCACCGGGACGGCCAGGGACCGAGCCCCGACTTGCTGGGCTTGAAAATATGCGGGGCTGGTTCCCTTCAGCAGAAGTTGGGGGCCGCGTGGCAGCTCCGAGTTCTCATCAGGGACCCGGGCTCCTCTTCTCTGCTCCTCCACGGTGCTCGGCACAGCATGCTCATGGCTGCCTCATGGTTAAAGACGGCTGCCGGGGCTCCCTCCTTCATGTCTGCATTCCAGGTTGGAGGAAGGGGACAGGCCCAGGGCGGTGGGGACGCTCTGAGCTGACCTGGCCTGCTCTCGGGAGCTGCCCTAAGCCCTAGAGCACGGCTTCTGCTTCCCTCCGGTGGGTCCCTGGAGCTGCAGGGAGGCTGGGGAAAGAGTGCGTCGGTGCAGCTGGCCCAGGAGGGGTGTGGGGGAGGCCCCGGTGGCTGGTGGGGGACGGGGCCTTTGCACGGATGGCCCCCCTGGGAGATCCTTCCTGAGGGCCAGCGGGCCTGGTCGGCTGCATCCACGGATGAGGTTCAGAGAGGTGGAGCGGCCGCCCCGCATGACTCAGTGGCTGCGCGACGAGCAGGGGTGACTGCAGCTGGCCCGCCGGCAGGCCCCACCCTTACACCCCTGCCTGCCCCCTCTGCCCACGGCTGACCGCCCGTCGGCCCAGCCCCCAGCCCCCAGCCCCCAGCCCTGGGAGGGGCCGCTGGGCACAGCCGCATCCTGACCCAACCCCCCCACCCTCCAGCCAGGGCCCGGCCTCCTGTTGCCCCCCTTGTCCTGGGTGGGCATCGGGAAGGAGGCTGGTGCCAGGACCCGAGCGCTGACCCTGGCTTCTCCCCACATGTTCCCCGGAACCCCTTCCCTCTGGATCCCCAGGTGAGGGGGCGTTGGCAGGAGGAAGGGCCCCCGAGCCCTCTGGGGACTGGCGAAGACGTGAACTTCGGGGCAGGAGGCACGGCAGGTGGACGCTAGGACACAGTGGAGGGGTGGTGGCTGCCGGCCTGCTTGTCCCAGGCCTCCCGGGGTGCCCCCCCAGGCCCCTAGCCCCCATTCTCCCGCCCCCCTATGCCAGGCATCGGCCCGCAGTGCCTACTGCCCCCGCGGCCCCGCAGGTGCCTCTGTTCACGTCTCTGTACTTGGGTCCCCTGTAAAGGGGACTCGGACGTGCTTCGGGACATTTGGAGCCGAGAGCAGGGGAAGGCTGCAGCCCGACGCAGGCGGGGCGGGGTTTGGGGTGCCCACTGCGGTTCGGCCTCTGTGGGTCACAGACGCGAGCTCCCTTCCAAGCCCGGGCCGCCCAGCGCCAAGGGCCCCGCATCCAGCCGGTCACACCCTATTTTTAGACGCTCCTCGGAGCTGGGGCTGAATGTAGGCCACCGGGCTGGACCCGCCCCAGGGCCTCGTGCTGTGCGGACGGGGACAGGGACGGGGAGGCCGCGGGGCCGCCTTTCCCGGGCTCGCTTTGAAGTGACAACAATGCCCAGGCCGTGGGCAGAGGGCCGGTGGGCCTTTCGGGCCACTGAGGACGGGCTGGCGGGGCCTGCGAGGAGCCCTCACCCAGGACGGCCGGGAGGGGGGCCGCAGGGGGCACAGCTGGGGTCCTCTGGGCCTTCTGGGGGACCCCACTCTGGCTGCAGGGGGAGGCCACTCTCGGGGTCCCCCCGGGGCCTTCTGGCTGCGTCTCCCCAGGGACATCCCTTTCCCCAGATGTCCCTTTCCTGGCGACCCCGGGGCGAGGCGGGGAGGGCTTTGCTGGCCCTGGGACACTTGCTGGGGCCTCCGTTAAGGAACAGACCTTTCCAGAGCGGAGGTGGGGAGGGGCTGCCCCCAGTTCTCCCGCAGCTCAGCCACTGGCCTTGCCTGGCTCCGCAGGTCACCGAGGGTCACGGGAGGGGGGGCGGGGGGCACCCTCCAGGTAGGTAGGACCTCAGGGCTGGGAGGGCTGGGGAGTGGAGGGTGCTGGGGAGGGGGGCGGGGGAGGGGGCGCCCCAGGGCAGGGGGCGGTGCCCTTCCTCGCAGGCTGGGTCTGCGGGACCTCGGCCTGCCTGATTGGCCTCCCCGGCCCCGCCCCCGGCCCCGCCCCCGGCCCCGCCCCCGGCCCCGCCCCTCCGCCCGGAGCCGCTGGCAGTGGCAGGTGGCCGCGCAGGTGGGCAGGTGGGCAGGTGGGTAGGAGGGAGGACCCGGTGGAAGCTCTCAGCTCCCTGGGCGGGCGGGAGACGCAGCAGACGGAGAAACGACACAGAAAACCCACTTCTTCCCGAAATCTGCCCCCAGCGCAGGCCTGCGGCCCTGCCCCGACCTGCAGGAGTTCCAGGGGATGCCTCACCCCACCTCAGCGTTCCCTGGAGGGGCCCTTGGGGTGGGGGCACCTGCGGAGCGGGGGCACCCGTCCTGGAGGTTGGGGGCAGCCCTGGGGGGCAGGGGGCGCCCAGCCTGAGCCCCGGCCGACCGCCTCCCTCCGTGCTGGGCCCTGAGAGTGCTCATTCCTGGGGCAGCGCTGCCTCCAGAGCTGCAGGACTTGGGGCGGGGGGGTGGGGGGGCGCCTGCATGGCCCGGGGTGGGGGGCCTGGAGCCACACACGACTCTCCCCTGAGATCTTGGGAGGCTCTGGGCGACGAGGTCGAGCACGCCGTGTCCAAAGGCCAGAGAGGCCCCACCCTGCTCTTGGAGCCCCCGGGGAGGGCCCCACCATTCAGCTGGGTGGGGTGTGCTCTGCTCATTTCCTGGGGTGGGGCCGGGGCAGGGGTCCTGAGTCCTGGGGCCGGAGACAGCAAGTTCTAGGACCCCCAGAGCCCAGGCTGGCTGCGTGGGTGCTGACGCCCAGGGCAGGCGTGTTTGTGCGTCGTCTCCGACCAGTTTCCGTACCCCCGGCCTTGATCGTCGGACCCCACTGAGGACCCCCTCATGCCCCCTGTTGCTTCAGGATGAAATCAAACTCCCTGCATCGGTGAACTCGCCGCCAACCCACTGCCCGGAGTCTCGGCACATTTGGCCTCAGGCCTCGCGAGGGCAGTGGCACCCCCGCCTTGCCTGTGGGCGTGGGCCTGGGTGGCCCCCCCCCCCCCCCCGCCGTCCTGTACAGCCCTGTGTCTGCTGGGCTGGCCTCTGCATCGTCAGGACAAAGGATCTTGCTGGAATGACAGAAATCCAGCTCACAGATTGAGAATTCACTGTCACCGCCTGCTCCCCAGGCCCTGGTAGGTGTGTGACCTCAGGGCGGTGGGGGGCAGAGAGAAGGTCCCAGGGCCACTAGAGAGGGAGGCTGGGGGACCGCACCGTCCCTGGAACCCTGCTTCACGGGGAGGGGTGGCTCCCCGGGGGCACACTGCGTCCCAGGCCCCGGCCAGAATCCCGAGGTCAGCATCTGGGCGGCGGGAGCCCGGGGAGGCCTGCGGCAGGGGGAGCTGTGGGAGAGGCAGGGGCGTGGTGAGGGGCCGGGGCGCGGGGGTGGGGGGGAGAGCGGGCGTGGCGGCTGTGCAGCTGGGAAGGTTGGCCGGGACTGGCGTGGGAGGCAGATGAAAGGGCCTGAGCCGGGGTTGGGGGGGGAGCTCTGTGGGCGAGACCGATGGAGGTGTCGGGGCCCAGATCCCCTGGCGTCCGGTTCCTGCCGCCTGCAGGGTGCTGCGCCCACCTGCCCTGTGGCCGCACCTGCTGGTCCCTGGGGCCGGGGCTCCCCACCCTCGCCTGCCCCAGTCCCTGGGTTACGGCCTTCGAATGCTCCTTCCCCACAGGCAGCCCGGCCCCCGGCCCAGCTACTGGAGGGGGAGCCCCAGGGGAGCAGGTGCATTCTGCGTGCCCAGCCCTGGGACCCGGGCGCCTCGAGGTCCACACCCTCCCCTGGAATCCTGCTTTGGTGGGTGTGAGCCCCCCCCAGGAGCAGATGGGGTCGAGGTGCTGGAATCCAGGGCCTTGGCTGGAGGGAGATGGGAGGCGGCCTGGTGGGAGCGGAGGGGAGGGGAGGGGGCGTGGGGGAGGGCAGGGGAGGGGGCGCGGTGTGTGGGGGGCCGCCCGGGTCCTCTGCGGTTCCGTGGCCTCCAGGACAGGCGTGGGTGGGTGGGGACAGGGATGGGGCTGCGGGGAGCAGCTGTGCCTCTCCCAGGGACACCGACCTGCTGGGAAGGGCGACCTGCGGAACCCCCAGTGCCCTCTGTGGGGGCCCCGGGCCTGGGGCCTTCCCTTCCCCCTCGACACCCCTGCCGCCGCTGCTCCTGGAGGGGCCCGGGCAGCACATGCAGTGGCCCTGCCTTGGGGGCTCAGCGGCTCCGAACCCTGAGGTCTGTGCCGCCCTCACAGCCTGCCCACTGCCCGAGTCCCCAGGGGGACTGGATGGCATGATCACGCAGCGGGTCCCCACGGTGGTGCCGAGGCTCAGAAGGCCCCACACCGGGTGGGGGTCCCTCGGGGGGCAGATCCCAGTCTCCGTGGCTGCAGAAGCCGGTGTCTGGGGGAGAAGTGCAGCCCCAGCTCCGCAGCCCCTCGGTCCCGCTGTGGATTCTAGGGCCCGCCGGACACTCTGGAAGTCCCAGTGCCTGTCCCGGGTCCGGTGGGGGCCCCGTGCCACAGCCCCGGCCGCCGGGCCCCAGCTCCTGATGTCAAGGACAGCGGCCGTGCGACGGGACGTCGCCGTCTTGGCTCCTCCTGCGGCAGTTTCTAATCGTGCTGATGCCGCGCTGGGGGCCTCTGTCCTGATGCCCGGGTCCTGCGGCCCCTGATCCGGGGGGGCCATGAGCAAACACCTGGGCACTCTGTGCGCTCCCCGGGATGGCCGCGGGCGGACAGGAGGCTCCGGAGCGTCGCCCAGGGGCTCAGGCCCGTCCAGGACCCTGGGGTGGGCTTGCTTCGCCTTCCCCGACTTGTCTCCCGGAGCTCGATGTTCCTGGCCCGAGGGCTCCTTCCTCCTGTGTCCAGGCTCCGGGGACGTGGGGGCCGTTCGCTCCTCGAGGCCTGGGGGGGCTCCTCCCTGAGCATCCCGTCCAGCCACACTGAGGCCTCCCAGCCTCCTGCCCCCTGTCCTGGGCAGGCCCACCCCACCCCCGTGGCCTCCAGGGGGACCCCGTGTCCCTCCCGCCCACACATCTGTCTGGTGGCTTCTGGGGTCTCTGCCCAGATGCTGGTGCTGCGGGTCCCCGACCCAGTGGAGCCCTCCTCCCATCCGGACGCAGCTCCCACCCTCCGCAGGCCGCTGACCTCCGTCGCTGCCCGCCCCGGGCTTTCTCCGCACCGCAGCCAAACGCATCTCCCCGAGTGCAGCGGGCTGTCCCGCCCCTGGTCTCCCGACAAGCCCCCCAACGGGGGCTCTGTGGGCCACTCGGGGCCCCAAGGGGCCTGCCTTGCCCCTGCCCAGGGCTTGATGAGCGCCCACATTGCTTGTTGGAGGCTCGGTCACTCCCACCCTTCTGGATGCCTCACTCGGGCTGAGCTGGCCTGCGGGACGCTTGCTTCCAAGTCCCAGCTCTGCGGTCCCCGCCAGCGCTCCCTCGGCCACCGCCCCTTCCCGTGTGCGTGCCCACCGGGCCGGGAGGGGTTGTCCCGGGTAGAGGGGCCGGGCCCCTGCGGTTGGGCTGGTGGGAGGCCTGCAGGTCTAGCCGCCACGGGGACCTGCTGGGGGCCGGGCGAGGGCGCGAAGGTGACGTCGGGCGGCTGGCAGGTGCCAGAAGCACTCGTGGGGGACGCCTGGGGGGCTCAGGGGTGGGGCATCTGCCTTCAGCCCAGGGCGTGACCCCGGGGTCCCGGGATCGAGTCCCACGTCAGGGTCCCCTCAGGGAGCCTGCTTCTCCCTCCGCCTGTGTCTCTGCTGCTCTCTGTGTGATTCTCATGAATAAATACATAAAATCTTAAAAAAAAAAAAAAACAGAAGCGCTCGTGGAAGGGGCCCACGTCCCACTGATATGGGCACAGTGCCCAGGGCCCAGCGGCTGCAGAGGAGCCCGGCGACCACTTGTCAAGAGGTGGCCCTCAGGGCCCTCCTGGGAGGATGGACCGCAGCCAGCGGTGGGGGGCGGGGTGGGGGCGCGGGATGGGGTGGGGGGTCGCCCCAGGTCAGACTTCTCTGGACGGGCTTTCTCCAGCGGAGACTTCTGGGGCCCTTCCAACGCCGGGGCTCCGGGCTGGGGACGCCGTGACTCAGCAGCTGAAGATGACTCAGGGATTGTCAGGTTTATGGCTCGGCCTTGGGGAGCGCATGACTCGACTGTTTTCAAGTCCCTGTGATTCATGCACCTCAAAGCGCACAGGCTGGTGACTTTGGGATTGTGTCATTGCTCCGGGGGTGCCGTGGTGCTTCCCACAGGGTTGGAACGCCAGCTTACGTTTACCTGCGACTTGGGGTCCCTGGGGCTCTAAGGGAGGCGGAGGCGCACGGGAGCCCGAGGGCTTTGCTACGGACGCGCGGCCCCAACTCCCGACGGGCAGGGCTTTCTGCCCCGAGAACGCAGAGGAGGGAGGAGGTTGGGTGACGGGACGAGATGCCTCCCGGGGAGACGACCACGCGGCCACGATCCTGGTGTTTGCAGGCGCGGCTCTCCCAGTCTCCGCCAGGAGTGGCGGGTGGGCAGGGACCCTCGGGGGCAGCAGGGTGGGGGGGTCGGAGGCGCCGCCCGGGGCTGGCGTTAAGTCCCAGCATGATGGGACAGGATTCACTCACGGCCAGTGCGCAGCCCGGCGGCTCTCAGGGCAGTCGTGGGACCTTCACCACTGCGTGATTCCAGAAGGCCTACGTCACCCGGAGGAGCCGCCCCACTGACGGCAGCCACTCCTGCCCCCGCCCGGCGCCCCGGACACCAGTCCTCGGTCTGTCTCGACATTTGTCTGCCCTGGACGTTTCACATACACGCGATGCTCCCACACCGGCCTTGTGTGTGGCTTCTGGCCGTGAGCACGTGCAACGTGTGCTAGATTCTTCCAAGAGCCCCTCTGGTGCTTCTCCCATCAGACCTGGGCTCTGTCTCCTGCTCCCCTTGCCTCTGGGCTGCCCTTGTCTCCCACAGCACCCGAGGGAGCAACGTGGTGCCGCCCCGTCCTAGGCCCACTGCGGGCCCCCTGCAGCTGGGGCCTGCTGCTGCTGCGAGCACACGCGTGTGGGTGCTCACCGGGGCCCTGCCGTCCCCACGCTCTCCTCAGCCCCAAGGCCGTCTCTGTTTCAGTCCCATACCAGCCTCCAGAGCCAGAGCAAGGGAGGCCGTGGCACCCGAGTCTCCTCTGTGCCGGTCTGGGCCTTCACACTTACCAGCCCATAAGCTCAGCATCGGACCTAGCCCAGCTCAGCTCAGGGCCCAGCAAGGACCCAGCCCAGGCCCAGCCCAGGACACAGCCCAGCACCCAGCTCAGGGCCCAGCAAGGACCTAGGCCAGGCCCAGCCCAACACCCAGCCCAGGGCCCAGCTCAGGGCCTAGCCCAGCTCAGCTTAGGACCCAGCAAGGACCCAACCCAGCACCCAGCCCAGGGCCCAGCCCAGCACCCAGCTCAGGACCCAGGCAAGGACCCAGCTCAGGGCCCAGCCCAGGACCCAGCTCAGGGCCCAGCCCAGTACCCAGCCCAGGACCCAGCTCAGGGCCCAGCCCAGCACCCAGCCCAGGACCCAGCCCAGGACCCAGCTTAGGGCCCAGCCCAGCACCCAGCCCTGGACCCAGCTTAGGGCCCAGCCCAGCACCCAGCTCAGGGCCCAGTCTAGCACCCAACTCAGGGCCCAACCCAGCTGAGGGCCCAGCTCAGGACACAGCTCAGGACACAGCCCAGCTCAGGACCCGGCACAGTTCAGCCCGGCCCAGGTCCTGGACGTCTCATAAAGCAGGGAGTGCTTGTGGGTTGGATCCTGTGGCACTTGGTGAAGCGCACATTGGAGGAGAGGCCAGGAGAGGACCTGAGCCATGCAGCTGTGGAAGGTAGGACCAGCCCCTCCCCGGGTGGAGCCAGCGGGTGGGTCAAGGCCAGGGGTGGGATGTGCCACAAGTCATACGTGGCTGGTCACAGTCCACTCAAATCAGCACGAGCTTCCAGCGCGTGGAGCCAGCCCACGTCCGGGGACCTAAGGCGGGTAGTGGTCTGAAGTCAGCTGCGTTGGCGCCGTGGGAAGGAGCGAGCGCTACAGTTGGTCCTGGCCCTTCTGAGCATTGGTCGCTGAGCATTTCCCAGCGCACCGCCCCTTGCACGGATTTACTGCACCTTAGGGTAGATTTGGGGTGTCCCCGGAACAACGGCCACCTCACCCCTCCAGTGCTGCATGTCCTGTGGTGTGGACGGATGTCGCCCAGGGAAGAAGGGGCCTGGGCCTACTTGGGCTCCATGTGCAGTGAGCATTGGGAACCTTGATTAGGAGCAGCCCCAGATGGGAACCACCTGCTTCCAGCGGGGACTCGGCGCCCACACCCCGGACAGCTGGGCCCCACGCTGGGGCCAGAGCATTTGCAACAGGACCTGCCGGGGCGGGGCGGCCTGACCCGGTGCTGGCTCATCCAGGGAGCTCTCCAGCCCCCTGGAGGACCCCTAGCACAGCCGGGTGTGATCACTGTGTCCCGTGAGCACGGGGTGGGGGGCTGGGTCCGGGGGTCCAGTGGTGACTGGACAGGCTCTGTCCTCAGGCAGCCGTAGGTAGCAGGGGAGGGAAAACATGAAAGGAAAAGGAACAAGAAGACAGCGTGTTTAGTGCAGCCCGCGGGGGCGGGAGTGGGAGCTCGTCTGAATCTCCTGGGCCTTCTCTGGGACTACGGCTTCCGGCACCCTTGCCTCCAAGGCTCCTTGACTGATGCTTTCCCAGTGAGTCCCGTTCCTGGCCACCGAGGCCCTCCCAGACACCGGCTTGCCAGCCGGCCACATGGACAGGCTGCTTCGGGGCCGTGGGGACGGCCGGGGCTGGGGCCGGGGCCGGGGCCCCCCCGCTTAGCGGCCGCCCTTCTGCCCTGGTCCCAGCCCATGGAAGGCTCCTCTGTGGGCATCTGGGCTGGTGGCAGGGCACGGAGACGGTGCCTGGGAGCGCGCTTCCCCTGCAGCGTGGGCAGTGCCGCTGGGGGACAAAGTTGGCTTCAGAATCGAACTGGACGGGGCATGTACACTGTGGATTTTATTGTTTTAAGATTTTATTTATGTATCCATCAGACATGGAGAGAGGCGGAGACCCAGGCAGAGGGAGAAGCAGCTCCCTGCGGGGAGCCCGACGTGGGACTCGATCCCAGGACCCTGGGGTCACGCCCTGGGCGGAAGGCAGATGCTCACCCACAGAGCCCCCCAGGGACCCCAAACTGTGGATATTAAGAGCTCAGAGCAGCATGTGAGAAATCTTGCAAGGCTTTACCTGTCTTATCCACAAGGACAGCCCAGGAAGCCGGCAAACACTGGAGCAGAGGCGAGCAGCGCCCGGGCAGGTGGAGAGCCCGTCCCTCCTGGCAGCAAATCACCTCCGCCGTGGGACACAGCAGGGCTGGCGGTGGCCACAGATCCCTCAGCCTCAGAGCTCGCACACACCTTTCCAGAGCATGTTTTTTCCCCACCCTTTCTTTAGTAACCTTTCTGCCGAAGAATAACGTATGCAAGGAAAGAGCTCACAAATCGTAAATGCACAGCTTTGGTGCATTTAAAGGAGCGACCAAACCCAGAATCCGCCATCCAGACCAAGACACGGACAGCTTACCGGGCCCCTCCCTGCCTCCTCTCAATGACCCTCGCATAGGGGGCCATGTCCCCGACCTCGACCAGCACCCGCAAGCTCTGTCCTGGGGTCGAGCCCGCATCGGGCTCCCTGCTCCGCGGGAAGCCTGTCTCTTCCTCTCCCTCTGCCCTTCTTCCTGCTAGTTCTCTCTCTCTCTCTCTCAAATAAATAAATAAAATCTTAAAAAATAAACCCACCCCACTTAGGTCGTCCCTGTGCACCGGTGTCCACAGCAGCTTCGCCTGCACTGCCCACACGGGGAAGCCGTCCACACAGCCTGCAGCAGGTGAACGGGTAAATGAGCCGCAGCTCATTGGGACTGTGGGATATCGCTCAGCACAAAAAAGAGGCCACAGAAAGACAGGGTGGGAGGATGGGGATGTGTCTTACTCAGTGAAAGATGTAAACCTGAAAAGGTCACACACCATGAGATTCCAGCTCTGACCTCCTGGGAAGGGCGAGGTTACAGAGACCGTGGTTACTAGGGGCTGGGGAAGGAGGAGGGATGAGCCAGTGGAGCACCGAGGACTCCTGTAGGGCAGCGACACTCCTCCGCGTGATGCCCTCTGGATGGATCCACGCCGCCACACATTTGCGCGAACCCACGGAGTGCACAACACCAGGAGTGAGCCGGCCGTGAATGGAGGGTGTGAGGTGGCTGTGAGGTGTTACCGTGGGTCTGAGTCCGGGGAATCGTGTCCCTCAGGAGTCGGGGGGTCGCAGCTGTGCGTGCGTGGGGGCGGGGGCGCCTGCAAAGTCTGCACGTTCGGTTCAATTTTGCAGCAAACCCGAGACTGCTCACAAAATGAAGTTTATGGCTTAAAAATACGACCTTGAGAAAAGAAACAAGAAATGAAATACCATTCCGTATGATCTCATTTATATAAAAGTGACTTTATAGAATTTATCGAGATGTCTGTTTTAGCCTAATACACGGACATTTTCAAGCAGCGCGTGGGTGCTGGAAAAGAGGGTGCAGTCACCGCTTGTAGAGCGTGACGTGTATCACGCAGGTGAAAAAACATATGACATTGTAAAGGTTTATACGCTTGCATGCATATTTTCAATTATATCAAGTTTCATTAGTGAAATCTCTAATATTTTTGTGCGGCCAAAGGGTTTTTCTGGACAGAACTCAAGTGCAAAGGAATTGCTTTATTGAAATCCACGGTAGTTGCCGGTGGAGGTGTGCCTCTCCGCCATCCCCGCTGCCCTCCTGGCCGCCCCACTCGCCCGAGGTCCCGAGGGTCCCTGTTGGACAGGGTTCACCTCCCTGGGCGTTGCCGGGCCGCCTCCTCTCCCCCTGGCTGGCCGCACCCCTGCTCTCTGCTCCAGGGGCGCCGAGGGCCCGCGTGGGTCTCCTCGCCAACACGGAGGGCGGCGTTCACTCCGCGGGGTGCTCGGTGTCGTCGGTGCCGGGATGCCGATTTCCGTCTGCTGCTTTGGGCCGTTGTGACCTTGGGAGCAGGGGTGCGGCTTTACATCTGCCCTCGAATGTGTTCCCATCACTTTCTCCTCACCCTGGTTTTGAGAAGAGATGGTTTCCCCATGTCGGTGTTCACGCAAAGTCACCGGGGCCCGTGCTGCGTTCGGAGGCGTTTACACGGCCCCGGCCTGGCTGTTTTCCTGCCTTCTCTCCCTCAAACCCACCCTCCCCCTGCAGACCGGGCCCAGGGCCCTGGCTTTGGTCCTAGCCTGTGGGGACTGAGCTCCGGCGCCAGGACCGGGCGGGACCTGGGGTCAAAGGGTGGGTGCTTTTGGCAAAAGTCGAGCTCCCGAGAGCCCTGCCCGCAGCCTGCGGCCCGTCAGTGTCCCCACGCGGCCCAGGGCGGAAGGGCCGCCGGCGGGGCTGGAGGCACGGGGAGGGCTGCCCAGCGTGTGGGGCCCAGGCCGCGAGGGCGCAGGCGGACCGTGGCCTCTGGGAGCCATCTGCTCAGGCCCGGCCGGGTTCCAACCCCTGGTCTGTGCCCCAGAGCATCACCTCCCGGCCCCGGCCCCCTTGTCCACCTGTCCTCCTCCCGTCCTGGAGGACGGTGAGCACACGGCGGGTACGTGGGCCCCCAGCGCCTGGCAAGTGGGGGTGGCCCTCCCGTTAGGGGGAGCGGCCTGCATGCCCAGGGACCCTTCCCCTCCTGGGGGATGGGCTGACGCAGCACCAAGGCTGGGGCCCGGCTGTCCCCCCGACACTCCTGGTCTCTGGCCATCGCTGGCCGCAGCTGGGGGCAGCTCTGGGTGGGCAGCTGAGGCCTCGGCGTCCCGGTGCCGCTGCCCAGACTGAGCGCACGGGCCTGCGTCCGAGCTCCTGGTCGGGCCGGAGACACGAGTCCTCCTCCCTGGAGGCCGATGCCGGGTGGGGGCTGCTGGGCCTGACACGCCACGCACACGCTGTCACCACCCGCTCCCCGGCAAAAATCTGTGCTCCTCCTGCCTGATGCCCCCCCAACTCCCAGATGCCCCCCCCACGCCCTCCTCCTTCCTGACGCCCTCCCGTGTGCAGTCTTGCCCCTTGCTGAGGCTCCCCGGCCCCCCTCCCCGCACCTGGGTTGGCCCCCGGTGCCTCATCTGCACTTGGTAGACCCTGGGCTGGGGATGCCTGTCCCGCCCCAGGTGGCTCCCGGCCTGAGTGTCGGGTAGGGATTTGTTAAGTGAATCAGAGGCCGAGCCCCAGGTCCCAAAGGGGACAAGCCACAGGCTGGAAAGAGGTATTTGCAACAAGGGACAAAACCTACACCCAGGACAAGGAGCCCCCGCGAAGTGGTTACGGAATAGCGGCGAGCCCAGGAAAGTGGGCAGAACTCTGTCCCCGGGCGCACGAAGCCCGCGGACCGTGCCTGGCACCGTGGTGGTCGGGGCACACGCCGAGTCACAGTGAGTTTCGACGGCCGCCCGTGGGCACAGCTGCCGTGGGGACAGCACGAGGATGTGGCCGGAACTGGGGAAGCCGCTCGGGGAGCTGGTTTCACGCCATTACCCGGAATTGCAGACACTCGAGTTGGCGTCGTCTTTGCTCCCGGTACGATCCCTGGAGACATCGGCCATGGGTACGGCACCGGGACACATGGCCACACAGTCCTCGCAGCTGGTGGCTCACAGCCGGCAACGGGGCGTGGAGGAGTGGGGAGCGGTCGGGGGTGAGGCAGGGGGCCCGGAGGGCAGGGCTCCCCCCACTTTCACGTCCTCCTCGCCCCGCTGCCTGCAAGACGAGCAGGGGAAACTGAGCCATGGGCCAGGGCAGCTGCGGGCACGGGCACAGCAGATTGGAGACCCCGTGAGGAGGGTGGGCGGCTGGGGCCCCGGGTGGCGGTGGTCCCCCCGGCGCTGGGAGCAGAGCTGCGCTGGGATCGCGGACTCCCGCTATCTCCGGGCACGATTCAATGTTACGGTGAAGCCGCCTGAAGCCAACCCGGAGCCGCGGGAATTGTCTTTTCCCCTTAAAGCTGTTCCCGGGGTCTCAGGGGCAGGGTTGGGCCCCTCGGGGTCCTCGGGACCCTGGGCCCGGGCGCTGAGACGGAGCACCCAGCCGCGGCCTCCCCGGACCCCGACCTGCCGCCTCCAGCAGAGCCCTGGGGGCCGCATGTCTGGGACCCTGGCCCCTCCTGCGCCCCCGGAGCCGCGGGCCGGTGCAGGGCGGGCGGTGTCTGAGGCCCGATCCACGCGTGAACGCCGCACCTGGGCCGCAGGCCGCCTGCATCGCGGGCCCTTCTCCGCCCTGCTCTCTGGGCCGCCGGCCACCCCCCACCCGGACCCCGGCCCGGGAGCGGCGCGCACCTGACCTCGCCGGGCCCACACGCCGGCCGCCGGTGCAGGGCGATGGCCTCGCGGTCACCTCCGCCGTCACCGGAGCCTCGGGCCCGGGGGCACGTCCGTGACCGTGGGGAGGGCGGGGGCCGCTGGGGCCGGCTGCAGAGGCCGACGGGGCCCCGGGGTGAGGAGGGGCCTGCAGGCCTCCCCGGGCCGGTGCGCTCGCAGCCTGGAGGCCTGGCGGGGCCGGTCTGAGCCCCCGGGGCCCCGGGGGCGGCGGGAACCGAGAAGGGAGCCTGGGGCCGGTCAGGGCCTTCCTGCCGCGGGTGCTGGGCTCCGGGCGCCTGGGCCACGAGGTCGGGGCGGGGGCCCCGCAGAGGCTCCCACAGGACGGCAGGACCGCGGGATGGGTGCTCCGGACGCCGCCCGCTGCTCCCACTGCCCCGGCGGAGTGCGTGTGAGTGCACGTGAGTGTGAGTGTGTGGGTGCGTGCGACTGCGTGTGAGTGTGCGGCCGCCGAGTGTCGTGGGGTGAGCGTAGGCGCCCTGGGCCACCGCCCCTCTCAGGGCGCCTGGGAGCTTCGCGGTTTCCCTCCGTCCTTCAGCTCAATCCTCCTGCCTTAAGATGGAGGTTATGGGATTTCTCAAGCCACGTGACGGCGTTGATGATTTTGTCCAAATGCGTGTGTCCTAGGAGCTCTTCTGCACACATGGGACGCTCGGGGCTCGGGGTGTGACCACGAGGACTAGATTGCCCTGGTGGCAACGGGACAGCGTCGGACGTCTCCAGCGGGCGCAGCGCCTCGCGGCTCCCGGGTGGACGTGCGGGCCCCCCTCTCGGGTCGGCCGGGTGTACCCTCAGGCCCCGTGCCCCTCTGGACTCCCTCCCGAGGCCTCTGTCCCTTGTGTCCCCTGCATAGTGAGACAGGAGACCCTGCCAGCCCAGGGCGGAGGGCGGACATGCAGGGGCTGGGGGCGGGGGTGAAAGGACCCCCCCGGAGGTCACGATGGAGGGACCTGCCAGGTCGCAGGCCCCGGATGCCCGTCCTGCGCGACGACCACCGTGACGTCTGCTGGGCTTGGTCCTCACGGGCCTGGGCACATGGCCGCTGGGGGCGGGGGGGGGGGGCTTGGCTGAGGGAGCAGGGGAGCTGGAGAGAGCTCGAGAGAGTGAGAGAGCCTGTGGGTGCTGGGCGTGGACCCAGAGGCCTGGCTCGAAGGCAAAGTGGGTGCAGACCCTGGGACGCAGTGGGCCGGACCCTGACGCTGGCCGTGAGGACCCGGTGGGAAGGGACGGGGGAGCCATCCGAGGGGAGGCCTCGGTGTTCCTGGGGGGAGTCCAGAGCGGGGTCCCCGGGGGCCGTACCTGCCCTCCTGCTCCTCACGGCCCCCCTGAGCCCCCGGCCCCCTGCCTGCCGCCCCCGGGGCCCCCCCACACCAGCGCCCAGGCCGGTCTCTGTGAGCCTGGCCTCCCCGGACGCCCGCAGGCTGCCCCTGGGCCGGCAGTCATGGGGCCGACAGGCGGAGGAGGGAGGCTCTTCTAATTCCTGCAAAGACAGCTGCCGCCACACCAGCTTCCAGAAGCTTCTGCAGAGACCACCTGCTAGAGCACCAGAGAAGCGGGGAAGCAGCTGACAGTCAGAGGCCAAGCCAGGCCAGTGTGGGGCCGAGGCCGGGCCTGCAGACACGAGTCGTCAGCACGGGTCCCCCCAGCCTGGGCTCGCCCTCACCCCTCCCCGCCCCCATCCAGTTTTGTAGGAAAACGTGTCCCGGGCCTGACTGCTTCTCAGCAGCTACCCCCAGCTGCTTCGCCATCAGAGAAGGAGGCAAAGTCCTCCCTCCGCCGCCCCACCGTGTCCCCCGCCCTCACGCTCCCTCCCGGCCCGGTTTCTGCACCTGTGGCCACCCTGACCTGCTGGCCATCCTTGGACGGTCTGGGCACAGGGCTGCCCCAGGGCCTTTGCACTGCCTCTAGGCTGTCAGGCATGGCTTCCCTGGCACACACGCCCCCTCAGGCAGAGGGAGAAGCAGGCTCCACGCGAGGAGCCCAGTGTGGGACCCGATGCCGGGACTCCAGGATCACGCCCTGGGCCAAAGGGACACGCTCCACTGCTGAGCCCCCCAGGGACCCCCATGCTTGCTTTTTAAGTTCAGGCTTAAAATTTCTGTCCTGAGCCCACAGAGACCCCACCTGCAAGAAAGCAGGGTGGCCCTCTGTCTTGGGGGCCGGGGCCACGCTCCCTCCTGCACGGGGGCCTCCTCGGGGCCACATCCTCCCCTCCTCGGCTTTGGGACCAGACGGGCGTGCAGACGGGCCACCCGGGCCCAGTGCTGGGCAACGCAGGGCAGGCGGGGTGCAGTGCCCGTGGCCCCCCGGCCCCCGAGGGCCCCTCCCGGCCCCGAGCAGGGGTGAGGCTGTGGGCGGCGGCCTCCTGTGCCGTGGGCGGCCCCGCGGCGTCTCCCGAGGGCTGGAGCCCGCTCTGAGGCCCAGCAGGTGTGGCCGGGCAGACAGCCGGGCTGCCGGGGATGCCTGCGGAGTGAAGTCAGCTGCCAGCCCTGGCCGCGGGCCGCGCCCCGGGCTATTCTGGGAGCTCAGGGCCTGGCCTTGGTGCTCCTGCCCCCCGGATCCTGGAAGTCTGCTCAGGAGTGTGGGGGGCAGTCCTGCTGCCTCGCATCTGTCCCCCCCCATCCCCAGCGCAGCCGGCCCTGGCCCAGGTGGGGATGGCTGCCCGGCCCCGGGGGAGACTGGCCTCGTGCTGGGACCCCCGAGGGGACAGGCTGGCAGGGCGATCCGGCCCCGTCCCCGGCCAGCTGCTGCTGGGAGCCCTTCCCCCTCCCCCTCCCCCCGGATGCTCCAGGGCAAGGCCCCCGCCCCCATGGCAGGGAGGGTTCTGGAAGGTTCTCCCACTCCCTGCCCGTCCCAGGGGAGGTGGTCAGGGTCGGAGAGGGCCTGCTGTCCCTTGCCCTGCTTGTAGGCACACGGGTCACTATCTGGAACGGAGAACAGCTCCTTGTACAGCGATCAGGCCCCGTGTCCACACCTTGTCAGGTGGAGGGACATACGGGGTAATGCTGAGTGAGGGCCCCGCCGGCCCCGGGCCAGGGTGACGGTGGGACGCCTCAGGAGGGGCCGACGAGGAGCCAGTGGGCTTGGGCCCAGCCGGGCGTGTGGCCCTGGGGAGGACAGTGGGCGGCCCAGGTGCACCTGCCTCTTACCTGTGGGCGTCGCTGGGCCTACCCTGCTCCTCGGGGTTCCTGCCCCGGCAGCCGCCCCCGCCAGGTCGCAGGCAGGCAGGACCCTCTGGGAGGGCAGAGACCAGCCCCTGGGCTGCAGGGGGTGGGCAGTAGGAGTCTTCTGGGCATCTTCTGCGGTGATGAACGCCCCAGCGCCCTCGAGGGGGGCGGCCCTGCATCCAGGGAGGCATGGCTGAGGGGCTCCCAGATTCCCATTGGGGGTCAGCGAGGCTCCACGTGGAGTAGAGGACCTGGGGACAGACCCAGAGGACGGCCCTTCATCGAGGCCAGGGCTCACGTTGTCATGGCGTGGGACCGCCACGCCCCGGGGGCCCCAGGTACGCTGAGAGCCTGACTCGGGCTGGGGAGGACTGACGTGCCTGCGGGCCGCGCGTCTCCTCCTGGCTCACGATCCACAGCTCGGGCGTCTCTTGTGACTTGACACACGGATAATTTAACGTGCAGTCGGCGGTTCTGGAGGACTCACTGCTGTCCTTCCCCCTGCACTGCGGGGGCTGCTTCCCTGCTGCTTGGAGCATGTGTGCATGCGTGTGCATGTGTGTGCACATGGCACCTGTGTCCTACATGCATGCATATTCATGAATGCTTCTGTGTGCACACGAGTGTGTACCTGGGAGCACGCCCGTGTACACTGCATGGATGCACGTGTGTGCATGTGTATGCATGTGTGTGCATGCATGTACATAGGCTTCTGTGTCCTACACACGTGTACACACATGAATGCTTCTGCGTGCACACATGCATGTGTGCATGCAAGCACATATGGCGCTCGTGTCCTACACACATCTACACACGTGAATGCTTCTGTGTACACACACGTGTATGTGGCTGGGAACACACCCGTGTACACTGCATACATGCATGCACGTGCATGCGTGTCTGTGGATGCATGCATGTGGATGCATGTACATAGGAGCCTGTGTCCTACACGCGTGTATACTCATAAATGCTCCTGTGTGCACACACGTATGTGTGCATGCATGTGCATATGGCGCTTGTGTCCTCCACACATGTACACACCTGAATGCTTCTGTGTGCACACACGTGTGTGCCTGGGAGTACACCTGTGTATACTGCATGCACACGCGTGTGCATCCATGTGCGTGTTTGGGTAGTTTCTGGCTCTGAGGCTCCCCTTCCCTCCTGACCACCCGGGTATTGGGGCCTCCGCGGCGCCCACGCCCTTCACTCCCCCAGGGCCAGTCTCCACCCTCCCTTGGGGGGGGGAGCGGCTGCTCTCCCAGGGCTGCCCCCACCCCGCGGGCTCCCGCCCTCCTTCCTGGCGCCTCCTGCACCCCCGGGGGCTGTGTGAGCCCCGGGCGCCCCTGGCCACAGCCCCCCGCCCCGGCGAGAGAGGTCCGACTCGCAGGATGTCTGCTGTCCCCGGGCTGGGGGGGCCAGCGGGCCGAAGCTGCCCACGGAACAGCCGGGGTCGGGGAGGGTGCGCGGGGAGACCCCTCGCGCCGCCGCGGCCTTGGGGACGGAGCAGCCCCTCCTCCACAGAGGCTGCAGGAGGAGCCCGACTCTCCCCAAGGCCGGGCCGCCAGACCTCCCCCCGCTCCTAGGACGAGGGGGCCCGGAGGGGGAGGGGCCGCGTCGTGTTGGTTCCTGTCCATGAGCCCCGCGGTGGGGGCCGGAAGGGGGGCGTCCAATGCTGGGGGGTCCCGGCTCCGTGTGCAGCGGGAGTTCTGCTTTAGGAGGCCCCGCGTTTAAGCGGAAGGAGCCGGGGGTCCTCCCAGGACGTGGGCAGCCGAGGGGGCCGGGTTCGCCCGGGTGCCCGCTGGCCCCTGGGCGGCCTCCCTGGGGCGGGCGGTAGAGGCCCAGAGTGTGGCCGGGGGGCCGGCGCCCGGGGAGCAGGGTTCCCGGGTCCGGGGGGCAGTGGGCGGTGCAGGGGCTGATGAGCTCAGATGGGGGGGGCAGTTCTCTGTCGGGGGGGTCCCAGGCCGCGGCTCTCAGGACCGCTGCGGTCAGAGCTCACGGCCGTGGCCCCGGGCCCGGGGTCGGCGCTGCTGGGTCCTGCGTATGGAGGCGGCGTCTTGCACGGGTGGGTCCTGGGTTCCCTGGGGGTCCTCGTTTCGCGTTTGCTTAAGGCCTCGGGAGGCCGAGGTAGCCCTGGAGCCCCGCGCGGCCCCCGGCCCCCACCCCCACGGCCCGAGGCCTGGCGCGGAGGGGGAGCCCCGTCAGGGCTGCGCGGTCCAAGCCACAGGGCGGGGAAGCCAGCAGAAGCCAGAGCACAGCCAAGAAAGTCTCCTTTATGCTCCGGCCAACCCGCATCCGCAGACTTGAAATAACACGGTGGCGCTGCGGCCTGCGACCCGAGCTGCAGGCGCGGCCCAGAGACGCCAGCGCCCCGGGGCTCCCGCAGCCGCTGCCCGGGCGTCCGCGCTGTCGCCGAGGCCCCTGCGTGTCCCCGCGGCCGCATGGAGGCCGGAAACCCTGACGGGGGCCGCGGGACAGAACGAGGGGAACCCACGGCCCCCCGCATGGCCCTCCGCCCCGCGTGCAGCCCGACGAGGCAGGACGGCAACCGCGGGGGTCCGGGCTCCCTCTCCCCGATTCTCCGGACAGCCCTGCCCGGGCCCCAGGAGGGTGGGGCACCGCGGAGGGGCAGGTGGACATGGGGACTTCGGGTGGTCGGCGCCAAGGAGGGACTGTGGTTCCCCTCGACCCTGCAAAGCCAAGCAGGCGGTGGGGCCACACCAGGCTCCCCTGCTGCTGGGGGCCCCGCGTGACGTCAGCCTCGCCAGGAGCCGCGTCCTGTCCACTGACGGGCTGACGAGCCTCGGAGCCTTGGAGGGCCCCCCGAGCCGCCCCGTCCCAGCCCCGGGCCAGCTCGCTGCTGACGGGGCTCTGCTCTGCGGGTTGGCGGGGGCACCCCGGGGGCCTTGGGGCTGGCACGGGCCCGTTGGGGACGGGAGGTCAGCCCCGCTCCCTGGATCTAGCACCGTGTCTCCCCCCAGCCCCAGGGCGCACAGAGCACAGCAGAGGGGCCCCGTGCTCTTGGGGTGCCAGGGGGCCGGGGGGCTGGGCCGAGACCCCAGCCCAGCCAAGGTGAGCAGCAAGGCCTCTGGGGGCGGCCGCCCAGGGCAGGGGTGCTGCCCCCCCCCCCCCCCGCCTCCGCCAGCAGTGCCACCCTGGGGAGCTGCTCCGCCTCTTCGGTGAGCTCGCTCCTCGGGGGGTGCCATGAGGGGCCGTGAGCGCCGGATGCACTGGGCAGGTTGCGCCCCCGGTGGCCCCTCTCAGCCGGGGGAGGGGGCGACACAGGCCGGGCACCTGGGGGCAGGTGCCTGGCTGGGAAAGCATCGCAGGTGGGCAGCAGGAGCACCTCCGGGGAGCACCGAGGGCTTGGGGGGCACAGGAGGAGGCGGTCCAGCCAGGAGACGGGCCACCGCACCATCAACGGCACCGGCAGCTCCGAGGGCCGCGGGCCTGTGTCCGCCCACCTGTCCCCGGGCCTGTACCTGAGTCACTAAACCAGACGTGCCGGTGTGGACGGCGCGGGGCTGCGTCTCAGCGTCCTGGCCCGGGGACCGCGGTCTGCCTGCCGAGAGCACACGGCGGGTGTCCACCATGCGCGCTCACCAGGGCCGGGGCCTTGGCCAGCCCTTGGTCGGGGAGGGGGAGGGAGTGGGGGTGGGGGTGGGGGTGGTTTGCTGGGGAGACCCAGCCGCTCCCCGAGAACAGACATTTTCTAATCCAAGTGCCACAAAGTAAAAGAAAATCAATTTCTAATTACGTCTAAGTCCCAAGGTCGCACCAAGAGATAAGCATCAAGAGCAGCGGCGGGAGCCGGAAGCAGGTCCCCCAGCGCCGCCCCTGCGCCCCCGCACCCCTGTGACCTTGGCCAGGGCACCCCTCCCCCGTGCCAGGGTGTCTGCAGCAGCTCGGTCGCCCCCGTCCCTTCGGCTCCCCCGCACCTGGACCCTGATGCTGCCTTAGCACGTGTGGACGTCCAGCCCGGGGGAGGGGCGAGGGGACAGGGGACCGAGGGGACCCCGCGGTGGCAGCTGTGTGTCCTGGACACAACCTGAGCTCAGAGGTGGCTGGCCTTGGGGGGCACACCCTCCCGTTTCCCTCAGGCATTTGGGGTGTCCTGGTCACACCAGCCTCCCGTGTGGTCCCGCTGGCCCCGCCCTCCCGGGGGCCACCTGCACCCCCAGCCTGCGCCCGCCTCTGCGGTGGGGCCCGCGCTCCTACTTGCCTCCCTGCTCTCCAAGAGCTGTAACAACACAACTTTTGCAATTTGCTGTGTGCCGTGGGCCGGGGCCTACGTGGACGCGCCCCCTCTGTCCCTCAGAGCAAAGGACCCCGAGGCCTTTCCAGCCTGACCCCGTGCAGCTGCCGCAGCCCCTGATGAGCAGAGCCGCACGGGCAGGTGGGCCCCGTGTGCCGTGGGGTGGGGGGCTTCCCGGCGGGCCGCGGACGGGGGCGCCCTGCACACACGCACGGACACCCCCGGGCCCCCTGAGGTGGGCGCTGTAATGTCTCATTTCCCAGAAGCGGCCAGAGGGTCCTGGGCCGGAGCTCCCCAGCTCACACCGGGGGGCCGGGCCCCCACCCCACCGTGGGGCCCTTTAGGCACATGTACCGATCGGCGTTTTAAAACAACGAGGTGCTTCGCTTGGAAGCCCCTGAAATGGCACACTCGTGGGTCCCCTGGGCTGCCCCCTGGACCCCGGCTGGCCACAGGCCCACCTTCCCGGCCGTCTCCCGGAGGGCCCCTGAGCCCCTGCCCTGATTCAGGGCATGCCCTTCGGGACCCGTCCACACTCTCCGTGGGGACCCTGGGAGGGGCTGGGGTCTCAGGGGCGCCCCACAGGGCTGGGCGGCCGGCGAGTCCCGTGCTCTGTGGCAGGGGTGCGGGGACCCCGCCTGGTGCCATCAGGGTCCGCCCCTGAATGCCGCGCCGGGGACTGGTGGAGGCCCTGGCCCTTGGGGGAGGGCAGGCCCCCCAGGGACAGTCCCAGGATAGCGAGGCCGAGAGGCAGCTGCTCTTACCCTAGTGACTGGCCCAGGCCACTGGCCCATCGGGGGGCCGGGCGTCGAGCCGGAGCCAGAGGCCTGAGCCCGCGGCCCCGTGGCCCTCTCAGGAGGCAGGAGGACGGGCCTTGGCGCTCATCCTCCCAGAGCGCAGGGAGCCGCTGTGCCGACACCTGACTCCCGCTCGAGCCTTCTCGTCGTTCGCGGGCCTGAGCCGTGCCCCCCGCCCCCGTCCCCCGCGGGCCCGGCCACCGGGGAGTCACAGGGACTTCACACCACAAGGGCAGCGTCCACGCGGACGGGTGGGCAGCTCCCACGGGCGGGGAGGGCGCAGGCGCTGGCGGTGCAGCCCCCGACCTGGTCGAGCCCACGCTGCGCCGGGCTGGGTGTCCCTGGCTGCGACACGGGGCTGGGGCTCGGAGGGGCCCCAGGGGAGCCCGACTTGGGTGCATCTGCCCACCTGGTGGGGCCTCGGAGCCGTGGGCCTTGGGGCGTGGGGGTGGGGGGAACCTGTGCAGGGGCCGGTCCAGGCGGGCCCGGGAGGGGGATCCCCTGGTTCTGTCCTTCCTCCAGGCAACTCCCCAAGCCCAGCTTTGGGAGAAGGCCGCTTCACGGGCATTTGGGGTTGGGGTTTGGATGCAAATCTTTCACCCAGGAGGTGGGGGGCGGGGGGCTCCCCGAATCTTCATCTAACGCGCTGCCTCTGTCTCCCCCGGCCGTGAGGAAGCTGGACATCGGGGTTGTCTCTGGGTTTCTGCTCTTGGGACGCCGCGTGGCGCTCCTCCGCTCCGCTTCTGCCCTCGGGATGACGCTGGGGAGAGTCGGGGGGCCCCTCAGGGACCCCGCGCTGCTCTGTACTGTGCTCGCACATGAATCCCAGACCCGGGGCTTTGGGACGTGCTCCCGCAACGTGGCTGGGCTCTGACAACGGCCCCCAGGAGGCCTCTGCAAATATGTTTTCAACAGGAAGGGCATTTCCCCCCAGTTCAAAAAGGAACACCTGCCGAAACCACCCAGGGAGGCGGGAGCCCACGGAGCCGCCGGCCTGCGCTCACCGCCCCGGACCCCGAGCTCCTGCGGGTCGCGCTCCCCTTCCACGCTCACTGCGTCCAGGGACGTGCGTGCGCAGGCGGGTGGCCACGTGGCGTCTGCTGGATGTCACCCTTTCCTGAGAGCTCCTGTCACCGCCGGGGGCGGAAGACACGCGTGGGCACCCCTCCGTGTCCTCTCCGTGGGTTATTTACTTAAAATAAACTCCTCACCCTGGAGTTTAGGGCCAGGACACTTGCCCTTTGACGACGAGCCTGACGCCTATTCCTTTCTTTGTATTTGATGCTCTTGCGTCCCTTCCCAACGTGAGCGCGCTCGTCCCCGGCTTGCCCGCGTCCTCCAAGGGCGAGGAAGTCGTCACCGCCGAGGTGTCGAGACAGGGGCGCCTTCCCGTCTCTCTGCCTCTGCGCCCTGCTCCCCTGCTCTGTGGGCGCTGAACCTCCTCGCTCCTGGGGGTGCCCCGCCGTGTTAGGCCCCCCCTCCCCCCGTCCAGCCGGCTGGCAGCTCCAGTGAGCTCCCCACCAGCACACGCGGCTTCCAGTCCCTGCCCCGCACTCCAGCGTCCCTGCCCTGGGACGGGGCCGTTAAGGCTCCTCGCCATCCCCAGCCTGCCTGGTGGAGGTGATCCTGGGGTGGGCTTTCACGGGGCTTCATCCTGCCCCTACCCTGTGCATCTACACTCGCACGGCGTGGCCGTGGGCATGGCTGTGGGGTGGGCACCAGCACTGAGGCTGCAGATGAGCACCCGGGGCAGGGCTGCAGCCTGGCGGGACGCGTGCAGGGCTGGTGAGTAGCTGGCCGCGCCTGGCTGGGCCTCGCCCCTGGGCCTGGGCTGCCGTGTCCCCAGGGCCCGCTGCCAGCGCCCCCCTCTCTGTCTGGCGGCCGGCAGGTGCTGTCCGACCCTAGGGCTCGGCACTTGAGGGCTCTGGGAGCATTTGACAGGCATGTGACAGGTTTGTGGAAAGGAGGCGGGGGGCTTTGACATCAGTGGGAAGCATTTGCCAGGCCCGTTGCAGGAGGGCCGAGGCCCAGGAGGGAGGCAGGGCATCTGCAGACCAGAGCACCCTTCTCTGGGGGGGCCCGACTATGATACCTGCTGCCTCCCCGGGGCTGGGCCAAGAACCGGGCCCTGGAGACGGGGGCAGGGCCTGCTCCCTCGGGTGGCCTTCGGGGACCAGGGAGGGCACGACAGCTAGGCCAGCCTGGACGCGGCCCCACTGGGGCTCTCAGACCTGCCCCCTGCGTATAGTGCTCCCCCCAAAAGTGAACCCACCACCCCGGGAGGGAAACCTTAGTAATGTTGTCACGTTTGCTGGATTCAGAAGATTTTTCTCAGCTGCAAGGCTCAGTGCCAAGAGCTCCCACGGAGCCACACGGGGACTCCAGTGACCTCAACCTGTGCCAAGGCCCCTCAGGCTCCCGGGAAGATGGGACTTGGGGGTGCCCTGGGCGGGGATGTGGGATCCCTGAGGGCGCCGTGCAGACCCAGTGGAGGCCGATCCTGGCCCCGGGCTGCTGGTGCCTGGGGGAGGTCGGGGGTCGGGGGTCAGCGGTGCCACCAGGCCAGCGGGTGGCCGTGGGGGAGGCTGGGACAGCTGGAACCCGGGGACGGGAGGAAGTGGTCACAATTGTTTCTTGTCGTAAAGCGAGGACACGTATTTGACTCAAAGGACAAACATTTACTGTTCTTGATGGTTTCCTAGGAGTCTCACGGGAAAGGAGAGATTCCGAGTTAAAATGACCCGGTTCACTAGCCGCACCGTCCGCTTGCGACCGGAGGCGGGATGGCAGTGTAGACACCGAAGGGCCCGTGCAGTCGGGTCTCTGCGGCCGGCCAGCTTCCGCAGCCCTGGCGATGCCTGAGGTCGTCGGCTCTGAGGAGGCGGCCGGCCCGTGCAGCCCCCGCAGCATCCGACGGGGCACCTGGCCTCGCTCACCCGCAGGCCTCCCTTGTCAGCAGGCTCCCTGCGTCACACAGGGCCCGTCCTGCTCCAGGTGGTGCTCCCGACGTGGACCCTGAGGAGCCCAACCCTCAGTCACGCCTGAGCGCTGCGGCCTGCGCCGCGGGAGCCACCTGGTAACCAGCTTCTGGCCGAGCTTGCACGGCCTTCTTGGAGATGTGCAGGGGAGGAGAAACCCCCAAGAAATAGAAAGCATTGCCGTAAAGCGCGGGGAGCCACTGATGGGTAACCCCAAACTAGGCCTCTCCTCGGTGGCAGGGACTCGATTGGGCTGACACGAGCTGTGCGCCGGCTCCGGGCAGCAAGTGACATCCCCGTAGCACCGTCTCTGCAGGCCTCGGAGGATCAGCGGGTCGCCTGCCAGCCCCGGCACCACCCGAGAGCCACAGGGGAGACTCGGGCGTCCGCGGAGGATGGCTCCCAGCCTCTGGCTTCCCGTCCTGGAGCGCTGCGCTCACCAGCAGCTTGGCCATCCGCCGGCGTTCAGGCCGCAGAGGAGCAGCCTCGGCCGACGTGGGGCGGGAGGGACGGCTCAGCGCAGAAGGAGCAGATTTCAGCAGAGGCAGCAACTGACACGGAGCAGACGTGGCTTGTCCTCATCAAGGGCTTTGGGGAGAGAAACCCAGCCCGGGATCAGACTCTAACAAGATGCAAACAGTTCGCACACGACCATCGGGGAGAGGCGCTTGACATGACGTCTTGCAAATGGTGGCTGGCGATGACAAGGCTTGTCTACAGAGCGGCTAACGGGAGCCGGGGGTGCGCAGGCGGCCTCCGTGAGCCATCCTCGTGCTGTTGCGATTCATTTTTTCCTTAGTAGCTGCATTGACTGAAATGATCTCAGTCGTAAGCTACTATTAACATGCCACAGCCCCCACATTCTTTTCACAAAAATAATTTAAAACAAATGTGTCAGCAGTGAGAGCCCATGAGAATGTTTGCACATTCTGGTGTGGAAGCATGTGGAAGGTTCTGGTGCCATCCAGCTCTGGTTGCCTTGTGCTTATGTGAAATGCAATCAGCAGGCAGTGTGCGGTTCCAACCCCAGCCGGCTCACCCAGACCGTCCCCTGCGTGCTTTCACCGGGGCCACCACCACAGCCCTTAGGTGTCCTGCATGCACGCCTACCACGTGTCAGTGTCCTGACAGATTGCTGAGAACGTGGTGGCTTGAAACAGCACATGTGGGTTATCTTACAGTTTTGGAAGTCAGGAGTTCCAAAATTAAGGTGTCCCCAGGGAGTCCAGAAAATCCCTTCTGGATTTTCTGAGGGTGAATCTGTTTGCTTGCCTTGGATTCCAGCTTCGGGAGGCTGCCCACGACCTTGGCTGGTGGCCCCTCCTCCATCTTCCAGTCACTCTCCTTGTCACCTCCACTTTTATTTTCACTCCTCTTTCTCTGACCGTCCCACCTCCCCGCTTTCCCTTTTAAGGATCCATGCGATGACATTGGGCTCACCCAGATAATCTGAGATAATCTCCCCATCTCAAGATCCTTACCTTAATCACACCTACAAAGTCCTTTGCCATGTAAGGTCACATATTCATAGGTTCTGGAGATGAGGGCACGTATCATTGTAGAAGCTGTTACTCTGCCGGCCATGATAGGTAATGGGCAATGGGTACATGGGTTCTCAACTTCGTAGCCACGGGGTTGCAAAACGCTATGAGCATCTTGGTGCTACGAGGTCTCTTGACCCTAAAATGCACCCATGTGTTGTGCGCTGACAGTAGGAATGTAAATTGGTGCAGCCACTATGAAAAGCATATGTAGGTTCCTCAAAAAATTAAAAATAGAACTACTACATGATCCAGCAGACCCTCTTCTGGGTATATATCTGAAGGAAACAAAATCACTACTTGAAGGGTTATCTACACGCTCGTGTTCATTTCAGCATTGTTTACAATAGCCAAGGTGTGGAGCCTATCAATAGTCTATGTCCATCAATGTCTGTCAATAGATGAACAGAAAAAATGTCACACACACATACTGAAATATTTTTTTAAAGATTTAATTTTTTATTCATGATAGAGAGAGAGAGAGAGAGAGAGAGGCAGAGACACAGGCAGAGGGGGAAGCAGGCTCCCTGCTGGGAGCCCAACACAGGACTTGATCCGGGTCACCAAGATCACGCCCTGGGCCAAAGGCAGGTGCTAAACTGCTGAGCCACCCAGGGATCCCCTGAAATATTTTTTTTAATTTATTTACTTATTCATGAGAGATACAGAGAAAGACAGAGAGAGGCAGAGACACAGGCAGAGGGAGAAGCAGGCTCCATGCAGGGAGCCCAACATGGGACTTGATCCTGGGACCCCAGGATCATGCCCTGGGCCGAAGGTGGCACTAAACCGCTGAGCCACCCAGGCTGCCCCACATACTGAAATATTATTCAGCCATAAAAAGAAGAAAATCTTGCCATTTTCCAAAAACGTGATCCAAAAACATGGATGGACCTTGAGGCTTGAGGGCATTATACTAAATGAAGTAAGTCAGACAGGGACAGAGGAATACCATGTGATCTCGCTTACATGTAGGACCTAAAAAACTGAATTCACAGAAACAGAGAACAGACTGGTGGTTGTCAGAGGCAGGAGGTGGGGCTGGGGGAAATGGGTGAAGGTGGTCAAAAAGTCTAAACTTCTGGTTATAATATAAATAAATCCTGGGGATACATTGTACAGCATGTTGACTGTACTTAACAACACTGTATTGTATATTTGAAAGTTGTTAAGGAAATGGGTCTTAAAAGTTCTTATTATAAGAAAAAGATTTGTAGCTGTGTGAGGTGAGGTATATTAACTAAATTCATTGTGGCAATCACGCACACACACACACACATATACATAGTCATTATATTGTACACCTAAATGAATATAAGGTTAGATGTCAATTATATCTCAATAAAACTGAAAAAAAAGAGAAAAATCTCAAATCCACGACCTCACTTTACAGTTTAAGACACTAGGAAAAGAAGAACAAAGTAAACCCAAAGCTAGTAGAAGGAGGGGATAATAAAGATCACAGCAGACATAAGTGAAATAGAGAACAGAAAAGTCATAGAGGAAATAAGTAACATCAAAAGTTAGGTTTTTGAAAAGATTTTAGAAACTAGCCTTGGGATGCCAGGGGGGCTCAGTCAGTGAAGCGTCGGCCTTCAGCTCAGGTCATGATCCTGGGGTCCTGCAACCGGCGCCCTGCTCAGCTGAGAACCTGCTTCTCCCTCTCTGTCTGCCTCTCGCCTGCTCATGTTTCTCTCTCTCTCTCTCTCTCTCAAATAAAGAAATAAAATATTTTTAAAAAAGAACTAGACTAGCCAGATGGACTACGAGGAAAGGACAGCTACTTGAATCAAAAATGAAAGTGGGGACACCACTACTGATGCTACAGAAATGAAAGGGCTGATGAAAGAGTGCGATGAACGACCCAACACCAGCTTATTAGATAACCAACATGAAGTGAAAACTTCCTAGAAACACAAAACCTACCGAGACTAAATCACCAAGAAACAGAAAATCTGCGTAGACCTGTAACTAGTGGGGAAATTGAATCAGTGATAAAAACTCTCCCGACATAGAAAAAAAGCCCTGGACCCGGAGACTTCCATGGTGAATCCTGCCAAACGTTCAGAGAAGAAATAAATCCAATATCTCTTGAGATTTTTCCCAAAAGCTGAAAAGAGGGGACTATATCCTCTTGGACATGAGGCCAGTGTTAGTTACCCTGATACGAAAGTCAGACAAGGAGACAGCACTAAGGGAAGCCACAGGCCAATATTCCTGAGGGACATTGATGCAAAAATCCCTAACAAAATACTTGCAAATGGAATTCAGCAGCGCATTAGAAGGATTATCCACCAGGACCAAGCTGGTTTTGTTCCTGGAAGGCAAGGATGGTTCAGCATATAAAACTCAGTCAGTCAATACATCACATTAATGAGATGAAAAGTCACCTGCTCCTTTTAATTGATGTAGAAAAAGCATTTGACAAAATTTACACCCAGTCAACAAACTAGGAATAGGAGGGAACTCCCTCCACGTATCAGACCCACGTACGGGAAACCCCTCTCTGGACAGAGCTCAGTGGTGACAAACTGAAAACTTTCCCTTAATCTGGAGCAATACAAGGACTTCATGTTTGCCACTTCTGTTTGACAGAATATTGGAAGCTTCAGCCAAAGCAAGTGGGCAAGTCGAGAAATAAAAGACATCCGAATTGAAAAGGAAGAAATAAAATGATCTCTTTTTTGCAGATTGTATGGTTTTAATATATTTTTAAAAGATTTTATTTATTTATTTGAAAGAGAGAGAGAGAATGAGAGCACAAGTGGGGTAGGGGGGGCAGAGGGAGAGGGAGAAGCAGATCCCCGCTGAGCAAGGAGCCCCATGTGGGGCTCAATCCCAGGACCCCCAGGATCATGGCCTGAGCTGAAGGCAGACGCTTAGCTGACGGAGACACCCAGGCACCTGGTGATATGGTTCTATATGTAGAAAACCCAGAAAGTTCCACCAAAACCTGTCAGAGCTAATAAGAATTCAGCAGGGTGGCAGGGTAGAGAGTCAACACACAGGAATCATTTCTATATGCGTATAATGAACAATCTGAAAAGGAAATTACAAAAACAATCCGTTTTATAATAGCATCAAAAAGAATAGAACACATAGGAATTAACCAAGAGAGTGAAAGACTCGTGTAATAAAAACTGTAAAACATTTCAGAGAGAAATTTTAAAAAGACATAAATAAATGGAAACACATGCTACATCTATGTGCTGGAAGGCTTGAAATAGTTAGGGTGCCAGTGCTATCCAAAGGGAGGCACAGTTTTAATGCAATCTCTGTCAAAATCTCAATGACTTCTTTACAGAAATAGAAGAATTTATCCTGAAATTCGTATGGAATCTCAAGGGATGCAGAACAATCAATACAGTCTTGAAGTAGAAGAACAAAGCTAACAAAGCTGGAGGACTCACACTTATTTGTTTCAAAATAGTGTGGTATTGGGCACAAAGACTTAGTTGAACACAATGTGAGATCAGAAATAAAGTTTCTCCCACGTGGTCAAATGAGTGTTTTTTTTTTTTAGGATTTTATTTATTTATGAGAGAGAGAGAGAGAGAGAGAGAGGCAGAGGGAGAAGCAGGCTCCATGCAGGGAGCCCAATGTGGGACTCGATCCGGGGTCTCCAGGATCACGGCCTGGGCTGAAGGCGGCGCTAAACCGCTGGGCCACCCGGGCTGCCCTCAAATGAGTTTTGATAAGGCTGCCGAGACCATTTCATGGAGAATGGCTTGTCTTCTCAACAAGTGGTGCCGGGAATACCGGCCATCTACAAAAGAGCGATGCTGGACCCTTACCTCACACCATATATAAAGATGAACTCAAAATAGATGCAAGACTTCTGTATCTAAGACCTAAAACTATAGAACTCTTTGAAGATCACACAGGGCAGAAGCTTTATGACATAGGATTTGGAAGTGACTTCTCAGGTATGACCTCAAAGGCATAGGCAGTGAAACAAAAAAAGAGAAATTGGACTGTTTTTTTTTTTTTTAAGTTTTATTTATTTATTTGAGAGAGAGAGAGAGCACACAAGGATGGGGTGGGGGTACGGTAGGGGGCAGAGGGAGAGGAAGAAGCAGAGTCCCCAGTGAGCAGGAAGCCCGACTCAGGCTCGATCCTAGGAACCTGGGATCGTGACCTGAGCTGAAGGCAGATGCTTAACCCAGGTTCTCTGCAACACTGGATTTTATGGCAAGTGAGAAATTTTGCTCATTGAAAGATAACATTGGTAGAGTAAAAACGTAACCCAAAGAAAGAAAAGATATTTGCAGCAAAAATTAACAGTAGAACTGCCATGCGACCCAGCAGGGCCACTCGGGGGACACCCTCTGGGGAGCGGAGGCGGCGTCCCCACGACTCACTCGCCCTGTGGTCAGGGCGCCGTCACCCCCACGGCTCACGGGTGGGAGCACCCCGAGCTCGCCGGCAGAGGAACGGGTGAGCCACAGCGTGGAGTCACCCCGAACCCGCCCTGCGCCCCACTGAGTAGCAGCCCCGCAGGCTGGCGGGGGTCCGGATCCAGCTCCAGGGCGGGCAGTGGAGGCCAGAGCCGGCCCCACGGGGAGGGGTACGGGGCGGAGCATTTGGTGCCCGTCCTGCGTGCTGTGCGTGGAAGAAGCCCTCCTCCTCCTGCTTCAGAGCAGCAGACGCATGGTGCGAGCCGTGTGTGCGATTCAACATTCTCTGGAAGCCACGTTAAAACAAGTGAAAGGAAATAGATAAAATCATTAAAATCACTACTATTATTATTTTAAATTTGTTATATTATTATTATTTATACTCTTTTTATTTTAGGAATTATTGTTATTATTAAAATCATTATAATTTAACTCCATATGCCCAAACTAGTATGATTTCAGCAGGTCACTGATTAAGACATTCCTACTCAAGTATTTTACATTTTTTTCTATGTCTCCAACACCAGGTGTGTATTTTACTCTGACCACACCTCTCGGTTTCGACAAGCGCCGTCCACGCGTCCAGCGGTCACACGGGACCCAGGGCCGCCCCGTCGGACTCAGGGAGCCAGCCTGGGGGTGCGGCCGTCACGAGGAGGGAACGGGCCAGGGAGGGAGAGCCCTCTACCATCCACGCCCGAAGCTTAGTCTCCTCCTGGAAGTTTTGGCGAATTCCCAGCGGGGCTCTGGGTGTCCACCTCATTTCCGTCTGGTGCTGTGGGGGCGTCTCAAGGAAGGTCCTCTAGAAGGGCACTGGGGTCAGGGCCGGCTCGCTTTGGAGAGGCTTCGGGTGAAGTTCTGGGCTCCGTGCAAACGGGGACGGAAGGCTGAGCTGCAGGGGCCACCCCGCAGCCCGGCCTCGGGCTCTGGGTCTGCACCCTGCAGCGTGGCCTCGGGCTCTGGGACTGCACCCCGCAGCCTGGCCTCGGGCTCTGGGACTGCACCCTGCAGCATGGCCTCGGGCTCTGGGTGTGCACCTTGCAGCGTGGCCTTGGGCTCTGGGTCTGCACCCCGCAGCCTGGCCTCGGGCTCTGGGTTGGGGGACAGACCTGCTGGGCTGGAGCCTGGAATGTCGGGGGCTGCTTTGCCCGTGTCCCTCCTCAGCACCGTTCCCGGCTCCCCGCTTGCGTGGTTGGGCCTCAACTTTCTACACGATGTGGACCAGCTTTCATCACTTTATTGTGCTTCTCCCGCGGGGACAGACTTCAGAATTGTCCCCCCTGTGAGCACCCAAGGCATCTGAAGGGAACAACGGCGGCAGCAGGTCGAGTGTCCGAAGTCAGGGAGGGGCCGGTGTCCAGGGTTTGGCGGACAGTCATCCGAGGCTGGGACACGCTGGCCCTGCGGTCCGGGTCCCCCGTTAGGCCCCTCCCAGAGGAGACGAGGCGGGAGCTCTTGGAGGGGACGTGCAGGGCAGGACTGGGCAGGATTGAGTGTGTTGGGGCAGCCGCCCGTCTAGACAGACCCACGGCCCAGGGCGAGGGGTGCTGGTGTGGGGCGGGCGCCAGGACTGGGGTGAGCCAGCCCAGGGGGAAAGGAGACTCTGGGGCCGCCCCCTAGCAGGGGTGTGGGGGCCCCTGGCACTGAGGCCCAGTGGGTGCTCGGGTGCACTGGGTCCTGGGCTGTGGGGCCTCTCCTCTTGCACCCAGGTCTGGGGTGAAAGGCGGCTCCTGGCATCTGCTAGGCCGCCACCCCTGCCGTTCCCTCCAGAGCTGCGTCCTCCCTGGACTGGGCCCCCCACCCCTTTCCGCTGTGCTCACAGACGGTGGCCCCCTGCCCATCCTCCCTCTGCCGATGAGGACGCATGTGCCGGGGAGGCAGCAGTGGCCCTAGTTGGCTGGGGTCCGTGCACCCCTTGCCGGCCTGTGGGGTTGACCAGAAGGCAGGGGTGACAAGAAGTGCCCCTCAAGCTCCACCGTGACCTCTGGGTGGCACCCAAGGCATAGGGAGGGCCCACCTGCTTGAGGCCCGGTTTGCTCACTCCCACTGGCCCTTGGCTGAGGGACACCCGTCCCCCGGTAGTCTGGGGACCCCGACTCACGTGCTCCTGGTTGTCCCCATGCCCTGGGTGTCCTTGCACCACACTGACCCTTGACCCGCGTTCCAGGAACCAGGAGCTCAGTGCAGGATCTAGCCTACATGGGGCAGAGGGCCGGGGAGGGGCCTGGGGTCGGAGCCCTGCCAGCCTGGGCGCCCCTGTCCCCCCCGCCCGGCAGCTCTGGGGAGCGGAGAGCATCTGTGGATCCAGACCCTGGGGCGGTCCTGCTAGATCGGGGACCCTGCCGGTTCTCCCCAGGGCCCCCAGGGACGGGGCTGGAGCTCGGCCCCGGGGTCCCGGACAGGCCTATGCCCGGAGGGCTGTGGGGAGGAAGCTCCACGAGCATGACCGTGAATTGTATTTTATTATTATTTTTTAAAGATGTTATTTATTCATGAGAGACACACAGAGAGAGGCAGAGACACAGGCAGAGGGAGAAGCAGGCTCCACGCAGGGAGCCCGATGGGGGACTCGATCCCGGGACCCCGGGGTCACGCCCTGGGCTGAAGGCGGCGCTAAACCGCTGAGCCCCCCGGGCTGCCCGACCGTGAATTTTAAAACCAGGGTCCAGAGTCATTTCGTTAAACACAACACGAAGGCTTTGCCGAGAGGGAGGTGGTGTGTCTGCGGGGTGTCGGCGGGCCCGGGGGGCTGTTGCCGGCCCTCACCCCGCGGCGCGGTCGCCTGGGCAGCAGGAGCTCGGCCTCCCGGACCCGGTGAGGGTCTCAGGACGTGGCTCGGGTCCCCGAACGCTGGCCCCTAATCCCCAGGCCAGACCGCCCGGGCCTCCGTCTGCACGTCCGTCTAATGGAGGGTTGGCCCCCGGGCCCCTCCCCAGGCTCAGACGCCGTCCCGGGGCTGCTGCCCTGCTGGGCCAGTGCTGGGGCTTGTGGGAGGCTGGGTGGTGGCCGGGGTGGGGACCCGCGCTTGGCCTGGGCCCCCTCCCCCCAGGGCTCGCCTGTCCTCGACGGCCGCACCCGGAGTGGCCGTGAGGGCATCGCCTGAGGCCCTGCAGCCGGGCCCTCCCTCCGCGGCTGGAACACTGTCCCTCTGTCGCCCTGGCTCCGGCCTCGCCTCCGGGGAAAGGCTCCTCCGTCCGGGGAAAGGCTCCTCCGTCCGGGGGTCCGGCAGCTCCGAAAGGTCACGCTTCCCTTTGGGCGAGGCCCCCGCCCTGCACACACAGGGTCCATTCACCGTGTGCACGGCACCCACTGGGGAAGGGCCGTGTCGCCACCCCTGCCCGGGAGTGCCCACGTCCCTCTGCCCAGACCGTACGGGGCTCGGGGAGCAGCAGAGGGCAGAGGGTGGGCAGCTGGGCCAGCCCTGGGGGCGGCACTCACCCCCTCCACCCTCCGAGGGGGCCTGGGGTCCCCGGGGGGCTCGGCCGTCCTCTCTGGCCCTGGTCACCCTGAAGGCCGGGTGACGCCACAGACATCTTGACGGCCATCAGCTTGACTGCGACAGCGCTGGGGGCACCCGAGCCACCTGGCAAGCCCCTGGCCCGTGCCCCGCCTGCCCCCTCCCTGCGGGCCCGGGGCTGGGGCCATGCTGGCCTCTGATCCCCGTCAGGCCACAGACTCTGCCTGCCGCCTCCTTTAACCCTTACAGACTCCTGTCAAGCTGGGCTCTCCACTTTCTACGTAGCAGGTGGGGAAACTGAGGCTCCAGGAGGGGAGGGTTCGCTGGGAGGGGCAGGCGCACACCCACAGGCCACGGCCCCGCTCCCGGGCGGCCTCCCAGCTGTGTCGGAGGCGGCGGCTGCTTCATGCCCGGTTGGAGCCAGGGAGCCCCCCACGCGCTGTCCCGCAGCGCCCCCCACGCCCCTGTGGCTTGAGCTTCGGGGCTCATGCTCCTTCCTGTCGCTTTCCTCGGCCCGCACCGCGCATCTGCTCGTCTAGGCCAGCGATGTCCCACTGCCTGCGTTTGGAATCCAGACGGAGCTGAGCGAGAAAGGCCCAACCCAGGGACGCCCGCGGCCGTTCTGCACGCGCCCTCCCCCCGCCTCCTCTGCTCCCCACGTGGGCTCTGGGGCATTTCGATGCCGCCGGAGGGGCCGTTGGGAGGCCCGAGCCCCGTGCATGGCTGGCGGGGGACAGCAGTCCTGCTGCCCCGTGACCCGGAGACGGGGCGCGTGGCCCTAGGGCCCTCAGCCGTCTGGGCTCAGCCGAGGGCCTTGGGAGACCGTGGGTCCCTGCTGCTGTCCCGGGGCGGCTGCAGGAGCAGGAGGGGCTGAGCCACAGCGGCACCAGCGTCAGAGCCCTCGGGCTGCGGCCTCGGAGTTCCACGAACTGGGTGTCCAGCAGCCGGAGGTCCCCCGTCCCACATCTGGAGGCCGGGAGCCTGACATCGCCGTGTGGGCAGGGCTGTGCTCCCACCAGAGGCGCAGGGGGGCTCCCTCCTGCCTCATCCAGCCCCTGGGGGAGAACCCGCGGGCAGGACGGCTCCCTGAGCAGGCGCACGGCGCTTCGAGCTCTATCAGAAAACGAGAGAAGAGAGTGACTTCAACCAAAGGAGACCAATGTTCCCACGGGCCCTGAGAACGGGGCCGGGGCGTTCCCACGAGGCAGACGCAGACTGCAGCCTCCTGTTGAAGACGCAGTAAAGGACGCGAGGAGGACGACACAAAACATCCCCGGTGGACACGGGTCACAGCGGGGGACACAGGTCACAGTGGGCGCCCCAGCAGTCAGGTGACACAGTTGGAGAGAGAATCAGGAATAAGGGGAGAAACTGCTTCGGGGACGAGGAGGGAGTCCGGCTTCAGGGGAGAGGCCGCCCAGGGTGGGCTGCGCAATCGGGTGAGCGCGGCTGGACAGGGAGGGCGGGCAGGTGCACGGCGGGCCGGCTGGGTGCGGAGAAGGGGGCACCCGCACCCGCACCCGCACCCGCTGTCGTCAGCCGCCCTCGCCTGCAGGGCCGGGGCTGCGTGTCGTGACCCTGAGATACTGTTTCCCACAGAGAGGACGGAGCGAACGTTCGAGGAGTAGCTGGCTCGCTGGACTGGGTCCGAGCACACAGGTGTAGGACGCAGGCCCGGGCTCCCCGTGTACAAGCGACAGCACAGGAGCCATCAGGACCCCGGCCGGGTCAGGAGGGCGCGGGCACTAAGCGAAGAGCCTCCCACGGCCAAGGGCGGAGCTATTCGAGCCTCAGGAGTACAAGAAACGCGGTAGATCGGAGTCCATAAAACACGCTCCAGTTCCTGGGTCCTTTGTGGTGGCGCATCGTTCCCTCCCGCCGCGGGACGGATCGCCCCAGAGCCCGGCAAGCCTCGGAGTCCACCCGTGGGAGCCAACGGCTCTTCTCCCACCTGACGACGGAGTGAGCCACCTGCCACCCACCAGCGCAGGTGCCGGGGGGAGGGGCTCCTCCGAGCTCAGGGCCCCCGATGGCCCGCCTTCCTCTTACCTCCACCCCATCTGTCTGTCTGTCCTAAGAACCGTCTTCACAGCTCTCTCCAGACGTGGCCCCAGGGTCAGTGCTGGGCCCGCTGGGGCTCCAGTACGCAACCAGCCCGGGGTAGGACGCCCAGGAATCACATGACCCCTTCGGTATCTGTCTTAAGTCCCTCGGATTTACAGCTGGTGGCCCGAACCAAGACACCCACCTGCGGGGTCTCGGAAACCACAGCAGCTCACTGCCGGGCGGGCGGCCCCGAGTGGACGCAGCCTCTCCTCGGTGACCGGGATACGCGGGTTCCATCTCGTGGCTTTGCCAGCCTGGGTGCCCCCCCCGCCCCCCGTGTGGTCCAAGGCAGCTCTTTCCTCCCCACATGAGGGCTATGTTGGCGCAGCCGCAGGAAGGAGGGGGGAACCGGGGGGACAGGAGGCCATGCCCTGTCTGGGACAGGGGGCTCCGGGCAGTTCACACCCACTTCTGCTCACCTCCCCGGGGACCGAATGGAGTCTCATGGCCACACGAGCGGCAGGGGAGCTGGGCGGCCTTGTATTTACTCTGCGTGGCCAAGTGCTCGTTGATGGCACCCGATAACCAAGGGAGAAGAGGACAACGCATGTGGGCACCCCCAGGGATCTGCTGCCCGCGGGCTGTGCACCCACCGTGGGGGCAGACGGCGTGAGCACCGAGGACGGGATGGTCTTGTTGTCCATCCTTATGCACGTCCCTCCCTCCGGAAGGAGCACACACCCTGCTGGCCTGACGTCGAGTGTGCCCTGGGCCTACTTTGGTCGACAAAACGTGGGCGGAAGAAGGGTATTCGCTTCTGAGAGCTGTTTTTGAGCCAGAGCCCGGGGCCGCTGGGGCTCTTCCGTCTTGGACTCCGAGACCGGCCGTGTTTCTAGAGGAGGCAGCTTTCCCAAGCTGGTGCCCAGGTCGGTGATGCAGACCAGACCCTGTGCTGACCCACCGCGGACCCTGGCACGGGCGACGAAGGACTCCCGG